>NW_024581133.1:1851828-2030143 GCF_017639235.1 Corvus kubaryi | reverse complement strand
CTTTGTGGCAAACTTCGCCCGTAGTTTCGCCCTTCCCAGCCCACCTCGGCAAACCTGCGTCCCGCCCCCCCCCCGCCCCCGAGGCCGCGGAGGTAAACAGCTGGGGCGAAGCCATCGAGAAGGCGTTTTGTTCATCGCCGACGCCACCTTCGCTTCTTAAGACAGAAATTTTCATTTCTACTTGGGAAGAAAAAAGTCATTGCGAGCAATGCAATTTTGCAGGCTGATGAGACTCGATTTTGCAGACGAGTACTTCGCGTGTGGTGCTGGGGGGGAGTGTCCTTGAAATGACATCTTTTTAAATGCCTGTCCAAAATCCCCTCAGATATTCCAGAAACAAAGGGTTTAATCCCAGAAATGAGTCCAGGAAATAGCTGTCACTAATTCATTTTTCTTCACATGAAAGATAAATTAATTAAGGCTTAAAGTACCATGAAGTATTTTGGATGCCCTTGAAAGGGGGAAAAAAAAAGGATTACTCGCCAAACTGTATCATCTGTGTTTGTTTTATGGGAAATAAGAAAAAATTCCGAGTAAAAGTAATTTAGAGATTTTTGCTGGGGAATATATCCTTCATTCATGAGCAGTTCCCAAATTCCTGCCCCTTAGCACTGTCTCCACAGCAAAGCCTTGGGCTGGTCGCTTCCACCCCTCTGGAAGACAAGCACTTGATACTCCCAAGCAGTATTTTGGGCTGATCTGGCAGGTTTTTACGCACGCACCACTCGCAGCGGGAGCGTTGCCTCTTGAGAACTGATTCATCTAAGCAAGGGCGCCAGGATTTGGCCCATAGTAAATTCTCTTTAGAGATGGTGCCAACAAAATCTCCCAGCCATGGGAATAGGAGGTTTTTGGCAACTCAGTCCCTTGGCTGTCTCTCTCTGATGTTTCCTAGTGGTGACAGGCTAAAGGCAAGATCATTATGGGCTTCCTCACAGCGAACACAGCAAAGCTATGTGGCACCCCAGGAGCTGCTGCCTGGTTAAAGGTGTAAGGACATTATTTTCTCTTTCTCATGAACAGCCCTAATCTGAAAAGCATCACAATTTGCACAGTGCATGAAAATGCTGCGATAGAGACTACTCGCTTGGTTAGGAATCGAATTGCAACCTGAGGACAAAAAAAGCTGAAAGTGCCTTAAAAAGAAGGATTCGTTTCACAGAACAGCTCTGTGGCCTCTGCACTGGAAGTCAGACACTCTGTGGTGTGGATTTATGGTGGGTACAAACAGGTACCTCTGCGCAGGCTACCCACACCAGGGCATTACAAATGTGGGATTTGCTCCTTGGCTTTTGAAACTCCTGATGGTAGTGCCAGTCAGGAAAACTGCAGTACTGGAAGAGCCACTCATATTTTCATTTAATACGCCTCTTTTGTGACTACCATGTAGAAATTACTCCTCGATGTTGCTCGGTTATCCCTGCCGCGGGGGCATCAGGTGCCCAGCGCTCGGCACTGCCTGGGCTGTGGCTGCAGGCTCCCCTCTGCTCTGAGAAGGGCAGCTTGTGGGAAGGGACCTTTCTTCCCTGCTATAGCTTCCAGCCACAAGCTGACTCAAGGTTTCCGTATATCAGGATAAAAGATTAATATGGTTTAAATCTCCTTCTGCTTCAATTAGGCAGGTGACACAATGTTGAGAATCAGATTGCATTCCTGTAGGGCAAAGGGTTTCAGCTAGAAGTACAGCATTTTAGAGGATTTTGGTACAGCCCAGACTAATACCTTGTGTCTACACTTAAATATGGTAGTTTATTATCATTTCAAAATTTGCTGCATGGCTAGAAACCACTTTATGTAAGGATTTAAAGTATGTGCATTTACAATATGTGTGCAGTCAGGGAATTACACAGCCACAGGTTTTTAAACACAAATATATGCAGGCTCCTATTGATATGATAAACTATCAGTTAACATGTGCTGCAAAGCTTCTTAAATCCTCATTGACACAACAGACCACTATTGTGTCAATAGTGTGCAGATTAATGGGGTGTTGTCAGGCTGTTTTAGGCCTTAACTTTCATTTATCCTAAAACTTGTTCTTCATTGTAACTCTTAACCTTTGGATTCTGCCAACACATTTCTTGTCGCAAATATACTAATGGAATTAAAAGAAACCTGGCTTTTAAATGTTAATTACCCTTAGAATGATTGATTTGCAAAAGAAACCCATCAGCAGAATCTGAAAGTACAGAGGCAGAATGAAATGGACTGTGTGTCAGTCCAGGAGCTGGGAATGCCTGAGGACCAGCTTTGGCTCCAGTGAGACCCCGTGTCCGAGGTGGTAACAGGAGCACTTACCCACCCTGTCTCATGGGTAGGGTGTATGGGTTATTCCTTCTTTCCAAAGGACTTTTCATCCTCTAAGTGTTTTACAGACTTGAGCAACACTTGTTCATGAATTTGAAAATATAATAAGCAAAATATTAAAAATTCACATACTGATAATAGAACTACCCTCTGTTAGAGCAACATATTGAGTTTTTTATTAATTAAAATATGGATAATACTAAACTGTGTTTAAACAGGCATTTCATTCTGCTTGAATGCCTCCACTGGGTTTATAACCAAAGCTGAACTGATTTCAGCAAGCAGGTGTGTTGATTGAAATCCCTTCAGCCACACGGTGGTTTGGTAAGGAAGTGCAAGTGCACAGAGTGCAGGGCAGTTTGCAAGTTTGGGAAACCACCTTCAGAGCATGGTAGCTCAGGAAAGTTAGCTCAAATGGCACATCCCTAGGAAATAGCAAGGACTGAGGGAAATGGCGTTGATGGTTTACCCCTGGCTGAGCCAGAGCTCCGTCGGTGACTCAGCATGCGAACGCACGGACACAATGGCTTCTGAATGAAATATCAAACCTACACTTTGAGGATATGTTCATTTAAGCTGTGTCATTTCCTATAAAAACAGCAAACGTCAGTTACAGGGGGATGGTCAAATCACAGCAGTGCCAAGAAGTGATGATGTTACATCCTAAGAGTCATTTTATTTTAGCTAAATATTCTCTTCCTCCCTTCTCTTTTTTGCCAGTGCATATAGACATCTGCCTACTGCAAAGCATTGCATAGAGGAACTGGTAGGTAATTTAATATGGATCGATACATAATTCCTGATGAAGTAGACATGCAGTTTTTATATTCACTGTCCTTAAATCTAAATTACAAAGTGCGATGTTATGACTTACCTTGACTGTAATTAAGTTTGATAATAAAAGAGAATAGAATTTATTTGTTGTAAGTGCATAAAATTAGCTGGACAATTTAAGGTGCTATTCAATGAGTAATGCTCCCATAGAAGGGGTAAACATTTGTCTGCTGGATAATATTAGTTTGTATTAACAACCTAGAAAAGTTATTTCCATACAGCTCTGGTTTTATGTGTCTTCTTGTCTTCTCAATATCCTGGGAGCCATTGCACAGGGCAGGGCAGGCATGTATAATACATGAATAAATGTGGAACAATTTCCTAGATAAACAGGCTTTTTATCTCTATCGATTGGTGAAGAACTCCCTCCTTTGGACTTTTAAGAACATATATGTAGAAAATAGGAAGATCAAGCTGTAATGCCTCACAGCTCATCACCAGAACAGGGTTAAAGCCACATAAGCTGAAACTGATAGCTCATTAGGGTGTTAGCCTGCACGATGCAGAATTACATGTTTCCTAACACTCACCTCTGAATGCCGACCATTCCTGGCTTCAGCATCCCATCTCCATGAACCCTGTATCGCCCTTCTTCAGCCACTGATTTTTCCCCATTCCCCATGGTTCAGATCCCAAGAAGATGGGTCTTTAATCTTCCTGGAGAGCATTTAAATCATATCCCCGTTCAATCACCCTACACCTTGTTGCCAGGGGGAATATAGGTGAAAATCCCAGTGTTTGGCTGGCAAAGCAATAAAGCTGAGCCAACC
Organism: Corvus kubaryi; assembly: GCF_017639235.1. Lineage (NCBI taxonomy): Eukaryota > Metazoa > Chordata > Aves > Passeriformes > Corvidae > Corvus > Corvus kubaryi. Next base: position 2,026,232 of record NW_024581133.1, on the reverse strand, counting down.
ATTTTCCTTCTTCGAGTCCTGAGCTTGTAGTAGTATCAATGCAAGTCAGAAGTGAGACATTTCAAAACATTGTCACTCATGATTTACACCAATTGGCTAAAAATAGCAAATTGCTAATATAACAAGCCTGTGCTGTGTTGATACAGACAAATAATTGGTTATAAGTCAAGAATTATTTAAAGAGGGGTAAGCTTAAGAAAATATGTCATAAATTTATCCCTGCAAATAGTATCCAAGGTATCACGAGTGTAGTTCTTTATAATGCTTAAAGGAGAGAAGATAATTTTCTCATATTTTCCAAAGGATGGGAAACCCCTCTTTTCACCCTTGACAGCTGTCAGAAAGCACAAGAGGTGCTTTTAAGCAATTACCATTATGTAAAATATAGGGAGGACAGAAAACAGTTCCAGCACTTTTTTATAGCATCTTCTTGGGTACCGTATTAAGAGTTGTGTTTAATGTATTTCTGACTGTCAAGAATTCACTTTCACGTAGAATCATTTAGGTTACAAAAGACCTTTAAGATCACCGAGTCCAACCCTTAGCAACATCATTGCTCCCTTTTTCATATTGTCTTAATCTGCCTCCTCATTTAGAGGGATGTGCAGAAATCTCAAGCTGTATGCCTGTCACTTGAAGGTGTAGTGATCATTTTTTGCTAACGCTGATGCTGGGCTGTGCACCCCAACTTGGCAACTTTGTCCTGTCTCTGTATAGGATCAGCATGGGTATGTGCTTTCATTCCTGTGATTTAGCTTTCTGGCTGGTGTAAGAAATGGGTCCACAGTGCTGTTCATGACCACCCCCCATCACCTGACATCAGCTGGCCTTGAGAAGCCCACAGAACCATCTCTATATTGAATATTTAAGTGATAAATCTAATACCTGCTCTCAGGTGAAGGTCTGGCTGAAATTCAGTATGTTGGCTCTCCAGTTCCCTCATCTATACTCTGGGGAGGTAGAGGAGATGTGCCAGTAATGAATAAAAATAATTGGCAAAGAAATAATTGTTTTTAAGCTTTGTCACTATACTGCATGGGTCAGCCAGCAGGGATCCTGCAGGATCCCATGCAGATGAACCTGAGGCAGTGGAAAGCCAGAAATTCCTCCTCTGCTGAGGCTGTGGGGCTGGCAGAGAGAACCTCATGTCAGCAAGGACAGCAGATACATAGACACAATGTTTGCAATGTGTATTTTACAACTTGAAATGTGCCTAGAGTGAAATCTGGGTGAAATGTGCTTAGAGTGAAATGTGGATGACTGTATGTCAAAGCTAATAAAAGAGATTCAAGCAATAAACATAACTGGGCACAGTCCTGTAAAACTGGTCTTTCCTGCCTGTAAGCTCCCCATCAGGCTTAACTTTGAAAAACCAACTCTTTCAGGCCAATGGTTCTGGCCATGGCACTTTCCTGCAAAGATCACTGCAATAGTAAAACATGATTAATCCCTGGTCATTGCTAAAGAATAACCTTGTAAAATAATCCAGTGAGGGACAGCTGTACCGAGCAGAGAGCTGGCAACAGCAAAGCCAAGCTACAGGCATTGCCATGGTGCCCTTTGGGTCCATGTATAGAGCAGTATACTGTTGCTCACTCCCCTCAGCACTTTAAATGTCTGCAGGGATGATTGAAAACAAAAAACCTCAATTTTCTGTACAATTATTAGCTTTTCAGTTTGGTGATTTACAGCACCCATCTTTTGATGGGGAATTAATTCAAAATATCTAAGGTAATATCATCAAAATACTGTAATTAGATTTAATGGCACACTTCCAAGATTAATAGGTGATCTTCCTCACAGCCTACAATTTTAATTTTCAAAATTTCATTTGTCATACTGCTACTCAGTACAGATTCACCATCACAGTGTTTACCTACACTTTTCCTCACTAATAGTAAAATGTGCTGCCTTTTCCAGGCACAGACAGATGAAAAGATGTATTAGTAACAAATCTGTGATCATGGCATATAATCACAAGATGACAAGACACTTAATGTTATCTATTTATATATTATGTATAGCAACTTCTATTACACAAAATCACTTTTCAGTCCCATTTTAGGGGATTACCTAATCCTGTAATTGATTCTGTGTGACGAGTCCCCGTTGTCCTTTGGAGACCCATTGACCTTCAGAACAGGAACAGGCCTGAAAACATTCCATTATTTCACTGTTTTTTTATGTGTAAATTACAAGATAATGTAGGATGAGAGCAGATGATTTTATCTGTCTATTTACTTCACTGGGCTCAGAATTCTAATTGTTTTATGACTTGACCAAGAAGAACAATTACTCCCTATCAGTAAGAATCACCAAAGACATGATTGATGTTTTCTTTAAGGTAAATCAAATATTCCCATAGAAATTTAGCCAATCATGCACGTTCTCAAACAGCTCAGAGCTACAGTAACGCTCCTTTCTACTGTAACTGTCACATCTCAAAACTTGCAAAGGGGTAAAGCAATTGCTCACTGGTTATAAATACCAGCAGATTTCATTTATCTATAGATCTGTATCATGTTACTCATTCCAGAGTCCATAAAATCCAACATGAAACAGCTTGACTTCGTACACAAACAATCACGTCCTACACAAAGGTGAGTCCACAGGTAGCAGCTGATGACATTTTACAGTTATGGAGGTTTTAGTATTACAGAAAACAAGCAATTACACATGTGTGCACGTACAGACACACACACAGACACATAAACCTTGCTCCTTCACTGTCCCACCAAATATAACTCCACAAATTAAGGCCTTAAATAAGTCTCTAAGAATGTAATTTAGTACAGTCTGAATCCCCCTTGGGCAAGCCTGAGGTAGCTCCTTGGGCTGTCACAGCTAAGCAGCTGTCCAGCCTAACACTGACTCAGGAGCCAAAAACCTGCTTCATTTGGGTGACAGTGAAACAGTTGTAAAGGATCAGACAGACATTATTCATGGCTGATGTAGGGAGGGTGTTTGGAAAATAGCTAATACCAGTAATTACTAAGAATAGAAAGGTAAACAAACTGCTTGCAAATTTGTATCTGCGTGAATTCTGAAACAAAGCCTTACCACACGGCATTCCTATCCAGCAAGAGGGTAGGCTCTCATCCTAGGTTAGAAGAAAGATGATTGAACGATTTACTTTCACCTCTGTGACACACACACAAAGTGCACAGCACACACACAATCAGTAATGAGAGGAGTTGCTGCCTTTGCCATATTACCTTGAGTTTGTGTTTAGTGTGTCCCCCTTGACATCTCACTATCTGACTTCAGCCTAGGATACTTTGTTCTTGAGGCACAGGTTATTACTTTTAATTAGTTTTTTGACACTTATGGCCTTATCTGACATTACTGTTTGTTTGAAAAAAATTACTTCTAGCTTTGATGTACCTCAGTGTTCCTTCTTGCGTGCTGGTTGTGGGCTGCAAAATCCTTTCTGTTGAGTAGCTGTGACAGAGCCATTCATGAAATGTTTCCTTTCCTCTGTTCTGTGCTTTGCACGTTAGTGCAAAATAAAAATTTCCACTTATGGAAGGTGAGCACACACAATTACTATTCTCTATATATTGTCTCTCTATATTCTGTATTCTACTGTTCTCTACATTAAGAGGCAGAAGTGAGTGCAGATTGTTTGATCCTTTGCACTTACTGTTGCTCCTTCCCCCCATCAACTTTTGAAATGCGCACTGTGTCCAGAAGCTGCTGATCCAGGGACACATCCTACTACCTTCCTTTGGAGGATGCAAGATGACATGTTTTCACCTCTGAGGTGACAGTAGGTGACAATGAGATAGGCGGCCCATTTCACCCCCACATTGTCTCACTGATCACAGTGTGCCAGCTGCTCGTATGACTGTGCATGTCAGCCCACTAATCTTGAGTGATGCAAAGCTCCACAGAGTCAGGGGAAATACCATTGTCTGTGACAACTCATGCAGGAAACAGTCATGCAAAGGAGCTGTCAAGGGAGGAGGCTTGGTCGAGGAGAGGGGGGTGTGTGGGGTCAAAAGTGTAGAAAGCACTTTGGATGCAAGGCAGTATAAATTAGCCGTGGCACCTATTCTACCCTACAAAATCTCCTGTTTGCATCACATACTGGAAGAATTGACATGGCAAAAACATACAACACAGCAACCACCAGTAATGATCGAGTTATAACTAAATACTCTGGATGGTCCTTGGCTTGGAAAAACAGGCTCAGGTAGGAATGCCAACACTATTATCTGACCTAGCTTGAAGAAAGAGTAAGCCATGATATCTCCATTCTTGGCAAATCACAGAGACTGCTGCAGGCACTCTGCTCCTTCTGCTGCTTGGAGTGATGCAGTCGTAGCTGCTGTCGCTGTTAGCTACAGATCTCCTCTCTTCGGTGTCTTTGTGGGGAAGAGGAGGGCATGAAAAGTGGTTCACTACTTGGGAAGCAATGGAAGAAACAGTATTTGTGGTTCCAGTCAAACTTTTCCAGCTCCTTTTATAGATTTGACTTTTTTTTTAATTAGTTGCATAACAGGGTGCCAGGATTTTAGCAGCCATGTTATACCAAATAAATCATTTTATAATAAAGTCTCTACTGTCCAATAGCCAAAGATAACTATAGGTTATTCTCAGCTTTCTTATCAAAAGCTATTTCAGACTTGGATATTTTATCTGAGTACTTCAGATGCTGCCTGAATAGCTTCCCACATTCAGAAGAACCTCAGTGATTGTTTATTCTGTGCTTATGTACTTTGAATGCTGGCAGAGAATGCCTAGTTGGTTGTTTCTCTCCCTGCCATTATTACCCATATATGTGCACCAGGCCAAGAGCTCAGCACCAAACCAGAGAGGGAGGGAAAGGTCTCCACCTGTCGTGTAGCCAGACCATCCAGAAACACTCTCCATATGTGGAGACCAGCTGCATAAAGCACAGGCTCAGCAGGCTCCCTGCCACCTGGCCAGTCCCCTGTGCTGCCCCAGGCCCGGAGCACAGTGCCAGGGGAACAAGGGAGTGGAGGCAGGGGGAGACAGTAAAGGCAGGACAGGGAGAAAGCAGACTGTCCCCTGCTCAGCCAGCTCACTGGGGCTCTGGAGAGCTGATCAGGGCCATACTCAAACTTGGACTCCCATCACATCACATCACATTGCCAGGACTCAAGCTCAGATGAGCTTTGGACATGTCAGAAGAGGGATGTTAGGCCATATGACTTCTTACTACAGACCCAAGCAAGGAGCTCTCTGCAAGGTGGATCATCTATCACTCCTGCCCATCAGTAATGTCATGGCACTGATGTCAGGCTGACAATTTAGATTCAAAATCCTTCCTAGAAGGATCAGGATAGCACGTGTGCATGTGTTCCTGGGGTTGCTGGCCATCTGGGCTGCTCTTAAAGCCATGTGGTTTTACACCCTGCCCACGTTTCAGGCGTCCAGTATCCAGAACGGCACTCGGGAGAACTGCATGTGTTAACTTGTTCTCTGATCTGCGCCCCTTCATGAACTTCTGACAGTGACTAAGTCTGTGTTTTCCCTAGGACCTTCAAAACCCTTTCAAACAGACCTGATGACAGAAAGCCTGTTGATTTTTTGTTGGGACTGAGTGAAGATCCCTCTATTCTCTCAGCTGCCAAAAGAAAAAAAATGTGAACTATACTTTTCAAATGTCATCCTGGGGAGCCAACCCTCAAACTCTTCCTCACATATAAAATGTCCTGGCAGGATTACCATATAATATCCATTGCAGCAGTGGAAAATATCAAAGGATCATGGCTTAAAATTAAACAAAGCAACACCCTTTCTTGTCTCGAAAGCAATACACTGTTCCTCTTCCTCCTTTTCCCTTCTCACCTGCAAATTGCCATGTAGTTTGGTAAAGTGGGATTAAGTATCCACAATAAACACTCCCATGTGAGGCCAGCAAGAGCAAATGGAAGCAATCGCTTCACTTTTTAGCCCAAACCTTCTGTTACTGTAGCAAATGAGATTTTTTTTGCAGCTGACTAGCAGAAACTGATTTAGGCCCTTTGCACTTGCTGCCAGCAAGTGTTTCCACTCCAAAAATAGCCTATTGAAGAAAGAAGTGTCAGTTGCTGTCTTCAACAGGCTGCTTTCTAAACCCATTGTTAGAAGACACCTACTTCAAATGAAACCTGGCATGTCACCACGCTGTGGGCAAAGTGCCATTCCAGCAGATGGGCAGGGGTAGGCAGTGCCAGCAATCCAGTCTGTAGATCAACCTTGAGTAACAAGGTTGTATTCCCATCTGAGGATGTCGAAGCCTGGAGCTGTGCTCTACACCAGCCTGTGTCCTTACACGCGTTGCTGCCCACACACATCTATGCAATCTTTGAAATGTTTCTATTTCATTTCCAGCCCATCCTGCTCTGTTCCACCAGCACCAGGTTCAAGTCTGGGATGGCTGAGCCTGGCCTGCCATGCTCTGAAATGAAGGTGTGGGCAGGACCACGTGAGCAGTGCTTGGCTTTCAGTGCCTTTCTCCCCACTGTGGCATTTAGCAGCAAGTATGTGGGAAAACACCTCAGGGTGCTGTAGTCGAGGCAAAAACTTCCAGAAACACCTCAAGAGCTGTGGAGCAGTGAGAAACCACAATGTAGGTACCTCTGAGTGGAGCTGCAGGAGTCCAGCAGAGGTTAATCTCCGAGCTCAGGTTCCCCTACATTTAGAGTAAACACGTGCCCTGGTGTCAGGTGGTGAGAGCAGTCCTGCAGTCTCACTCTGGTCTAGTGTCAGAAATCCCCACGCTCTCAGGTGCCTCACAAGACCATCAGGCCTCGGTGAACTGGGATCCATATGCCACAGGCTCATGACATTAATATGACAATCAAGTGTCTACCTTTCAATGTGTCTTGTACAAAAAAAGCCTCACCTTTCTTGTGGAATGCCAGCCTGCGTGGTTCCTCTGTAGTACCTGTGTTACAGAGTCTCAAATTAATGCATGTAAACTCTATCTGCATCTTTTCAAAAGCTCGTCTTATATGTCCCATGAAACTATTAGTTTAGCTATCACTAGGTATTAAAATTTAAAAGGGTCACTAAATGCATACTGCTAGAAGGGAACAACATTAGTTACACATTACCAGAACAAAACTAAATTAAGAAACAGCTCATTTCCTTTGTACCATCAATATTTTACTCAGCCATAGCCTGGATGCTTGTACTCACGAAAAGGAATTAATCATTCATGTGCTAATGTACATCCATTATTTTTAAATCATCACTTAAGTAATCATTTTTGTGTGTGCTCAGATGTGTGATGCCTGCTTATGAAAGTGCAGGAAAAATCAATACAAATTAAATAAAATTTAAAAGGTGGATATCTGTGAAACAGATGCAAAAGAGTCTTCCATGCAGTAAAATTGTAATCAAATTGCTGTAAAATTCTGTTAGTGAGTCATAATTTGAAAAAGATACCAGTCTAATGCTAAACTTATTTATATGCCATGCTACCCTCTTTATTTTGGTGCAAGCATACACAATGCAGTTCATCACAGATTTTGTCTTAAAACATGCATAAAACTGAAACAACAAAATCTTTATTGCCATTTAATTGGGTACTGCCATTTCCCAACAGTTTATTTACCGAGAATCACAGTGTTTGTGTCATACCATCATCTGTGTCTGCACATCTGGGAGGTTCCCAAAACCCTTCTCCAAGTGAGGTGCAGGAAGTCTCATGGAAAGGCTCCCACCTGGGGCAGGCACAGGGGTCCCTGCCTGGGGCTCCCTGTCACACACCAAGTGTGGGCACTATATGGCTCAGCAAAACCAAAATTCCCCTCTCCTGCAAAGTGTCACACAGCCTGCAACATCTACCCAGTACAGATCACAATAATCAAAGTCTCATTTCCCCAGCTCCCTGAAAAGGACTAACTGCATCTCCTGGGCTGCATTTGCTGCTGCCTTGGGCTTGTCATTTACACCCATGGAAAGTGCTCCAAATCAAGAGCCCTGCTTTGCTCAGATATAAATTACAGCCACTTTACTCAGCCATAAATGTCTGTCTAAGGTGAAAAGTAGCAAAGAACAGCAGTTAGTGCTGGCTGCATATAGAAAGAGCTAAGATGGTCCTACCAGATTGGAGCCCACAGTCCCATGGAAATTAAATCAACTTTTGCTAAAGGTGTGATTGCTTCTTTCGGACTACCCATATCAGTGAAAGAATATGGCAAAGCTGTTAGATCCCTGCAAGGACAATGAATTTCACAGAAGAGCAGCACAGTACTTGAAGAAGAATTTGGTGTAGCAGTGCTGTAGGTTTTTTTCTTCTATTGCTTCACTAATTTTATGGTGATGTAGTTTGATGACAATTTAAACAAGCTCTGTGTTTATGAGCCAATAACAAAATATGAAAAATAAATTTCAAGGCCAAGGTGTCTACTAATACATGGTATGGCTTCTTGTGAATGAATAGAGATGAGCTGGAACAATGCTCAGGAAAAAACAAGAGAGTGTGTGAAATGGAGAAAATGATCCAGCAGGCAATACTTCTATTTTGCAGAAACTTCTCAGAAAATAAGTAGTGGGTTCCCACTCATCCTCTTCACTGAAAGCCATGCTTTCAGGTATTTAATTTTGAATAAAGGCCTTTTTCTTTTTTTTCTTTTTCTCTTTCCCTTCTTATTGGGAAAGATCCAAATCTTTTCCAGACGAAACTTTTGTGATAACCATGGTATCCCTCTGAATTGTTTCTCCCTCACCCAGACATCATACTTGCAGCCATCTCATCTGCAAATGTCAGTGAGAACATGGCAGAAAAGTGCACAACAGTATGATCAGCCTACTGATAGTGGATACCAGGAGCAGCATGAACTCACCATGACTTGGAGATGTATCATGAATGGCTATACTTTAGGCTGCAAGGAACTGAGACTTTAACTTTTCTTTTGGAGAAGCACCTGGTGAAGCTGGGTTTGGCCACAGCTTAGGAACTCCCTGAGAAGCCAGCAGGAGCTCAGTACACGCTGCATAGGCACCAAACCAAGCACACAATTTACATCCCCTGGCAGTGCACAGCAACCAGTTACTACAGTCCAGTACACAGACAGGAGTCCCTAACCTTGGAGAATTGGATTGGCTCCCTTGATTTAATTTCAACCCAATTAAGGGACAATGCATCATGAGCAGTGTATGAGGAAAAAAACATTTTGCAGATGAAGCACCCACCAGGTCTGAAAGCCACTGCCAGTTAAACGTGCAGGGCAAGCACTTTTGCAATTACACCACCAGTTAAATAAATATGGATTTTAAATTTCTCATTTTTATCAAATTCAGCTGTTGACAAGACCTCAGCCAGAGGGAAGAAGGGGAATGAGAGGGCAATGAGCTTTTCAGACTCAAGATGTGCCACCTGGATGGGAGGAGGAAGGGCCCTTTCTTAAGGAGATACATTTGGGTTAGTGGAGGTGACACAGGTTCTTTGCATGATCTGCCTGCATGGAGCTGCCTGACTTCCTGAGACTGAAGCTGCTGATAAGAATGTGAAGTCTGACCTATAATGATTTCTTTTGCTGTGTGTCTAAAGGACTAAGTGGGTCTTTTCCCAGTTCAGAAGCTGCAGCTGAGCTGGGGATCACCTGAGCGAGGTTCAGCTGTGGACCTCCACCACTCCCTGTGCAGAAGAGAATCCCTGCAGAGAAACCAGAGTGGGAGTTTGCACAGGTGTAGAGAATTGTCCCAAACCTATGTGTGTGCCTCTGCTATCTCTAAACACATACACATGTGCCTTTTTTTGCCTTTGCTTAAATTTATGGAAGTGTCCTGAAATGCACTTCATGTGATTTGAAGGATAAAAATGTCTCTGTCTCACTTGTGCCAGTTTATTGCTAATGTGGGCAGGTGATTCATCAATGGATGAAATGAGATTTTCAAGTTGTTTTAAAATGATGAGGTAGTTTTCAGAGCTCATGCAGTTTGTTACTAGATACACGATTTATTAATATATTTGTCAAATAATGTATCTGACAAGTTTTAAAAACATTCCTGGCTAATTGCTTTTATAACTCATCAATCTTAAAAGGGGAGTAGCAAGATAGGATTGTATTTTACAATCCGTATTTTTCTAGTCCCTCCCTTGTCATAGCCCAGTGAAAGGGATGGAGATGCAAACACTGGATCCATGTTTCACCATGATTTTTCTTTGGTTTACTGGTGATTTTCTTTGTTCAGGATAGGTTCAATCTTGCAAGTTAAACTAGACAAGGAGATTGGCCAGTTTCAAGCTTCATAATTGATTGGTGTAATTGTGATTGCTTTCAGCACCATGGGACCTTTTAACAGCACTTTGATTTTTTTGTTTTGATTTCACTCTACACCATACTTACATGTCCATCTATTCCTTACTGGGTCCCATTCAGAGATACAATTTTCAGGATTACATTTTCCCATTAAAGGCTTGATTGAAAGATGGATTCAGGGCTCAGACACATGCTCACTTAACAAAGCAGATGCAGCGAGTTCCTCAAGCTGTTTGTTACCACCTGCTTGTCAGACACTGTAGCCCACCCAGGGGAGGATGGAGCAGAGCATGTGAGCCTTTGGGAGCTGCTTCAGTGCAAAGTCCTGTGGCTTAGCTAAATTCCCTGGACATGTTCCCTTCCATCTGCAGATGGCTAAGCCTTGAACACGCACTCAAGGCCCACTGACATAGACTGGAATTATTAATGATCTGAGCAGTTTTCCTGATTGAGACCAGAGTGTCCAGTCCTGTGACGTGATCAGCCAGAACATCCAGCCTGTGCTGGGCAGCACCGAGGCTCTGCTGGGGCAGAAGAGTCTGCCAGCACCAGGGCAGGCCCAGGTGCTCAGGCTGAGCACACACATCCCCTCCCACGTGCTGATGCTCATTTCCAGGCCCAGCTGCTTTTTACTGCCCTTCTGCCAACCACTGCTCCCCGTAACTGCTGGCAGAACACACCACGTGCCTCTTCCCTGTGCTCTCTGGGCAAAATCAGGTAGGCTGCTTAACCACCTGCTAAACTATTTAAATCTAATGGAGTTTTAAAGCTGTAATAGCCTAGCAGACAAACAGGGAGAAGTCTTGGAGACCATTCTGCTGAATAAATGTGGAGAAATTTCTGACACTGGACTAGTAACTGGGAAAACTAAGACCATTACTGTGGTTAAGTGATGCCTAAACCACAGTAATGGTTTTTTAACTGATACTGTGGGTTCACAACCACTTCTCTGAGACTACTGGGCAAGAGGGGGAAGAGAGAGACGGGTTACACTCAGATGTAAATCTCTGCAAGGTCAGCATGTACACACCCTTCACAAACCTGCTCGTGCAGCTTGCATATAGGCCTACAAGGAGCTGCTGATTCAGGGTTTTCTCAATAACAAAAATGTAATTTTTGGAATTTAAGTTTTGGAACACAATGCAGTCTGCTAAACTCTCTTTTATTAAAAAATAAACTAGAACAACATAGAAGGCATAGCACCAGCCAGTGCTGGGAAGGCAGACTATTATACTGAGAACAAGAGCCTGTGCATATACGTTGAATAAACCGCATTTCTGAGATGTGCCACACTCACACCTAGCCCTGCAAACACACTCCCACCAGGCTTACTGGCATGGGACAAAGACACCCTGGCCCAGTCCTTACAGATAAGATCCTTCCATCTGCAAGAGCTGTTTTCCTACCACTCTTTCTCAGTATTTCTCAGCATTATTCAACAGTCAGCTTTATTTGATTTGTGACGTGGTACGGTTTTGTGCTTTATATACATTTTAAAGTTACCTTTGTCTTCAGCTGTGGTATTGCCACCCAAACAGCTCAGAAACACCAGCTACAGCAGGCAGGGTGAGCAGAGGCACTTCAGGAACTAATGAGAGTGGGGACATCTGCATATTCAGAGCAGGAGCTGCACATACAGACTGAGCCACTGCCACCAAAGGGCGAGCTGATTACTGCTTATTTGAGGGGAGAGGAACGGGTTCTAACTGGCTAAGACACTTTTGTTATCATGAAATGCATATTTGGCTACAGCAAATGGCTTCAAATCAGAAAAGTGACATTTTTGTGCTGGCTGTTTATAAACAGGATGTAGTTAGTGTAAGGCACCCCCAGCCGCAGTAACTGCAGATTTTCAAGGCCAGACTCAAATGTATCATACTTCATCATTGTCTTTCTCGTATTTGCTATACTCATGGCCTTGCAGTTTTATAGAAAGCCAAGAAAATAACTTGACTGGTTGGTTGGCACTTAATACTGTATGGCAGTTCATTGTTTTCAAGTGAGTTTGTATTTTCACCTGAAACTTTAATAACAGCATCACAGGCCCAGCCCTGTTTTTGATAGTCAATGTCAGTGTCATGAGCTTTGGTAAGTGCACAACTGAACTCAATAAAACTGAAAACTGGGGAACCTCTTCAGTATTAAGAGTGAGTTTAGCTGAGATAAGAGTCAGAAATTCAAAGCCTGTTGCTGACTGCCTGACCCCAGTGGGGTCGCAGGTGGGGATGGGCAAGGAGAGGGGTAGCAATAAGGTGATGGGGCAGCATCACAGGTACAGCTTTCTGGAAAGACAGATGCAGCTTCAATCCAGATGTCTTCCTAACACTCATGATAAAGTTGTAGGGAGTGGTTTGATGAAACCACTTTCTTTTTTTTAAATCTCTTACATCGATGTGTAGCAGTAATTCTTGTTTCTTACAAGAAACACAATGTGGAGACAATAGAGGCTTTCCAGGGGGGAAAAAACCCCCGCAGATGTGAGACTACAGTACAGAAATCTGTAAGCAGTTGCTAGAAGTTGTTCTCCAAACTGGTATACACAGAGTTTGCTTTTGATTCCAGTAATAACTAAAGCAACTTATCTTCTGCCAGAAAAACACATTTCTTTCCAACAGAAAACTGCAATGAGTGTGCCGTGGTCTTCATCATCCTTGAACTTCCCCTCTGTGGACAACATTGAAAAGGCCAACTTTTCTCAGTTGTTTTGGTTGTTTTTTCTTCCCTGTATCTGTCAGTGACAGTACTAATAAGTTTTGAAACATAAGGACAATTTGTTACTTTAGACTTAGCATCATGACTGCTCTTTGTATGGAAATAAGGTTATTCTGCTCTAATGAAATTGCTGAGCTGAATGCACAGTTTGAAGTTCATGACCCATTGAAACGATGATTTATGGAACTTTCTTGCAAATTACCTGTGTTAACATCACATGTAATGTATTTCTATCACTAGACCTTTGGAAGGAGTTTTCTTTTGCAAGATTCTTCTTGGTTGTTGGGGATACTTTGGTTCCCTCAATACTGTCCCATAGGAGGGTTTAAGTTTTACAGTGCACTAGAAACCTCTGAAGTTTCTGCCTTCAGATAAATGCTTGGCAGCGTCCAGGCTCAGTCCACTTGTATGGATGCTACAGTGGAAACCCTTTCTTCTGTACTAGCACCAATTTACATTTGGTCTGAGCTTTGGAAAGATGGGTCATGTTGTCAAGATCTGCACAGAGATGTGACAGAGAAAGAGGCAAGAAAAAAACCTGCAAGAGTTACCACAACAATTCCCCTTGTCTTCTAGTCTGTGCCCAATGTTAAACCTGTTACATGAGAAGACAAGAAAAATCAATGTGGGATCAAAGAATTAGGGGTAGATCATGGTAAATCAAGAAGCATTTTGCTTTGAAGGATTATAATATGAAAGGCAGAAGTAAGTATGTGGAACAAAAATGCTGGGCAGTGAGAACAGTGTGGTGTGGAATTCCCTCTGTATCATTTCCACTGAATTTCATTCACTGAAAATGCTCAATATATGGCAAATATTTGAGAGACCAGTGCCAGAGCAGTATTTTGTATATCCTGTAGATGGAAGTGTACTGGGAATCTGGTCAGCAGTGTAATTGTTTATATTCATTATAAACAATCTGTGTTATTTGGCAGCAAAACCTGCCTTTCTGAGTTGACTCTCATTGCTGCTGAGATAGTTCTATCAGCTGCTTGTAATTTTACTTTGGGGGCATGCAAAAGTACACTGTATTTCTTCCAAATTATCTGTGGGAAAAACATGATGAATACACCAAAGGCCCCTCAGCCTTGTGGGACCTCTTTTGCCCCTCTTTCAGTAGTCTGTAAGGGCCATAAGAGGATGCAGAATAGGTTTAGTTTGCATGTGTCTTGTACCACCGCTACATCCATCTGCAGCTTCTTTCCTGGCTTTAATGCCCAACTACTCTCATCTTAACAATGCTAGCAGATAAAATAATGAAGAAAATTGCTACTGAAGGTAGAATGGGACATGGGATGAGGCGAAAAGACCTTACTGTGAAAAGGTAATGCCCTATTTGGCTTAAAAGATGAAACAAATAATATAGAAGCCATTTCCGGAGCTTTCCATGCAAGGCTGAGTTCATCACAGATGTGTAAATGTGGTTTCTGCAAGATGGGACCTTGTGGTTGTCCAAGCTACCCTGCACCTGAAGGACCTCCTTGTGCCTCATATGAACATGTACTTGTGCTCCTACCTAGAGCAAGGGGAGCATAGAAGATTTTCTAGCAGGTATTTGGGAGGGAGATTCCCAATTATCCTCGACTATATCAGGAGGAACTGCATCTTCTGTCAATTTCTTTTTTTCTCCAAGAAGAGTAGAGAGAAGGCCTGACAATGAGTTACCCAGTAACTTCATGGTTAGGATCTTTCACCTCCTGGTCTCAAATCGGCTCAGGATGGGTCAAAGCAAGAACTCCAAACCTGAACTTTTACATCCCACATACCTGTTCTAACTACTAGGAGCCGGTCACTTGAAAGGAGATTTTTCTGTCACTCTTGAGCTGTTCCAATTTGTAGGAATAATTAAATACTATTAAATTTAATGAGAGATGGATTCTACAATCCAGCAGGTTTGAGCATTTGCCTTGGGTGTTGATGATGCAGGTCTGAGTCTCTGCTCCAGTGACTCATCAGAGTGAACAGGCACAGCTGAATTGCTGGACGGGGATTGCTTTTGCTTGACTGATGTTTTTCTAGGAAAAAGAAGAAACCCTAAACCAAACTGTTTGTTGAAGGAGGGCCGATGAGTTCTGAATGAGCCCTACCACATCCCTGCTGCTTCTCTGGCCACAGACCTGATCATACTCATGCAAAAATATTATGAGAGCATGTCCCAGCCATGTATTTTCGAAGAGCATTTCATCAGCATGAACAGTTTTAGCTCCTCTCCCATGCTGGCAGCCTCCACTGCGGGGGAATGTGTTTGTGCTCACACCTGTGCCTAGAGATCACAACTGCACAAGAAGATGGAAGAATTTTCCCACGTACATTAGGTGCTTTAAAAAAAATTCTATCATCTTCTGTTTTCCAGTCTTTCTCCCCTTGTCTATTTTTGCTAAGCCGGTGCTTGTCATGCCTGTAGGCTTCAAACCGAGGGAGACTTTTATTCTGAAAGCAGCTGTTTCTACTACAGGAGTGCCTTCACTTTGGCTGTGATCTTCCTCCAGGAAGGTGAGGCTCTGCTCTCAGCTTACACCCAGGCTATCCCGGCTCCCAGAGTTGACCCAAGGACAGAATTTAGCTCTGTGGGCTAGAGGCTGAGCTTTTGCCCTCTTTTAGCAAGTCTGACTCTCTCGTCATCCCTCGTGCTTTTGGAATGTGCAGCAGGAGCTTCTCTAAATTTTAATCGGGCGATTTCATTTGTTCAGTACTTGAAGAGCAGGATTTATTTATCGAGGATTTAAATTTCTCCAAAGTAGAGAGAAACTAAATAGCACTGCTCTTTAAGCATGTCTCTACATTTAGAAAGCATTGGGTTACACTTTCCATTTGAAGCTTTTCTTCTTAAAAAATAATTCAGACACCCCTCCTGAGAGTTTCCTGGCACTGCCCCCCCGTAACCCAATCCGCGTCAGGGAGCGCAGCCGCTGCTTGCCAGGTGTGCAGGCAAGTTTGTCACATAAAAGACTTCAGGCATAAATGTTGGCAACACGAGCTCTGAAAAGGCATTCAAAGAGGGCTTTATATATACTTAAGGGTAAGAGATATGCTGTTTTGCTAACGGGATTCAGTATCTGTATTTTACTGTAAATGCACCTTTTTCTCTATCAGCTATGGATGAGGAATTAATTTTATTGACTTTATGGATGGCTTTGGGCTGGAGATAGATCTCTTCCCACACGCATCCTTTGACAGCTTTCCTTTACCTGAGTGCTATCAGAACTAGTAGGAGGCAACCACCATTTCTGTTTGAATGAATTCTCTCGTTATTATAGTGCCAGGCACTCATTGTCTGACCCTGCAATCTAGAGGCCCAGAGTGTCTCCAGTCCTGGGAAATACTTCTGAAAAATAGTGATAACTAAGATAATAATAATTCTCAGCACTCCTGTAAAGCTTTTAATCCACTGATCTTAAGCAGATACTGGCACTTACTACTAGAGGAAAGTTAAATTTGTGGCATGAGGGATCCTGTCATTTGAAGGAGGAGGCCTGCAGAACAACATGCACTGTTAGAAAGGACAATGGTCAATTGTTTTGGGTAACATGCTGATCTCACTGCACTTAATGGCAAAATGACTTCAGTGGAGCCATAAACACAAAAAAGCGTTGGGAAAAATATTGTCACGGTCTCTGTATTCAAAATATGCCTTTTGTAACAAAGCACTGCACACTCTAATGCAGATGTTTGCTATTTGATGCTTATTTTGCATGTCAGACTAATTATTTTTGACTATTTGTCTTCTCTTTCTGTCTAATTTCTTTCAAATTTGAATATGCAGAGATACAACTTTGTAAAGAAAGTGAAATATTGTAAAAGTACTCTGCAAATATTGACATTATGTCAAATTGATTTACTTGTACATCAGATTTTTTGTTTACATTTCACAGAAATTCAAGAAACGTCACTCTTTTGGCACCAGCAATGATGGCAAATAGCCTTCAAAGTGTCATAGATGAGATTTTGATAAAGAAAAAATATACATTTGCATGTGTACACGCTGGTATTTGCTCTAGTAGACAAACACATCCAGCTAGGAGGGAGACAGCTAATCATGTACCTTTCTGACAAATTAGCTAATCAATGCCATATGACTAGCATGTACCTTATAGCCTCCCAGAGAAATTACAATCAATCCAAGCTGTTAAGAATTGGAAAAAAAAAATTCCCTTTTTAAAAATAAGTTTGCATAGCAAACACTTCTGAAGCAGCTGTGATTTGTTTATGGATTTTCTACAAACAGAAGGAAAAACTAGATTTCCTTGATAAATGACTTATTGTTAATTATTCGCTGAGTCCCATTCTCCCATGTACTTTAATGAACTCTAACATAGTGAATCTTAACACCCAATACAAAGAAAGTAAATTTTCACCCTTAATGCAGTGTGAATGGCACAATTGCTTTATTCTTTTATTCACAAAGTGTCAGTCATTCATTTCAGCTCTGCATCATTCAATAGAACTAAGATGTGCAGTGAATGTGATTCCAGTCATGTCATCCTGTTAGTGCAAAGTGATTCTCAATAGCACTTGACAGCACACTGCTGGATTGGCTCAGTGCATTAAAACAAACCAAATTATTCTGGTTTTATGTACATATCGGTACTTGTTGACATACCAGTAAATTGTTTTAATAGCCTGTACTTATGAAGGTGTATATCTCTGTAGTTAAATTCCAGTGTATTGTAAAGTATACTATACATAGAAAATATTACTCTCTCAGGAAAACTGTAATCACAAAGTTTAGACTCAAAAAATACAGTGATGCTCACTGCTTTATCTGCTCTTTGAGCAGCCATCACGAGCTAAATGTGTGTGGCTGAGGCAGGAGCAAGTGGCCTGAGACGCAGCTTTGGAGCGAGGGGAGTGGAACGTGCTGCCAGTTACAACCCAATTAAGTGCTGTTCTGCTTAGCTGTTTGTGGCCAGAACTGCAGCATTGGTGAAAACCAAACCAATATGATTTTTTACACAATCCTCAAAAATAATTTCCTTTAAGCAGTCTTTAGACCAGATTTGTATCTTATGTCAAACAAAGGAGATGATGAATACTTCCCTCAGTTAATACCACCTTCATGTGAAAGGTGTGCACTGGCCTGGCAAAGCAATAAATAAATCCACAGTGATGAATACTGACACTCTTTACTCCTTTTTTTTGCTGCCTCTGCTTTCAGCTCCATGCTGCCATGCCAACTCAGACGTACAGAAAATACTGTGTGTCCTGTTTAGGAAGATTGGCCAGTTTCCTCTACTTCCTGGTGGTCCTTAAGGAAGAAATAATTCATCTCACTAATCTTTATGGACTTTAGTGCACAGATGACTTGCTGGTGTTTTTAATTGGTTCAACTGTACGAGTCTGATGTGGTTTGCTACACTTGCTGCTTTTGTTATGAAATATTAAAACACCCAGGAAGTCTTATTCTGATACACATCTGACCTCTCATCTACCCACACAGCTTACTGACCTGTGGTTTTCAAAATTTGATCAGAGGAGTCCTTCAGTTACCAGATGAATTAAAATTCATTCATTGAGCCCAGATACCGAGGGGCAAAACACGTTGCTGATGCCAGACAGAAACTTTGTTTGGCACTAGTGTATCTTGTCTGAGGTACCTATTCTCTGCTTGATTGTGTTCACATCCACCTCTCTGTAGGACTTGGTGTCATCTCCCAAAACAGCTGAACCTTTGCCACTTCAGCATGTGAGCTGACTCCTTTCAGAGCAGAGGTAATTCCTAAAAGACCTAGAAAGCTGGTGTCATCAATTTGAATATATTCAGCATTAGAAATAGATGAACTACATCTACTTTGGGAGGGAAAGAAGGAAATAGGGTGATGGGGTGTTGCAAGAGTGGGAATGGGTCACTTAGGGGTCCCTTTATTTTCATATTGCATAGCTTTTAGCTGGAGAACCACAGTCACGGTACAAACCTGCCTCCAAGGGAGACAGATTTGAAAATCTTACAGAAATGACCTGCAGGGTGAAGCAATTCTCACTAATTTTAGCTGCCAGTCCATTGGTATGTTTTATTCTACAGCACTGGGAATCGCTGTATGATCAGGGAAGAGCTATAGAGCTACAATGGCTTGTATTTTATAAGCACTGATCAAATCTGATTTAAATACACACTGCAGATACCTAAATAGCACGGTTGTCCACTTTGCCCTTCCCTCCTGAATGTTTATCTCCCTAGCAAAACTTCTGACAATGGAGAATTCTTAGTAAATGCATTTTGACTGATTCCATCTCAACACTGAACTTCTGTTATTTGAGCATGTATAGAGAGAATGTCAAATCATAGAACAGTATGAGTGTTTGTATTATCATTGTGTTTTTTAATAAAACGATAATACAAATACTCTGGAACTGCCAGGACACTGAAATCTGGGGATTTGAGGTGGTTTGCAAAAACATCCAGAAATGAAACCTGATGGATTGGTTACAGTCCCTCACGTGATGGGCTCTCTCCTTCAGACCTCATGGATGCTTTATAAAATACCCTCAAATGGCTAATGGTACATGCACAAAGTGCAGTACTTCACCCTCTGCACAGAAACTATTCATTGGCTTCCAAAGTGCAGGCAGGCTGCAAAGATGCACCATAACCATTAACAGCACAAAGGGAAAATGGGATTTGTTTACATTTCAATCAATGATTAAACAATACTATCCAAGATAACAATCTCACCTGGACTAGGGAAAGGGTAGAGAGTACATAGTTCTGTATGCAGAAGGCAGGAATCAAAAGCCCTTTTGCTTGCATTTTTCATGATGGGAATTAGAGAGACAAGTACTAATGATAGTGGCAGAAGTGCAGTGGATAGATTCACTTTTGCAAGAAAGCAGCCAGACCACGCCCAGCTTCTCCCATGCTAAAAGCACAGATTATTAGGCATATGCAATTCTTGTATGTGTGAAATAAAGTGGGTGCATGAGCCGATGGAAATACTGTATTTGCATTAGTATATTACATTTACTATAGAACAGCTGTGGCAGGGATATTATTAGTTTTTTCCTTTACAATAAGTGTTATATTTTATAACACTTATTATTTGAAGAATACCTGAGTTGGCTTTGTCCTTATTTCTGTTTATCAAAGTTGAAACTTGTTCTCATTAAAATCAGTACATTTTAACTGTGATTTCAGTGGTACCAGGGTGCAGACACAGCACGCTCTGCTTGCAGAATACTGTATTTATCCAGTTTTTGCAGACTAGTAAACACTATTGATCTCCTCTGCATAAAACATGTGGCCAGCTAAAGGGTGCTCATCTCTATTTAGAAATGAGCATATTCATTGGCTGAACTGTTTAAAGGGTAATATATTCAAATGTGGCAAAAATGTATTTAGCCATATTAGGTATTTTACAAATGTCTCAGTTTCTCATTTTTTAAATGAAAGCACACGTATACTGTAAGAGCAGCAATCCCAACATCAACTGCTGCACACCAAGCTGCTCCCACTTGAATAAACTGATGGAAGGGGGACACTGAGGGCAAAGGGACTAACAGGGTTAGGCACAGGGGGAATCACACATCCTCAGCATGCTTCTGGTCTGCTCACTTAGACATGGATAAGCTTCCACTCCTGGCTCCAGAGGTAATGGCTTACTCTGATCCATCAGGTAAGCTTCTTCAACATTCAACTTGCCCCTCCAACCCCCCAAGTCTGCACATTTTGCACAGCAAGGATTTGCTTTGCTTGAGAGGTAGGAGGGAGGCATTGTCACAGCAGCTCCACTGGCAGACTGGAGCACTTGCAGGCAGGTTGGAACAGAATGCTGGAGGCCATAAAGAATGTGAACCCAGAACAGTGATTTTTTAAAAATCAGGATGGAAAAAACCGAAGTAAATTCAAAAAAAAAAAAGAATTTTTTTTCTTCTCCAGATTTTCACATAAAAATCCACTCTGAAGTTCATTAAAATAAATAGCTTTAATAATCATTGACTCAGACAGTCTTTATATCCGGAGCTGAATTACAATCCACTATTAAAAATTTCTGGAGTGGAACCAACCCCAAACCTCTGACCCACTGCTAATAGCCTGCCTGAAAATATTATTCCATCCTATTGCCCCACACAAATCATACACGAGGGAAGCTGTTCACATGAAAACAAAGCCCAGGAGCAAGCTGCTTCTTGCATCCCTTTCTATTGTTTGCTTTTAGTGTTGCCTTATTTTGTTTGCTTTGATGTTCACTAAAACTGTTACAAATTATTTGCATCTTAAACTTCTCTTGGCTCCCAAGTGTGGTTGGGAGAAATAAGTC
Source organism: Corvus kubaryi (assembly GCF_017639235.1). Taxonomy (NCBI): domain Eukaryota; kingdom Metazoa; phylum Chordata; class Aves; order Passeriformes; family Corvidae; genus Corvus; species Corvus kubaryi. Next base: position 2,005,045 of record NW_024581133.1, on the reverse strand, counting down.
ACTCTTCACGTGAGTGATGAAGACAAAAGGTGTGACTCATCTCCCCTAACTTCAGCCACAGGCATTGGATTCCACTGGTACATCCAGCTGGAGGAATTTTACAGAAGTACAGATTCCAGTCCTGGTGGAAGAGATGAGTGCCCTCAGCTCAAACGACAAAGGTCACTCCTTTCCCCCTCCTGGAGGCTCCTTCAGGTCAGCCAGCTCAGCTACACCTGGGAGCTCCCCAAATTTATGCAAATCAAAGCAAACCAGCTTAGCTTGAAAAGTTTCATTTTAGAAGGTGTCAGCCTCTTTCTGCTGCAGATGGAAGAATGCATCAAAAGCAAAGGTACTACAGGAGACTGAACTATTACAGCCCATACTGAAATATGGCATTGCTCTTCTTGTTAAATTATGGACAAAACCTCAGTGATGATTTTCATTTCCTTAACATCACTGTGAACTGGAGAAAGCTTTCTTATCTCTGTGGTCAGCATAAATGCTGGTTTTCCTTTTTTTTTTTTAAATTTTCCTAATTAGTGTATTTTTACAATCTGTTAATTCCAACTCATGAATTATTTATTGTAACTCCACAAAACCAGCAATAGTTGCTTTCTTTTGCATCCACTACAGAATGGTGGATGTAGAATTTAATGAAGAGGAAAAGGATGTGAGAAAAAAAGTGGTTTCTCACTTATTCCAGCTCGATCTCCTCCCAGGCAGGAAATGGAGATCTGGGAACTTCTTGTGGACAGCTTTAATTGCATGCCAAGAACAATGTGGTCAGTCTTTGCTGTATGCATTGTTCCTATGAAAATTTGCAACATCCACTATTGCAAAAATGCAGGGATTATTTAAACATAATTATCAATTATCACAAATATATAGATATCAGTTTCATAAGTCAAAATGAAATGTGTCCATGTGGTTCTACCGTTCTCAATAGCCTTAGCAGCTTTTCAGAGAAAGACCACAGGGACACACAGCAGACTCCGAGCACAGAAATTACAAAATGCCTCCCAATTCAGCTGTGACCAGGAGAATGGGATGTTTCTGGGAGATCTTCACCCATGGCCAGATGTTTTCACCCCCATTACTGAGCGGCTTTGCAGCTTTCAGATGGCCTCTGCAAGTCCCTAGGTCGCCCTCAGACTACTGGAGGATGACTTCAATTTGCATGTTAAAAGATAGGCAGGCTTGCTTTATAGGTTGTTTTTCTGCAGTCCCTCACAGTTTGTCCCAGAGAGAAGACCTTCCCTGCAGGTGGCACGAAAGAAGAAATGGGAATTTCTTCTCTACGACAGCCTCTGTTTGCTCATCACACAATCTTCCAAATGCCCAGTAATTCTCTTGGCAAGTGTTACTGTAATAAATAGACACATACACACACAGGTAAGTGCCTATATATGTATATTTATATATATATGTATGCATAAATTCATGGAGAGTTTTTTCCTTCAGTTGCTGATCAGATCTCCAGGGGAATCTGACCTCAGAACCTTTTACAATGAGCAGGAGATGTCTCTGGCCTATAGACATGCATTGTATAACTGCATAATATTAGCTCAAGGGCCTGCATACTGCAGTAGGAGTTGCCACGAGCACCTAAGTGTGTTTTCTTTTGGCAGCAAAAAGCAGAAAGAACAGCTAAAGAGGTTAGTGGGCAGGACACCAGGCAAAACAACATCCCCCAGAGAGAGGGGCCCCACAAAAAGACAAACCTGGCTAAGGCAAAGGCTGAGTCAATCACAGTTGAACACAACATTCATCTAACTGGATTCATCTCCTAATAGGACATTTACATTAATTAAACAGTTTGAAAAGCATTTGTGAAGTTTGGTTATTGACAAAGCGAAAAAACAGAACCTACTCTGTATGCCTTGTATCCTCCTAAATTAGCAACTAATGAAAACAAATTGTATTTAAAGGATTTTAATATTAATTAAGTTAATGATGACATATTCCAAGTAGTACACTTGGAATCAGTCTGTAATAGCAAGCTAACAGATGTTGGCATTTTTATTATTAATTATACATTTCATTATCATACGATGATTGTCAAACAACATTTGACAGCAAAAAACATATAAGTGATTCACACGTTTTGGATTGTAAAGATGATACTGTGATTGATTTTATAATATGCTGGCTTTAATATGCCAGATACAAAATATTCTTTGTTTTAGCAGCCTGGAATACAGACAGCTTCTGCAGAACACCAAAGACTGACTAATCTAGTATGGGTTGAAGCTCTCAAAGAAAAACAAAACGAAACAGCTGTCACATTTGAAGGTGAAGCATGTATTTTAAGATTACCTCAAGTAGCAACAGAAGGTAAAAAATATCAATGTATATATTTAACAAGCATCGTTTGCCTCTGTCATTCATATGGTTATGAAACAAATAGGTTGGGACATTCTGGCGCTAACAAGTTGCCATCAATCAAGATAAAACTGGGGAACGATTTATGCAATATTTGTGGTGTGAGTGCATTTTACTCAGAATTTGTTTAAAATTCACAAAGTTTCATCTTTAAAATGAAGCACTAGAGTTATCTTATTGATTTCAGATCACATTACATGTATCCTCCAGAATGCGACTTCAGCGAAGTCTGCTGTAGGTACAGTAAATATCTCCAAAAGAACATTTGGGAAGGAAGTGTAAATCTCCACTGCATGTCTGAGCGGACAGATCAGAGCTCTCCAAATCAAATACCGGCACACTTATCTTTATAATCACCCAGGGTTTTTTTTTTGCTTACTGTTTTCTAGCTCAGCATAATCCTTTGTTCATTGAATAAATGTTCAATACTGTAAATGACTTCTCTGAGGGCCATGTGAGTCTCAAGACATCATTCAATCTAATACAATCAAACAGTAGTAGCATCTGAGATGTTACTGAGTCACAGTCAGCTTGATTTTTTAACAGAAAGGCTCATTTAGTAATTGTTAAACAAGTCATAAACAGCCTTGCCAAACTCCATCACTTCAAAAGGCATAATTGGTAAATGAAAATGGATCCAAATTACCCTCTTTGCTTCTGCAGGGCATGAAGTGCTCGGACACAGTAATAATTCTGTCTTCCTGTGTCCCTCACGCACACTCACCATTTCAGAATTAAGTTTCTTCAATGATCTCTTTTCCCCCTTTGTTCAAGTTTCACAGTTAGACTATCCTTCCCATTCTGTATTAGCACAGTTCACAAGAAGGCTATTTCAGCTTCCTTTTTTAACACTTATCTGCTTAAAGTGCACATAATGTAGTCTGAAATATAGCCATTATCCAGAGCTCTGATTGTAGCAGATTACTCTTAGCTGACTCACAGAAAATTGTTTAACCCTAAAAACCTGGGATTTAGTCACAGAAGTGTTTTTTAAATTTTATCAGATTAAAAGTATCAGATTGATAGAATACTTAATTTATTTTCAATAACCAAGGGACATTGTCTCATTGAAAATACTGGATTTTTAAGGGCATGGCAACAGTGCTGAGGTTGCTTCTCAGCAAGTGGCCACTAAATCCACCAGAGGCTGCATCAGCTGGTCATTTGTGTTAACACCCTTTTCAATTATTACTGTGCACAGATGTTAAACACTGAATTTCTGTTTCTCATTGCTATGAATATGCCCTCTTCATGTCTCTTCCATAGACAATGGAAAGTGAACAGTCTTTTCCACACAGTACTTTTCATGCAATACCATGATACTGAACCACTGGGCTTCCAAGTGCCCCAGAGGCAATTTGATTTGTGGCCCCTACTCTTTTAGCAGAAGATTTGCTTAAGGCTGAGGATAAGGAGAAAAGAATATTTACACTGACATTTTCTAAGTTATATCATTGCCTGAATGTTCTGCTTTTGGAGGATTACTCCTAGAGGATCTATTTAGGGTTGGTTCTGCTCTGGTCTTTTTATGTTTTATTTACCCTGTGCCTGTTTATTGTTTGCAAAATACACAGAGCACGGAGTCTCCAAGGGTCATTTTCCATTGCTGCCCTCTGCTGTGTTACCAGCAATCTGTTCTCCAGCATGTGCAGAAGCCGGGCATGATTCAAGGGCATAACGAGAAATTTCTCAGCAGTTTGTGGTCATAGTTTTCTCAGGCCACGAGGCCCTGTAACAATCCCCTTGGAAACATCCCAGGCCATTCCTTGTTACCAGGCTCTTGCCTTGGTGTTTCCTGTGTGGGCATCACTGTTCTTTCCTGGCCACTGGTGTTTGGCACAGGGCACCAGCCCTCAGCCCAGCCCTGCTGGCGGCACGCAGCCCGTGACGACGCTTTGACCTCATTGCCCACAAGTAGCATTGAAATTCAGCGTGGAGCACATCAAGATCTACTTTCATTTCATTTGACTTTCCATCATGAAGAGCACTGAGAACCTCTTATCATAAGTGGTAACAAGGTTTCTTCTTGAATTACTGAGCCTCAGCTGTACCAGGACCTGGCAGATTTCCAGCACAACCTATAAACTGGCTGAAGCTGAGTAAACAAATTATAGTGAATTTATAGTGCACAAATTTAGCCTCTCATTCTGTTCCTGTCAGTGAATTCTGTGATCTGTCAGTGAATATTTTACAGTTTGTTTTGCTTCATTCAGAATCTTTTGGCAAGTAATTTTATACTTGTATGTGGTGAGTTTTTAGCAAGTCTTTGGGATATTCCAGTCTCAAGAGGTGTTGACAAATTTTCGTGCAGGCTTTCATCCCTTTCTTTTGACTAGGTGTCAGTTAGTATTAAGCTTGCTCATATTCAGCATTACACAATAGTTTCTGCCTGCCTTTTTTTGTGGGTAGTGAGAAGTTTTTTCCTTAAAACATCATGAGGACACAAACATACATCACCAAACTAGATGTCACAGGAAAAAAAAAGCCCAACAAAACCAATGGCCATTGCACTAAGATTTAACTGCAAAATTGAGTCAGAAGCAAGAAATCAGGCTTGTAGCCTTAAGGTCTTTCCTAGAGTGAGGTTTAGCCTGTTGTGAATCCTATTTGACTAAACCCTAACAGAAGAAAGTGCTTAGATATTCAGTGTAACCCTGAGTATAGCAGAAAAACCTCTCTTATTTTTCCTTTCCAAGCTAAAATCATATTCCTTACTGCGTAAACCTAAATCCCACTGGCAAAAGGTAGGGCTGAAAATCCTATTGACAAAAGCTCAGACTGAGTGAGCACATTTCAGTACAAAAGTTATGTTTCCTGATGACAGATGTGGCTACACTGCACAAGGCAGGGCGATGCCAGTCCCCAGCAAGCGTGGCAAACCCCGATGCAGAATCCACCATCAACTCTCCTTCATGCTGGAGCTGTTGGAGAAAAGATCTAATGCAAGAACTACTTCAGCTCTTGGCAGGCTCCTTTCTCACCCTCTCCTTTAGCAGAAGCTACAACATGAATACCTAAAAACTTCATAATAGAAAAACAAAACCACACAGCTTGCTGTCTGCTCTTGGTTGTACAATACAGTAATTTTCTTATCACTAGATTTTATTAATATTAATACCCTAAATGCATCCTTGCCAAACAGGCATAGACCCCTTAAATATTCCTGGATTGCTACTGTATCCTTTATGTAAAGAGACTGTCACTGGTCAAAATGATTACCCCAAGTTTCTCAATTTTACCAGTGAATCAGGGAATAATCTACTTTTTGCTCTGCTCTACCTGAATTCTATTTAAACAACAAGGTGGATAAAATACAGCTGGGTGTAGAATCACAGGATATACTGGGTTGGAAGGATCAATGAATCCAACTCCTGCCCCTTTGCAGGACAGCCCCAAGAGTCACACCATGTGCCTGAGAGCATTGTCCAAACGCTTTTTAAACTTTCTCAGGCTTGGTGCTCTGCCCACTTCCCCGGGGAGCCTGTTCCAGTGCTCAACCACCCTCAAACCTTTTCCTGATCTAACCTAAACCTCTCCTGACTCAGCTTCATGTTGTTTCCTTGAGTCCTGTCACTGGTCACCAGAGAGAAGAGATCGATCCCTGCGCTTCTGCTTCCCCTTGGGACGATATCAAAGACCCCAATGAGGTCATCTCAAAGCCTGTGCCTCTCCTGAGCTGCATTTAGATGTCACTTCAGCTCTATTTCAAAGACTTAAATGATACAGACTTTGTGATAGTTCCCTATACAGGATAAATCTATCTTAGATAATTTGCTCTATCTTGAGCAAACTGATTTATGCGGATATCTGTGGAAAGAAAGACAGAAGAAACTGGAACTTTTCAAAGAAAAATCCTTTTAAAGAAAGCTGATGCAGGCTAATGCAAGTATTAAAGCAATTACTCAAATGTTTCTGTATTTGCTCAGCTGTACACTTAGCAGAAAGACTGGTATAAAACTCAAGTAAAGCTTTAGAAATGTTTTAATGACGTATAAACCAAGAAATTTTCAAATGATCACAATCCAGATGGTGCAATGCTTTGGGATGTGGTGGTAGTAGTTTATTACAAGACACTACCATCCATCCTGGCTCTGCACCATCTGCATTCAGGAAACTCAACCAGACCTCTTATCCTGGCTCCCTGACCTGCTGCCAGCCATCCATGCCTACAGCAAGTTGTATAAATCTATTAAATGCACTTAGAAAGCCTTCTTCGCTTCCTCAAAAATTTCTGCAAATACTGTTATGCCCACAAGAATTAACAGGAAAAAGTCACACTATCCATGTCTGAGATGGCTGGGAATTCTAGAGGATCTTGAGTTACAGCTAAGCTTGATTAAACCTCTCATTAAGCTCGTGGCAACCCCAGGTCCAGTTCCTGCTCCAGATACATATAATTAAATAGTTTCGTACCCCTCCCTCTCTCTCACACACACATATGCAACTGGCAGAATCAGCTGATTGCTGTTTAGAGACCTGGGAACTGTACATTTGCTGCTGATATACATTTCAGAGCTGGAGGACAGAGACTAAACGAACTGATTAGCTTTTTAGATGTGCCTTGGAAATGGACTCTGACCTGAATTCACTTTGTGCTTGAGATTATTTTACTTACCTCCCTAGCCTACCATGAACAATGAGCAAATGTGGTATTTCAAACACCCTTCACTCTAAAGGCAGGTTTACAGAAAAAGGTCAATTTTAAACAGAAAAGGAATACTTCAACAATAATGAAAAAATAGTATTTGGATAATTGAAAGAAATTGATACTATCCACAAGACTTTTAAAAGTTGGAAACTAAATTCACAGACTGAGTATTTCTTTAAAATTAAAAGAGTCCTTTAGCTGTGTTAACATTTTTCCTTCTGTGCTGTTGCAACCACTCTCCCACTCCTTTATCTGACTGATATGGTAATAACAGGTCCTAGGGCCATATGTTCAAATACATTAGAATTCATGATGGCTTTGTTCTAGTTTCTTAGTTCTTATTAAGACTGACAATCTTCAAGGAAAATAGGCTTTACCAGCACAACTTCCTTAGCATTGTAGAAGATGAACATACACAAACACAGTGCACAGGTGTTTGTGGATGGGTTGTAGGCCTGCTCCTGTCCACACCTACTCCTGGTCATACTGGGAACAGTTGCCTTGCCTTCAAAGGAATCTCCTGGCAATGACATTTACTGGCACGAGCAGGAATTTCCAGGATAAGGCCCTAGATATGTGCAGATATGAGGGAAAGCAAAACTTTGTGTGGAGATAACAGGCTCTGAGTTGCAGAGCAAGCTGGCACAGGCATTCTGAGAGCAGGAGATTGTACCTTGGCCTGATCCTGCCTGGCTGCAGACAAACTGTTCCAGGGATTGCCCTTGATCATAGCCCTGGGGGCAGCCTGGGGCAGATCCTACTGCCTAAAGATGTGCCTTTGCAGAGTGACACTGAAGCTAATACAAATCTTAGCAGTACCTGCATGTTAAGTAGAGGGGGTTGAAAATATTTTCAGGGTACATAAGATTTACAGATAGGCAGTCTCAGAGGGAATGAAACTATTCAGAAAGTCAGATCATGTTGCAAAAGAGTCTGGCCAAAAGAGTAAATTCAGAGGAGTATAAATGTTATTCATTGACATTTTCTAGGTGAAATATTTTGACTTTTTGTTCCAAAATGACATTGCATTTTGAAACTGACAGACTCATTTGGTTTTTGGGATGAAAAAACCATAAACAACTCTCTTAGAAAATAAAGTTATTTCTCTCAGGTCACGCAAAATGTTTTGCGTCAGCTGAGACTGACATTTAAATATATTATTTCCAGGCTAGACACAAGGAGAAAAATCCAGCTCTAATTCTGACATATCCTGGTAAATGTATAAAACTGAACAATTGTTTCCAAATATGTACACTATGGGAAAAGCAGCAGTTGTTGCTTTAGCTTTCAAGCAAGGATGTTGTTACTGAATTGGGTTACTTAAAAAGCACCCACCATTCAGTTTCATTAAAAGCTCTTTCCAATTAACAAAACAGATGTGTTTAGGATTACAAAAAAACAACCAGACTTCCTTAGAGCTTGTCTAGTCATAAATATGCCATTAGACATGCAGAGATTTTCACCTCTCCTCACATAAGACATTCCAAGGTTCTCCTGGCCAGACTTCAGGACCCAGGATCCCGTTTTATGAAGTTAAACTACTTTAGTCTGTGACCTTTACAATTAACTGTTTGGGGATTTTCTTCTCACACATATTTTTAATCTGTTATCCAATCTGTGCAATTGTTTTAGAGCAACTGTGCTTGTGAAATGCACCTTGTAGGGTGAAAAAAAGAAAATAAAGTGCTAAGGAAGGCTTCTTATTTATACACCAAGAAAAAGAAATAAGTGCTAAGGAAGGCTTCTTATTTATACGCCAAGGCTGTGTATTACATTTGCATAATATGGTATCAGAAGAAATAAATGGCACCAGAAATAAGTGTATGGAGGGAAGTGCTAATGAGCTGTGCAGAACAGGGAAAGACAGAATTTTTTTACAGAGGATATGGATCTACATTTTCGGAGAAAGGAAAGTCATAGAATTTTTCTCTAAGGAAAACCTAAACAAAGAGATACTGGACCACATTTCCCCCCCTCCCCTCCAGAATTTGTTAAGATGTTTACAGATCTCATTCTGAATATTAATAAAACATGCATACTAAGCTGTACAGTCAGAAAACATGCACAGTGGAGCATGGTATTGCAGAGGCAGTGTAATGTGGGAGCTGTGCTCCACTAACATTATGTAGAACAGTGAATATGCCTGAAAAGGGCCAAGATGCAGGTGCATTTGTAAACACTCAAGCATGAGACAAATGTATCCCTTAACAGGGTTAGCCCAGTTAAAAGAAAGAGAATCTAAAGCAGAGGAAATAAAGCCTGTTGGAATTGTCTTGCGCTGAGGATCTCCAAGAGGTGGTGGTTGAAGTACGACACCAGCACAGGCTCAGGGCTCCCAGGCTCTGGGCTGTCACATCCTTCACACGTGGTTTTTTGACCCAGTCTATCACTGTGCTGTGTACAGATATTTGACAAAGGGAGCAAGTTCATGCATCTGTTTTTTTCTCTTTGGAAGAGGATCTTCTAACAAGCACGCCTCCATTTCTGCAGAAGTCAATGGGAGTTCTACTGCTGACATCCATGGAAGCAGAACTAGCTCTTAGCAGCTACCATCCTTCTCCTCTGGCAAAATTAATCAGTGTTCCCCAAAGGCTTCAAGAGCCTCTGGATGATGCTGCCTCAATACGGCAAAGGGCCGAACAGGGCAAGGAAAGGCTGCACAGTTGACAGCAAACACACCTCTAAGGTGTCCTTCTTATTACAAGTCTTCTATATGCAAATGCAGAACACCAAAAAGACTTGAATGGATGTTAAAACACCTCTTTATTAAACCTGGCTGCTCATTGTGCTGCTCACTGAAAAGCTAGGAAGTATTTCTTACTAAACAGCTACCACCACAGCACTGATTCACGGCAAGGTTTTTCTTGGACAAACACATTCACTGAAGAAACAAAACAAAACCAAAGCCCAAACCAACAAGCTGTCCTCTCAATTTACAGCCCTTTTACAATACCTTGTATTATTGATGGGACATGCCTTCACAATTCTTTTTTTTATATTTTATTTTTTTTCGACATTACACAGAGATGACTGCATAGTGCACAGCCAGTCACTGCATCTGGTGGATAATTTTATATCCTGCTCAGATGCTGGAGTATATATGGTCCCATGGTGAGTACATCCAATAGACTTTTTTCTTCAATGGGGCTATAAATACAAGTAAAGGCAAAGTACTGCACATAAGGTGCCCATATATTGCTTTAGTGAGGAGTGAAAGATGCTGGGGATTTTGGTAGGGTGGATTCGTTCTGTCTTATAGCATACTGAATAAATTGATATCTTTGTTCATGGAGAGGTAAATTTCTCCATGGCCAATGTGTTCCAAAAAAAATTTTCTGAGGCATTCTCTAAGGCAACCATCTACCTACAGTATTTTTTGTCCTGCTATCACTACGGGCAGGGATGCAGTGAAGACAAATTTTGGATCCACCACTTTCTTCTGGTTTCTTCTGGTGACATTTTGGAAAGAAGTTTCCTGGTATGTGTTAAGCCTGATGGTGAACTATTTTGGAACTTTCTGGCTTCAGAGTTTACAGATGTCACTCTCATTGCTAACACTGGTAATGCCCATTTTGCACATTATAGAGTAGTGCTAGGTTTAGTAAGATCTAGATAAAACTGTGTCAGGAAAAGATTAAATTGTTGTTTTGTTCAAAACCTCTCAAGGGGTAGTTTTGGAAACTAGGAAAAATTCTGAAAAGAGAAAACCTCCTCAAAAGCCTGTATTTTTTCCTAAAAAGTCAGAGACACAGAAACACAACACTGCAGCCTTTAGCCTACCACAGTGATACTTTGGAGTCTTCTGAAAGAAACAAGTATCAAATCTCTTTGCTTGCTTACATCTTCATGATTTGTTTTTACACAAAGTCAGGCACCCTAAGTACATCATATTCTAACAGTCCAAGTTGGGATTGGAAAAGTGCCTGACATGAAGAATGCAAAATTCTTCTCTGTTATGAAGAATCTAGTCTAAACCCACAGAAAAGTGCTTTATTCCTCAAGTGGTCCCAGGGAACTCACTACGGACCCCTGTGACAGAACTGTGACCTAGTTACACAAAACTCACCCTCCTCTATCTGGAGTGGAACAGCCAACAAGGTGGCAAGGCAACAGTTTGCAGTACAGTGGAATCTGTAGTAGCAGCTGCCTGTGGGGAAGTTTTCAGCTGCCTTTGAGTTATAGCACAGAAAGGAAACCATTCTGCTGCAGTAGAGTGGAGGAAGTTGTACTCTTGTTACTAAACTTCTGAAAAATATTAATTTCCTTTTGAAGAGGCATCTGAGTATTTCCTTTCCTGGTCAGATCTGAGAAGCCCTCTGGGTTTTATTTTCCACCAAGCTTAAAACTTACACTTTAGGACTCTGTCTTACAGACTGAGGTTTATCTTCCCCTTTAAACAATTCAGACTGTGTATTGATGAGTACTTAAAACCAACTTTAAGAAATCAAGTGTGCAGAGAGAGAAAAGAGAGAGGTAATATCTGCACTGCAGCTGCACTGGGAAAGACCTTGGCTGCAAGGGACCCCAGGCTGCAGGTCTGACAGGCTTGGGGCTCCCTGCACCCCATCTCCCCACACTGCAGATGTGTCTTCCGGCAGGCAATGCCTCCTCCTCTGCCCTGCCCTGCCCTTGCGGGGACCAGGCACATCCCTGAGCTGTGCATCAGCAAGCAGTCCTGCCCCTTTCTACATCCAGCTCATTTATGTAAGAGGTTGCCTTGCATTTTCGTTGTTTGCCCTGCAATGTGATTCTACAAGTTTCGGTCCTGAGAACGAAGTGAAATTGGATTGTGCTTTCTGCTTTCTGATCCATAATCCACAATATTTTTTATCTACTTTTTCAAGCACCAGTGTTTCGATAATCAAAAATTCTCAAAAAACACAAAACCCCCTCTTAAACAGCAATCTGGGTTTAGCCAGAAAGCTTTGTCAACTCTGGCTCAGCAGTTAGTTATCCTGGTTAACTGGATCAATGGTGACAGCTGTAATTACCAGAGATGAGATTGCCTGCACTGTAATTACACTTCAATCTTCAGCGTGAGATGGACTGTAGGACACATGCTGCAGATTCTCCCAATTACAAACAGGTTATGGAGAGCATGGTACTTCTCTGCTAATCATGTTTGTTATTATGTAGAATAAAAAAAAAAAAAAAATGGCACCAGCTAAAAGAATTGTTAATCTGAAGCAGTTTTGCTGATTCAAAGGCATTAATCCACAAAGCTTTACTGCTACGTGGGTTTTCAAGATAACCACACTACAGAAACACAGAAGGGTTTTTTTTTAACCTAAATAGTTACTAACTATACAGCACATTACATCTGCCAGTACTTGTGCCAATATTCATGTGCACAACATTAATAAAGTATCAGTGTTTACTACAGAAAGTTCTTCTTTTAAAACCATGCATTAAATGTAGGAATAATTCTTTAATTTTTTTTTAAGCCCAATGTAATATGGAAACACATGCTGTACCTGTAAAATCTTGTTCAAAGAGCAAGAACTAAGAATAAGGAAATTGTATGCATTTGACCTTTGATTTAGGTTTGAAGATATCAACAATGAATGTAACTTAAGGAAAAAAGTGTGTCTGAAGGTAAGAGGATGCTGAAACACTTATTTTCAAAGCCAGTGAAACTATTAAAGACAGTATTCTATTCTGCTTCACTGAATACCCAGCCTTCTCTGGCTTTGGACTCTTGTTTTCACTTTCCTTCAGGAAGGATTATATATTTCTTTAATTAGGTTTAAAAATGTTATCACTGATTTCAAACCACATCTACATACACTTATTAACAACTTCTGTTTCCCAGGAAGGCCACTTTACGTTCTTTTTATGCAGCTCTTATTCAAATCTTGTTTATTTTTCAGTGCATAGAAACATCTATGATTCATGTTTGGGGGAGAGGGGACTGAAGGGAATGAACTAATATATCCTTTTCTCTTATTTTCCTTTTTTTTTTAACTCCTGAGGCTCAACTATGTCTGATATATTAAAGACCACGCAGGTTTAATGAAATCCATTTAGGATTTTATGAGTAAAATCTGTCCCTGAGCACCACTTAGGCTCACACATAGGCCACCACACCAGAACTGAAGTGGCTCATTCGTGGGGCAGAGGTCTTGCTCCAGCTCTTTGCAGAGGGGTAAACTGGAGTTCCTAGCACTGAAATCCAGTTTTCCATCACACTCTCCTCTGCAAGTGCCAAGTGATGGCACTGCAGGGAGAGCGAGCACCATCTGTCTCCACTGCATGTGCTCTCCATGTGATGCTTTGCAGGGGGAAGGGAGGGTGGTCTTTGCAGGAGGCTGCTGCTCCTGCTGCTGCCTCTGGCTCCTTCTTTGCTGGCCCGGAGCAGCACTCAGGGATCACAGGAAGGGCTCCATGTGCCCAGCAAGGAGCACTGAGGAGGGCACCTGTGCCAGGGAAAGGGCAGGGGCACATTACAGCACCACAACTGAACCAAACTGATTGCCTGCATCATCACACAGCCCTGGATCCAGGGTGCTGCCTCTCGGGGCTAGTGGCAAATGCACACACTGTTCCCAGATTTTGGGGGAAATCATCTCTGCCTACTTGACAAGTCAGAATTTTCCAAGTAATGTAGCAAATTGGGAGGGGAAAAGGGAGAGGCAAGGTTTATAGTTCAGCTCAAACCTAGTTTGAATCTACTTAAACCATCACTCAACTACTAGTTTAATAACAATCCTCAGCAGCATTTTACGGTTCCAAATAGATATTAAATGTTTGGGTATGATATATTCTGGATAAAAATTATTTCTAATCCTGACCATTTTCTTTCCCTCACATTTTTTGTGTGTAACTTGCAATTACCTTTTTAACAGTTTGACTCAAACTACAAAAACACTGTGGAAGATTTTTGAATTAAACTCACATGATCTTATAGGCACTGTAACTGAGCCTTACATGATACAAGTTATTGGGGATATTTAATTTATTTAGGCTGTGATTTCCCGAATAATACAAATAGGTTAATTCACTGCTGTCTAATTTGAAAAGTTTGGTATTTCAAAATGAATTTTTATGAAATCCTGATTAAAAGAAAATGCTTAAGCATACATTCAACCTTAAGCATGTGATTCAATTGAAATAAATGGCTCTACTTGCGTATTCAAAGGTAAGCATGTGCTTACTGCTTTGTTGAGTTGGGGCCTCAGACATTTCCAGAGATTTTAGTATTACATTTGCAAACCAGATGGTAGCGCCTTAGTTTAGTAACAATGGAGCAAAGTGTCCTTCGTTTATACTTTAATCTCAGAAAATGAGATCAAGACATTTTCAGCAACTAGTTGATTGATACTATGTGAAAGCTGAACAACCTTGTTAATTAGGCAGTCCTGCTGGAGTGTCTGAAGTGCACGGCAAACCATAATTAAAATATACCATTACAGTGATCTGTGGAGGCAACCTGCTTTAACCCTCCCTGAAGAACTGGCTCTCCTGAAGGTGCACGGCAGCATTAGGGGGGCAGACAAAAGAGCGCTGCCATGTGATCCAGCTACAGAGGTTAGCAGCTTTCAGTTTTATAAAAGGATTAATCAGACTGGAAAACTAAAGACAAAAACTGGCTTTCTCCAGCTAAAGATCGGAGTATTCAGCAACTACATTCCATTCGATTTGTTTGGATTCCCCAGTTCACAAACACAAACAAATAAAGTAACTTTGTGGACTCCAGAAGGCTCCCACTAACGCCCTGTGAAGAGATCCTTTTTGGCACAGCAGAAAGACATGGATGGCCGATGAAAGTTTCTCATCTGCACTGGCCCAACGCAATGAATATTCAAGAGGTGCTTACCTTACCCAGCGGAAAGAAATCTTCAAGGAAATTGGAAGCGGGAAAGGAGAGACAAGAGGGTCAAGTTCATATAATCACTTGTCTTGTAAACACTGAATTTGTTGAGACTGTCCTGAAATAGTTTCATTAGGCTACAGCCGGAACTGCAGCGGGAAACTTCAGCAAACCAACTTCATCTTTAGATAAGTTTTCCACAGCTACTTAGTAACTTGCTTGGTTTGCAGATCACATTCTGTATTTTCAACTCGCTCAGCAAGCTCAGAACAAAACTCACAGATGGATGCACTATTTTGATGCAATTAACAGTATATTTAGATATACTTGTATTATACTTCTGGAGTCCGTATAGAAATGTTTAGTTTAAAATAACACTGAGACAATTGATGTTTCCATAGTTTTAATTATTATCAAAATTTGTATCCACTTCCTAAGATCTGGAGGCTGATTTTTGGCTTGGGTATTTGTTTTGTCTTTATTCAAAGACACTTTGTGCAATTGAAAATATCCTTCCCAGAGACGGCAAAATGTGATGCAAAAACCCATCTCAGTCAAAACTCTGAACACTAGAGAAATCAGAATGCGTTAAAATAGCTGGGACTACGTAGAATAAAACCCCTATATATGTTGCTAAGTTTAACTGAGAAAATCTTTCTCTACAGCAATATCAGTCTCCCTGTAGGTAATATTGTTTCTAATTCCTCACATACCAGCATTCAAAACACAGTCTATTTCAAAAACTGCAAAAGCAAAACAATGGAAGCATGTTAAAACCCTATTATTTATTTAAAAGCTGTAAAGAATGTGTCTTAAGTTATACAAAATTACCATATTTTTATTGGTTTTAAGCTCTGGGAGGAAATGTGTATGCAATTATAGTATGTCTTCTACATCTGTCTGCTGAGTTTATAGTAAGAATAAATTGTGGTTAATCATGTACAGTCTTGTATTTGCTCATAACCACAACTGTGATATGTATGCATGGAGCATCATGCTGTTTGTTACTGGATTTTTCCTAATTCATACAGTATTTCATGTTTTGTTACCGACAACATAAAGCTTTCAGTCTTGCATATATTAAATAAAATCACATTATTAAAGTGACCAAAGTTCCCAAACCTTGCTGATTATCGTAATGTACGTATAGATCAATGCATTTGCACAGCTTTGGAGTGGGGGGGGGTGTGTTTGTGTTTGTGTGTTACATAAGTAGTAATGAATATTAGGCTTGCCTCTTGACAAAATAGCCCAGAGTAGGAGAGAATATTCTTATGTACAGTTTGACATTTGTGGGTTTTTCTCTCTATTTCCAAGTGTAGATTTTTAGAATTAACCTTGCACTCAGTGAGGAAAATTCCCTTAGGCACTATGTTCTGAGGCTGATTCACCTTTGTGGTTAATTTTTCTTCCCCATGCCCATGCCTTTTGAACATCTTTGATACTTTTAGTGTGAACAGTTGAAAAGTCTGTCTTTTTAAAAATAAAAAACTAAAAGGCAGAAATTTAAATTCTCTGCTTACAAAATGATTTTGTTACATTTTGCCTTTTCAGTACTAGAACATAGCAGAAGTGGCGTTCTTTGAATCCAGACCCCGTGAAGAGCCAGGCCACCCACCAGGTGAGAGCTTCTCTAGCTCTTGGGTAGGTGGTGGGAAGGACATGGCTACCTTTCCATGAGCTGTGAGATGAGGAGGTCCTGGTTTTAATTATTCATTACCTGGATATATCTTGGGAGATCAGTCCTTGTGACTATAACCTGCCACAAAATGTGGTGTCACGACATGTGTTCTACTACTTCGGAAAGACTTGTGATGTGCCACGTGCTTATGGCCAATAATAATGGAATCTAAGATCTGACTTGATGCACATTTTGATTTTCTTGCTTGGAGTCAGTATATACAGAGTAAAAGTATTTGGGGCTCTGGGCCTAAACCCATGACACTGGAGGGAGGCATGAGATGCACTCACTTTCAGAGATACTTTCCTGTGTCTATGGATACACTCGAAATACAAATGCCCTCATTGCACAGAAATACCAGATGCAGAGAAAACAGTTTTCTACTGACTGAGTTTGCACTTCTTCAACTCCTTTTTTTTAAAAGGATATATTTAGATTAAGAATTAATATTCCAATTGGTTGATTTGCAGGGAGTTCTGCATGGTATTTAGATGCTAATTACTGCACAATTAGAGGGCTAAGGTCAGGCACATCTTCGAGTAATGGAGCACAGAAATTTACAGTGTTAAAGTATCAAAATTATCCACAAATACAGATAGGAGAAGGCTTTTAAAAAGACTACTGCAGATGGGTTTCTGCAGTTCAGAGGGCAAACCTTGCCCTTGTTAATCGTACTTAAGTCAAAGGGAGCAGGATTTGCCCGTGATGCCTGCAGAGCAGAGCAGTGCAGGTTACATGCTCCTCACACTGAGAGCCAGCAGGCACACATTTGGGGTTTGGCACTGCTGCTCTCTATCGCTCTCTTCTCTGGCCAAGCACCACATGCGCCCATTCAAAATTTTTCACTAACTACCACACGACAGATCTGCATGTTTCTTACTCAGATGTTCAAGGGGAAATTACTGTGTAAATAGAGCTAATAGCATATCTATCATGTCTTACATCCTGCTCTGAAATCTGGATGGAGAAGAATTTCCGTGTTAAGGAATGCTGGCATCAGAAGGCAAAACAATCATAAAGCATTTGAGATTTGGGTGCACAGGCAGGGCACAATCTGTTTTATTGCCACCACACTGTATGATCAGAACCTTTGCAAAAGGAGGCTACTGGGAAAGCACAGATTTTTATTCTTCAATGTGTTACAAAGAGGTAACTCAAGTTCTTTTCTAGTTTGAAACATCCAAAACCTGCCCTACATTAGGAACAAGGGTTTTGTTTCCTTCCCACTAACAGGCTAGTCCAGCATTCAATGCTGCTGAAATTGTATCTGAATTGGAAAACCAATGAAATTATATCAGAAGAAATACTTTTTTTGCTTTAGTGCCTGAGTGGAAAATAACTAATAAGATCTGCAGAAGGGAAGGTGGTCTCATGCCCACTGCTTCTCACTGAATCACCTATGGGCAAAGGCAGCAGCACCTGGCTCAGGCTGCTGCTGCTGCCCCAGTTCCGTGAGGATGCGTGGGAGAGAAACCAAGGTCTGGGGAATCTTCCTCCAGCCCAAGTGATGAAGGGCCCTTGTCCTGAATAACAGGATTAGCTTCGCTACTCCCATGAATGGTGTCATGGTCTATTCAGCTGTGACCAGAGCAACATTCATCAGCAACTGCAAAACACCTTCTTTGTCCTTCTAGGGAAGGAAACGGTCAGACTAAGTGGAACTTTTCCCTGGTAACTAAGGCCATGTACGACTTGGGAAATCAAGGGAAAGTCACAATACTTTTTGTTCTTCAATATCCTCTCTTGCAGAGGAATGAGAACATTTCCATTTCCATAACTCTTATCCAAAAAAATATCAGCTAGAGAGTAACTTTTTTCTTCTTCTTTAAAAATCCCCAGGAATGTAAAGCTCCTTGTCTGACCAGGTAGGTGGGATTGGTGTTTAGTAATGAGACTGGAAAAGGAGCAGCATCAATAACATGAAAAGAGAGCCTAAAGTTTTTCAAAATTCATGACTCCCTGAAAGTTTTGAAAGCACATGACCAGCTCATACCTGTAAGCAGCAATATTTCTTTTAGTTCACTCCAACTCACCATGAACCAGCCTGTTTGCATAAGCAACCCTCTCTTCTGAACAGATACTATGCAAAACTAATTCAGGAGAATATTCATGGAAACAACTAAAAGACACTTAACAACTGCTGACATATTCACCTGGATCTGATGGCAAACAGAAACACACTTGCTGTGTCTCAGCTCCAGCAGTGCTGACCCCTCGGTGCAGGCATCACTTGCTGTGATGCGTTTCCCATTGCCTTTCTTAGATAAGATGATACCTAAGTCAGTCAAGAAGCCTCAGACTATTGCTGTTTAACTTGACCTCAGTGTCAAGCCAATGACGGGCCAAAGCAAGGAACCAAGAGGAAAAGTTACCAGCAGCCCCTGGATGTCGTCCTCTCTAGGGAGAGGCAAGCCAAATCAAACAGCAGCACACACACCCCCTCACCCTGCACCTGCCCCCTTCCTGTCTCTCCTGCAGCCTCCTCTCTTTCAGGTCTCCAGTGTCACACTTTGCTGGGTCCTATCTCCCAGCACACAGCCGACATGATCACCCACCGTGGGAGCCAAGGCTTACAGGCAGCTTGTAAAACCTGAGCTAACCTCTGTTCCCTGGATCCTTCCCCGCTTTTGGTATCCAGATCTCTTCACCTGGGCCTTGCTCCTGCAAGTGGAGGGTGAATTTTCACGCTCTGCCTATGAGCTCTGCCACAGGAGGTCCCTGTGTTGTGTGGCTCCTGTTCTGCCATGTTCGACCCTTCACTGACCCAGGTTCCCATGACATTACCAAGGCTGTTTTCTCCACTTTCCTGTGGACTGGCACTCTGTTCAGCCCAGCGCTCTCCACGCTGCAGGCTGGCTGCACTCAGGCCAGCTCTGCTCCTGAGGCTTCACACCGATGTTCGCACAATGCTGAGGTACCAGTGCCAGCCTCAGAATAAAGCTTATTTCTCTGGGCTTAGAGCTCTGCTTTGACCTTTCAGAGTGGAGCTGGGCTACAACTGGCCAGCATGGGCAGTGCTTGTGGCATACCCCCAGGCTCACATTTCCTTGTGGAGGAGCTCGAGGAGTTTCATCAAACAGCACAGAACTGCCTGGGCTGGTCCCATCACTCCCACTTGTTTCAGCTTTAAAAAAGAAGACTGATGTCTTGGTTCCGGGGAATGATAGAACTGAAAATCCAGCAAACTTTCAATTCCTGCCAAGAATAAATGTTTCACTAACAGAAATATTTTTCCCTCTTGATCTTCCATAACATGGCTGCTCTGTGGCAGTAAGGAGTATGATGAGCTCAGGGCATAAGAGTCCTTTTAAAATCAACACTTATCCACCAAGATTGGGGCTGCTAGGAGTTACATTGGACACAGGAGCCATTTTTAATGTGTAGTCCACGACAAACCTGATTTACAGATTAAAATAACAATATTATGGCATTTATAGGATGTATAAATTTAAAGCTGAACTGTACTAGCCATAAAATCTCAGATGCTTTTGTTACAGCTGCAACTAGCAGCAAAATAATACAGCAGCAAAGCTTTGCAATTAATAATTGCCAAGTTTAACGCATCCAAAAAATCAGAGTCCCTTTCAGAGTGTGTTATTAGGTGACATGAACAGGTGTCATGCCACATCAGGCTTTCTTCAGGCAATAGCTCAGAGCTGACATAAACAGATGCAAAAGACTAAGATGAGAGCATTGAGTAATATGGATTCAAAGAATGGCCACATGACCTTATCATTCAGATTTAACTATTGCTCTGCATTGTATATTCATCACAGGGCTTCCACTTTCCTTTAGCCTGATGCCCAGGTCCCTCAGAACTCTCTGTCCTTAAGGGTGTGTGTACTGTAACATCTCCACCCTGTTCTGAATCAGCCCTCATCCTGTGCTCGTGCACTTTGGTAGTCAGCCATCACAAACCCTCACTTGCAGCACGGCCTGCTCTGCCCTTGGCCTGCAGGCAGATACCCCGACAGCTCCCCTGTGCTCCGGCAGCCAGTCCTGCTCCCAAGGAACCCGGGAGGGCTGCACTGCTCTCCACCTCCTGCACAAAGGGCAGGGAAGGCTCTTCGCCCCCGACGGAGAAACGAGCACATTGTAGTCAACACTACAAATACTACAAATACATAGTTTACAAGACATACTTTAAAATAGATGTCTTTTTAATGAAATACTTTCTCCAGGCAGACAAACAAGGACATTCTGCAATGCCAGTTCTCTCTCTAGCATGACTGAAGGTTCTCAATTCACTTCCAATAATGGGCCAGTAATTCTCATTCTGGTTTGAGCAAATTCACACTGGAAAACCCAACACTTGAAAAATGCAAGGGGTCAGCTGAGGGAGCAGACCCACAGTGCAGGATCTCAGCCAGGGATAGGTTTTAGTTCCCATTCGCTGCTCCCCTATTTAGAGACCAGTAATAACTCTGTGTGCACTCTGGTCCATGCCAGGTTTATGAAATTAATGATAAAGCTGGGTGCTGCGGAAAATAAAAATCCCCAGAAGAAATTCTCAGAAAAACATGCAAATTGATTTCAGTTAATTGTGGCTACTGTGATGACTGTATTTAATTTGCAGCCTCTTTTGACGGTATATGGTGAGGGATAGCATTAGCACCACACTACTAAGAATTAGCAAGTCAGAGAATACAACAATCTGCCATTTCACACTGAGTAGATAAGATCCTGCTCACCTTGTTCACCTGAGCAGTAGCCACTGGCAAGTATGCAAAAATCACCCATTGGACCTAAACCCTCTTCAGCACAATGCATAGATCACCACCCCCATTTTGCAGTTAGGGAACCTGAAGCCCAGGTTTGAATAGTGCTGAAATAGCAGAGATGAGAATAATTACTATCACGGTCTTACACAATTTCCACCCAAGTCAGAAAAGTGCGAGCTCTGCAGAGAAGTTCCTGCCCCGCAAAAATCAATAGCTAAACTCCCTCCTTGCCCCTGTTCCTATTCACTGAACCATAATAATGACAAGAGAGCTATTTGCATGTTTAAAGAAGCAGAACTGAATGCATACAGACTCCTTATAATTAGTTTCACAGCAGCTGACTGCAAAAACACGTAATTTAGGTTCAAATAATATATACTTTTTAAAAATCCTGAAATGCACCTTGGTCTGTTTTCTGGCTCTGAAACCATAAAACCCAGCGTGGTGTGACTGAAAAGTGTTCGATGCAAACAGGTAGAATGCTGGGCTTTGGATGAACATATTGTGAGTCTGAAAGCTGGATAATCAATTAGCATCCTACTGGAAACCTGACAGCCTGTTGTGACCCATTAGGAGGTATTCGGTGCTCTCAATAGCTGTGGCTATAGGGACCATTTGCACAGATACCAGGTAAGCCCCTACAAAGCTGAATATGGTAAGGTCAGCTCCTTGTTTTATTTCTAAGTGCTTTTCCAAGATGATTTTCTCTCGGGTGGAATGAGCATTGCAGTGCAGCTAAAAATGGCAACACTGTATTTCAGGTAAGTGGGTTGAAAAGTCATTCTCACTGGGAAATGAACTCATGACCTTTTCAACGAAAGGTAAAGCTCAAGTCGTAAAAGTTTGCATGTAAGATGCACTAAATATATCATTGAGTAATAGCTCAAGAGGGCAGTAACAACATAGCCTGCCTAACAGCTCATGCTAATGCAAACATAATGTGCCATGTAAAAAGAGATTAATCAAGTTTTCCTACAGGAAAACTGACAGCCAGTCACGACCCATCAGGAGGGATTCTGTGCTCTCAATATCTGTGGCTACAGGGACCATCTATGAGCTGACAAATTTGGGTGACTGCTAATACCACACCAGGACAAAAATAAAGTCAGAGATGGATGTCACATTTCTGGTCCTTTCCATCATTTTGCTTATAGACATTTCCCTTTCATTCATACTCTTCAGTGTAGGTACATGGTGTGCACACACACACACACGTGCCTTGTGTTAGCTAAACACAGTGCATTAACCGTGCAGCTAAAGCAGAAACCTTTCCTAGCTCCCAGAGCAACTGCTTTGGTTTATGATCAGAGGCTCATAGGCTCAGTTTTCAGCGATGAAGCACAATTAAAGCTGGTAAGGAAGTTCAAACTGTATCTGATTCCCTTCACAAAAAACAGAGAAAAAAACACTGTTCAGATGATAATTCAATGTCAGAGATGAGTAAATATGATTTAACAACAATATCAGCACTCTTTGATGAGGGCAGCCTCAAGTCGCTGGCTCATCTCTTCTATAAATTGGAATCCACTGTGATTAGACTCCATTTGGCATTCTGCTGTGCATTAGTCAGTGAATGCAGAGCTTATACCAGCTACACTTAATGAGGCAGCAGGCATGCCTTCCTTTGCAAGAAAGAGCTTATCTACATGTCTATAACTGATTTCGTAAGCGAGGCAGCAGATCCTCAGGCCCTGTTTGCTTTCATCTGGATGTTTGAAAACATTGTGTCCTGCAGTGGAAGGTAAAATATTGCTTCATAAAAGGCTGCCACACATGCTGCGTTTTAAAAAAACCACAACACAAATCCCCACTCCCCTCCTGCCTTCCACAGAATAATAGTTTTAGAGTAATCGTTTCAGACACCTTGGTTCTTCGCTGTGTTTATGATGGCAGTGTTTTATCTCCTTGTGCACATCACATTGTGATTACTTTATTAGGGATTTACTGGATGAAGTAGCTAAGTGAACACTAAAAAATTTGAAGCAATAGTTTCACCTAGCTATATTCTAACATAAAAGATGTTTCAGTGAATTAGAATCTCTTGAGCTAATTTATTTAATGGCTCTGTATAACTCCAGTCCACCAAAAAATGCTGGGAGTCTAACTCACAACCCCCTGCCACTGCAGCTATTTACCCTATTGCAAGGCCAGTGTCGAATGCTGCCAGATCAGAATGAGAGCCCCACATGTTTATTTCTGTAGGATGACAAGGTAAGATGAGCTGGCATCTCTAAGTCAACCTATGAGGTCCATCAAGCCCTAATTACCTTTTTTATCCCAAAGACTCCACAAATCATATTTTGATTAAAGCCAACATCACCCACTCAATCAGAGATGTTGGCAATGTAGAGGCAGTACCATACTCTATCTCGATTTTTTCCCGACAGAAACTGTGTAAGCTTGTCTTAATGTAAAAAAGCATGTATGAGATCCCTCAGGGTACAGGCATCTCCAACAGTAATGCTGTGGCAGCTTGGGGGGGTGTTTACCACTGGAACAAATTCCTGGCTGAGTTTGGAGCCTCTTTTGGGTTTATACCTTTTGGTATACAGCTATGGGGATCACTTTGTACCTTAGCTGAATTGAAGCACAGAAAAGAAAAAATCGGGTTAGAAGGGACCCCTGAAGATCATAATCAAGTCCAAACTCTTGTTCAAAGCAAGTGCAACTTCAAAGCTGGATCATGTTTCTCAAGGATTTGTCCAGCTGTGTTTTAAAAACCTCCAAACAAGAGATGCTACAGCCTCTCTGGGCAGCCTGCTCCCTGCTCTCACAGTGACAATTATTTCCTTATGTCCAACTAAAATTTCTCTTGCTGCATCTTGTGTTTACAGCTCCTTGTCTTTTCACTGTGCACTTCTGGAGGGATCTGGCTCCATGTGTTCCGTAGCCCTTTCTTTAGGCAGTGTAACACTGATTACATCCCCTTCTCAGCCTTCTCCAGGTTAAACAAACTGAGCTCCCCGTGCGTTGTATGTTCCAGCCCCTGACTATCCTGTCCTGCTCCCCACTGGACTCTCGCTGTCCTCAGGCACCCCAAACCAGCTGCAGGGTTCCAGACGGAGTCTCAGAAATGCCAAATAGAAGGGAAATATCAGTTCTCTTGTCCTACTTGCTCTCCAGCCAGATGTCCTGCTCTCAGCAGGGCAAGAGCATTACATCACAACCTTAAGCCTACATTAGTAATATTTTTCGGGCAATTGACATTGATAGTGTGTTGTTTATATGGAAACCAAGAATCTTCTGTAATCATATATATTTAATCCATTAGTATCTTACCTTATTATTTTTTTCCAATGAACTCTGACTGTTGCGACATTTTTGCAGGAGTATTTTGTGGGCAGTTCTTTCCCAATTCAAAGCAATGTGACGAGAAGTAGAAGAGATTGCAATATGCTAACATTTTAAATGTGCTTTTGAAGAGGCCTTTGGGCACAGATGTTCCATAAAACTGTATTTATTATTACAATAATCTGCTGAAGAATTCAGCTGTTTTTTCAGGGGTCTGAATATTGAAGACTCCCTAAATCTAATGATTCTGAGTCTGCTCCACTTCATTTTCAACACTAATAAGAAATACAAATTTGAGAAATCTGTATATGCCAATGCATTTTAGAGCACCACAGAATAAACACTGGCTTACAGTATAAATGCTGCTAGAAGAAATCTTTCAGATGGAATCCCTTCAAAATACAGGTGATCTCAAAAAAGCTTCTAAGTAAAAGGCTCAAACCCACAACACAGAGGTACAAGTAGAATTTAATGCCTAACCCACAGAAGTATATTAAGAGTAGATGCCTGCGAGTACGTGGCTTGTAACAGAACCAAAACACATGGCCAAAAGACTGGTTCATCAGCTTTCCTTGAGACACTGAGGAGATGCAATTTTAACTCCATGTGACTTTTTGGACAATGTTATTTCCTGATACTAGTTTGGAGAGTGGAACTATAATGGGAACAGCAATTTGAACATCAGAAATGTGAAAAAATCCATAACGAAAGTATAAATGTCACATTTTCTTTTTCTTAGATGATTTGGCAACTCCTTGCTCAAACACCTCCAGAACCAGATTTCTTACCAAATCTGGGAAGCAGTGACTGAAAAGATTTCTTTCAGCCAATGCAGATATGAGAGATTGCAGAAGAGAGAAAAAATTAGTTGAAAGGTGTAAACTATTCTCATCTGGACCCACAAATATTTTGCCTGACTATAATTATCCATTCTGATTTTGTCCCCTGGAAAGCTGAATGAAACCCAGAACCTTCCAGTCTTTGCTATGTGAATGCCTCAGTGAGAGCTTCCTTAGGAAGCTTTTCCTTACACGCTCGGCTCATCCCCAGCAATGAGCCCTGGGAGGTCTCAGAGCACCTGGCTTTTCAAACAGATGTTTGGCACATGAGGCTGGGGGTTGCCTGCTGCAGATAAGCCTGAAAAACCCAAATCACAATAATTATTTACCTTTATTAGCCTCAACAGGGTTCAAATTGGCATCTATTTAATCATATCATATTTACTATTGTCAGGAGCAAGCTCTGAGGAGTCTCCAGAGGAAACTGCCTGTAGCTCTACAAACCTCTTTGTGAGCCTGTTCTTTTTATACTGTGTCACATTCTCAGCCCTTTCTGAAAAATTCCAGTTCTCTGTATCCACCCAGTAATGAAAAGGTGTTATTCTTAGAGATATTAAATTCATATGCTATTGTAATTCCAAAAACATTGTATTCCACTGTGGAAAAGCAGTATTTGTTCATCTGTTCATGAACTCTGCAATCTGTAGGCTCACTAAAATACTGCTGAAATCCTTTGCCTTTTCCTCATTTTTGCAGAGAAATATAGGGAAAATGATTACTTCTCATTTCACTGTTTTAATATTAAATGCTCTAACTTCCTAACAATGCATGAAGAAATATTTGAATTATTTTCTTGCAGATGATTATGACAGAGGAAGCTGCTTTTCCAAGTGGGAAAGGGTTCATGTCATCTTGTACTAAGATCCAACAATTCCCACACCTCGTGTTTCCAAGGTCCTGGCTCTACTGCAATAGGATTCTCTGCAGAATCGCTTGTGCTCCTTCCTTCTTGTTTGGTCTGGAGGCTGTTTCAGAGTGGCTGTGCTCTCCGTGTACCCAGAGGCCCTGTCCCAGGCAGGCTCTGAGCCTCGTGCTGCCTCAGGCGGCTGATCCCCGTCTCAGGCAGAGGAGAACCCTTCCGAGGATTAGTGAGACTCTGGCGCTGCACGGCTCCACCGCCAGCAGCACTACTGGGAACAGAGCGCAGGACTAACCAAGTGTTCCTCACACGTACAGCTGTCCTTGCTGCCATGTGTGCACATTCCCCAGGATGTTCATACACTTCAAGGAGGAAGAGGCCAGAAAAATAAATGAAGTTAGTCCAGGCAGAGGTGTTTCTGGCTACAGTATGTATTCTGTGCTAATAAAAGGTGCAGAAACCAGCAGTCCTCTCAGCAGAGCACCAGCTGTCTCCACATGCTGCAATAATAAGCTCTGCTCTAAAAACCTGGCCTTCCATATCCTGTGTGTCAAATACAAAATCAGTAATGGTCTACAAACTGCCTACAACCATAGTTGTGCTTCTGAGTTACCACACAATTTATTGATACAGAATAAAACAGTACTTTTAAGTTAGAGCAGTACAATAGTGGCTCAAATCTCAAGGAACTTGAATTTCACAATATTTTATGCCCTTTAGTGAGAGAAACATGCCAGGCGTGGTTATGTAGTATAAAATCATACTCAGCGTTAAGGTCTGATGCCACAGTAGATTAAGAGTGGGAGAGCTGAAGACGCAGTAAAAGTGGGTGCAGTGACATGCATCTCGACTTCCTCCAGTACATAAATGTATCATATTTTCCCTAAGCCATTAATGGACTTGTTTTGCACTACCCGTGGAGCCCATTTGCTTTGGGAACACCAGCAGAAAGAGAAGGCTGCTGTTAAAGGACTTCCAAGTGTGAGTGAGCAATGGTTTCCAAGCACTCAGCAAAGCAAAATAAACTTTTACCAGAACAGTTGAAGGCACCTCTTCCCCCACACACCTGCCAAATTTAAGCTTCCTAGCCCAACTGCTGTGGCTTTTGTGTTGCTCATTAACAGTCCCGTACAATTTTTATAATGGGGAAAGTGTCCTTTATGCTTCACCTCATTCTCAAAAACAATAAACTGTTTTTTGCTCAAACTTTATTATAATTAATTTTTAAATGTAATTAAAAGAAGAGTCACCAGGGATGGGAAATTTTTGCTCGAAAAGCAAAAGATCCAAAAGATATAAACAGCTGCTCAAATAACCCCTGAGTGGAAATGGTCTTGGTCTCAGAAGGTTGGTATTTAAGCTGGCATGTGATTTTAAGCACTTGAGTAATCCCTAAGAAACAACAAAAAAAATCAAAAACCATGTGCTGCGAGTTACATGTAAGTACAAAATCTTGCTAACCTGGGACTGTGGACTGTAAGCATAAGCCAAAACCAAGTAACTTCTATATTAATGCTGAAAGTTACACACTCATTCAAGAGCCTGGAGTAGACACAACCTAATGCTGTTCTCAAATTGCTCCAGTATTTCTGAGTGCTGTGTAATATATTCTGCTGTATACAGTGCGATGTTAATTTTTATGCCTTGCAGTAGAATGTGCAGTGAAGTTGAATTACAATTGCTGTGGGAATCGTAACACTGGAAATCATGTCTAAATCTCAGCTTTAAGGCTGTGCTAACATATCTTTTACATTTAATTTCCTTTAGGAAAGAAAAAAAGAAAAAGGAACAACTGGCTATTGTTGACTCTGCCAGTAAAAAGAAGCAAGATGCTGCAGTGTGGGTTATCTGGGGATCTCTGTCACCTTCCCCTTGTTCTCTTGCTGGTTTGTTCTTAGCAAATGCTGCTGTTCCAGAGACACCCCGATGAAGTGTGCTCTCTGACACCTTTGTAAGGCCTTATGGAAAAAGGGAACAAGGATGGGATAAATCTTTTAATCTTCACACATACCCTCAGGGTTATTCTGGATTCACAGTCCAGAAAAGAAATGATGTGAGGCAAAGTTATATCTCTTGGTAATCAGGGACAACTCAAGGCCCCTCCGTGGAAGAATCAGCAGAGATACACTTAAAGCAAGGTGAAAAAAGGAGAGAGAGAGGAAAACCTGACATTCCCACTGAAAAGAGCCTTTATCATTCCTCATGTGATACAGGAGCAAGGTGCAATAAAGACTTTTTACAGCCAAAATGTCATTTTGTTGACTACTGACCTCCTGTCTTCTTTGAACTTTGGAAGTGATTTTAACTGACTTTTGGATGCTCTCTTTTAGTTGCCTTTGCTTTTTCTCTTAGACTTACCAAGTGGCCTTGTTAAACCTGTCCTTTTCTTGGATTCCTGGGTGTTTTAACGAGTATTACCAAGATCAGAACCTCTCTGGGAGTTTTTAAACTATAATTGTTTCTATAATTTCTGTATATAATTTGTAGAATAGTTTGGTGCCTTTTTTCCTCAAAGGGATGAATTTCCATAAAAGAAGGAGAGTCCCAAAGTTGAAGTGGGAAAATCACTAGGTCAGAAAAAAGAAGGTGATACTGTGCTCTTAGTATCTAAAACCAGCATTCCCAATTCATTTTGGTGCCATGAAAAATAATGCTAAGAAGAGTCAGAAAGAGAGTGGGACAGGCCATCAAATTTTCATCATTTGGACTCCATCTCTCTGAACCCTTTCATGACATTGCATTAGAGCAGTACAAAATGGAAAGAGGTGAGCAGGTCCACATTTATATGTCTGAAATACCAGGAGGATTATACAATTCCTGATGTCTGTCTCCTCATGGGAATCATCAAGTACCATCAAGCAGTTGTGCCTGCATGTACATGGATATGCACAGGTGCTGTGCACATCTACTTTCCAAAAAACCATCTGTGAATATCTTACAGCTCCTAAAAATATATACACGTTTTTGGAGCTTGCTATTTTTTACAGTGTTTGTCATCTTCCATTTAAAAGTTTCTTCCTTCTCCAAAAAATGTAAGTTGTTTTGAGAAAAAATTATGAGTATTGGGGTGGTCTGCCTCATAAAGAGCCACAGGGCTTGGGGCCAGCCAGCTCCTTTCAATTATCAGGTCCAGGTGGGAAGAGACCAGGTGCTTCCTACGAAGGCTGAGGGACTGCATGTGGAGTGGGAGGCTTCTGTGAAGTCTCTTTTGGCTGAGGGGAAATAGATTTTACTACGTTTGAAAATAACCTGACTCCTGAAGGTGTGGTGTTTGATGTGGGCTGGGGGCTCTAAACTACAGGGTCCTGTGTGTACCTTCAACACGTCCATTAGACTTGTTTGCATTATTTCACAGAATCACCGAATATGCTGAGTTGGAAGGGAGCCACAAGGATCATCCTCAGTAAAAAAAAAATGAAACTCCCTTTCCTCCACCAAAAAACCCACCCCAAACTAAGCAAAAGCACAAAGCAAACCCGACCCCAAAGAACCTACCATGTACATATTAAAAAAGTTCTGGCTCATGTACACAGAGCAGAAAAATAAGTAAGCAATCATCCAAAATGACTTTTGTGTTATAGATTGCTCTTGAATGAGGTCTAATGGTGGAAACACCATTGCAAACTGTCTTCCATTGTCAGCATGCATTTATGATAACCATTTTGTCCAATTTCCTGTTCTCTTGCTGGCAGAAAGGGACAGATTCCCTCTCCCTTGCACTAAGGCTTCTCCATGCTGCCTGGGCTGTACTGCACACGTGCTCAGTCCCTTCCTGGGGAGCTGAAGACATGGAATGATGATTGTTATGCAATAACTGTTTTTCCTTTATCTTTCATGGTGGGGGGGAAAAAATGTACAAAACTGCTGGCCACATCTGCAGTGCACCAATTAGAGATAGAGAGGACAGGTATTCAGTCCCCATGGATGGTTCAAGGTTAGAGAAAATTACCCACGTTTAGCAGATAACAGAATCCTAACTATCTGCCTTAAACTGGGATTGACTGCGAGCTATCTGAGCTGATAGAAGTTACAATATTTCATCCAAAGACAGGCGTATTTGCCTTCTAGTTTTACCACTGTGTAATATTATTTTGTTGACCTTCAGCCACACTGGCACAGGAATTGATGTAACAAGAAGGGATATGACAGAAGGCAATCAACAACACAACAAGATATGAAAAGTCTCAAGAAGAACTCATGTCCTCAAGAACAGGACACCGACTATCCAGTCACATAGAGAGTTTTGAGTGGTGAAGAGCTACCAGAAGATACAATGTAAATCAATATATGTCCACTTCATTCACAAAAATGATGGATAATGTAGCAAGCCAGCTTGATTTACCTTAATTTGCAAATCAATTTCCTACACCTTTTTTTAAAATAAAATCCTGCTAATCAATTTCAGATTAAAACAGACTGAAGCACAGGGTGAACTGCCAGCCCCACCTGCACACTGGAAACCCTACAGGTCTGTGGGAGCTGTCCTGGGCACAGGCAGGAGGCACCTGGAGCTGTGCCACGCTGTGCCACTCCACGCAGCCCCAGGCAGGACGCACATCCCTGCACACACAGCTTCATGCCATGCCTGAGCTCCCGGAGCCAGCACCAGCTGTGCACTGGGTTTGGCCCCTGGGGAGAAGCGAGAGAAGCCCAAAGGCAGCACTAGCACCAGCAATGCCAGCAGTGTGTTAGTGCTTAAATGACAGCTGCCTGCAAATTCACCTTTGGGACGCCGTGGATGCTGCCTGGCACTGGCCTGAGAGTGTTTATGGATGAGTTGGAATTGCAACACGTGAACTTCTCTTTATCACTCAAAGAAATGAGTGCAATGCAGGCAGATCTGAACAAGAGCCAGCCTGCAGGCTGCCCTCATCCCTCCCACCCGAGCACAAAAACCACCCCAGCGCCTTGAGGTTCCCACAGCACCTTGTGGTGACCTCGTGTGCACAGTGCCACGTCTGGCAGTGACACTGTACCGGGCAGCAGGGCTCGTGTGGCACAGCAGCTCTTGGGAAAGGGCAGCAGGCCAGGGCTGTCACAGCCCTCCTGCCCAGGACAGCTAGAGGGACTAACTGGTGGCTCCCAGCACTCTGTCTTTGCTCAGCCATTTCTGTGGCTGGGTCTGCAGCTCAGGCTGTTCTTGCCACCCTACCCGGTGTTTTTATTTTAACAAGGGGGTAGGGGAGAGCAGGCTATTGACAGTCCTCTCCTGTGTGGTGCAGGCCAGCTGATCTATGTCAATTAAATTTTTGGTCAAAGCTATTTTAAGACACAAAATTACGAGACTTGATACATAGAGCTCTGTGGGATTTTACACTTGGAAAACAATCTTCAAAATGTCCTCGAATATGAACAGTACCTTTCTGCGGTGAATCTGAAAATGGGAGCTACACCTAGTCTCATCTATCACAGTATTATAGCAACGAAGTAATTACTGCATAGTCTTTTAACCAACAAAGCCCTTAAAGGGCTTGTGAGGCTGCAGAGAGAAACAGATTTCAACAGACATGGAAAGTATTTCCTATGTGAGAATTTTAAAGGGAAAGCAGCTGTGAGAGTGAAGATATTCAGAAAGAAGATCAGATCTGTTAAAATACTCAGATACCCTTCCATGTCTATACTCAAAGCAGCACTTTGCAGAATACATGCAAACCAAACACGGCTCATTTGTCTCGTTTCGCTCTTGGCTGTTCTTCTGGGGGACTGGGAGAATACAGCTGCAGAGTAAAACAGTTTAAAGCCTGAGCTCTTGAAACAGACGTGGGTAATACTTCTCCATTTTGAAATACAGACAGATTATTTCCACAGATGATTTGCAGATGTAACATTTAGCTATTTAAAGACTAGGGGTTTTTTTCCAGCCCTTTTGGAAAACCAGTAGAAAATCATGTTTGTTGCAGGACTTAAGCTGAAATTGTAGAGCTGTTTCAGTAGTACCCATAGCACCCATCACGTTTTTGCTCATTGTTTTGGTCAAGGGTTTCCCTTTTTTTGTCTATGCCTTTTCTGTATCTCACACTTGGCTCTTTTCTGCCTGTGTCCATAGCAGCACCCTCTGGAAGACTGCAATGATGCTGAGATGGATTTGTGCCAGGGAAGGAAGAGAATCAGCGAGCAACAGGCAACGCAGTTCAAGGTCATTCTGGGTTTTTCCCCTCCAGCACCCAACCCTTCTAAGAAGCAGTACCTGACTGTTCTTTCTGTCCTGATAATCTGGGTAAAGTGGGGCCCATTCTGCTTTTTGTTTTATCTAATGTGTCAGTGGGATGCCAGTAAAATCCAGCTAACCAATCAAAGTTTACTGCAACATGTGCTAACAGGGACAGCATTCAATGCCCAACATTTGAGTTGCCTTCACATGCTTCTAGGAGCATTTAAAAAAGAATGAAAATATTTGCTATTGTATATAGCACAGAAGGTGCCTTGAAAGCATTTATTTTTCTTAGGGAAGACACAATATACAAGCAATTGCTGCTTATTAAGAGATTTTATCCTACTTTAAGACTCACAAAGAGATCACCGTGTAGACAAATGTGTAGAGAAAAAATACAAAGAAAATATGATGTATTTTTAACTCTTTGTGGACTTCATACATTACTACATAAAAATAGTTAAACATTGCTAGGTCAAAGCTTTAAAGAACCTGGGACCATAAGACCAGATTGTCCATGTGGCTGAGTTGAAGATTTCATATATCCACATTGGGATGATTTTGTCTCCAAGCAAAAAAATATTTGGTGAAGTGGATGGGGTAGATAAGTGGTGAATGGATATCGAGGTCATTACTGGAAGATGGCAGGCATAGATGCAAGGACACCAAATCAAAGGCAAAAGCAAAATTAATACAAAGGGAACTTGTGGGACATGCCAGAAGCAGTGCACATAAAGAATGTCTTAGTTAGATTAAGTACTAAAACATTTGGGGGTGTGTGGGGTTTGAAAAATATCAGGACGAAAGGGATGAAGTGTGCTGTCACCCCAAGGGGTGGAACAGAGCCAAAGAAAGGATCATCTGAGGTGAAACAGCAAGTAAAGCTCACTGACTGTGCCATTTATTTGCCTCACATATTCACTTGCAGTTACAGCCATCCATTCATACTTGGCATGTGTCCAAAGAAAAATTTGTGAATCTCACAGATTAATAATTAAACCCTTCCTTATTCAATCAATGCAGCCTAATTGCCAATAATATTTCACCGAAAAAAATCAAAACAAAATAACCACCTTCACCTACTACCTAAAAAAAAAAAACCTAAACAAAAACCCAACCCCAACCCTTAAAAAATACCCAAAGCTCAGAAAAAGAAATCTTGACTATGACACATCCCTTAAAGGCCTATTAATTGGATGTTTCTCAAATGCCATGAAACAAATACTCTGAGACAAATGGAGTTCAGGAAAACAACAACTTCAAATATGTTTTTTTCTTACCGCAAAATCTCCTCTATTCAATCACCTCTGACAATTACTACCGAGTTTCAAAAATTATCTCAACGGCCTTGAAGTGTCATGGAGAGAGAAAAAAAATTGCATCTTAGGTAGCTGGATCTTGGATTGATGGAGAACCTAGAGAGGGACCCAGAGGGGTGGCTGAAGCGAGGACCACGTGAAGTGGGTGTGTGATATTTTCTCTGAAATATCCAGTTTAATATACAAAGCAGTGGCCACAGAGGGAGGGGAAAAAAAAAAAAAAGCAGTTATATGTACAAAGAGTTATGTTTCTTTTAGTATTTACAGATGGAAAATTGGAATCTACAGACATTAAGGTCTAAACCCGGTAATCCCACAGTTCAGAGCTGGAACATTTTCAAGGTTATCAGAGTTAACCACAAGCCAGTTTATCAACCACAGACTCAGCTCGTTTCTTGCTTAGTCCCAAACCATTATTTTAGCCACTGCCTGTGTAGTGCTGTAAAAACAACAGCAAGTTTGCTTTCAACTGCTAGAAACTTTGACACTTCTGTGGGAAATGGGTAGCCCTTTAAAAAAAAAGAATGGCATGAATAAATTTGCAACTAAGCTATGCTATCACAGAATCCAAACTTTTAAAATGATGTGACCAAAGGCTGAAAATAATGACTGAGAAAAAAAATTGTGAAGTTGCTATGGTAACTATTAACAATTCAGACAGGCTGTTGATATGAGATCTTATTAAATATGTCAAACCAAACATTTTATTTATAATTTAAAACCCCAACGTTGACACTGTACAGTTAAAAGAAATTAAAAAGATTAAAGATGTAACTTAATAAAGACTTGAAAGTTATGGCTGAGACAACACTTTCATTCTACCTTGTCACTGCAGACATTCTAAAATACCTTCAAAAGTCCTTTTATGCTAAAATTTTCTATGCTTGGCCATAGCCTGGGGAAAGGCAGAAGCAAAACCATTTGCCTTCTTTTGAATTATCTTCTTTGGAATGGGGAGAGATGGGAACATCTTGATTTTTAGCCCCTGACTTAATCGCTCTGGTGTTTAAAGATCACATTGTGATTGTGCACTGTACACTGCTGCCCTTACCTGGAGTAAGTCGCACTTGCTCCATTGTTCTTGCCTCAGTGAATCTAGCTAACTTCACAGAAAAAACAGCAGAAACTTTCTGAGAAATCCCAACTTTTTCAAGACTCCCATTCTGCAAAGCACAGAAATCTTCACTGGCATTACTCATGTGATTGAAATTAGGCATGAGATTAATTCACAACACAATCTAATTCATTCTGTGGTGCAATTGCAATCCTTGCAAGAGCATTAGCACTTTCATGCTGTGCTACAGAAGCCAAGATTCCCCCTTGCTTGTGGCCATGCTGGACCCTTGGATTAGCTCAGCTGGTTACACAGAGTGCTAATGATGCCAAGGCTGTGGGCTTGATCCCTGCCTGGGCCATTCGCTGAAGAGCTGGACTTGATGATCCTTGTGGATCCCTTCCAACTCAGAATATTCTGTGTGTGAATGGGAAGAACTGTAGGCCCTGGAGCTTAACTGAGCACCTGCTGAAGGATCCCAGATTCCACACAGCCTGGCTCACAGATGGCCTCTCAGACCATGTACACCCACATCCTCAGCTGCCAGCCTCGTAATCCTGACCCACCTTTGGGCACCTTTATGCCCAGAATGACACTTGGATCTTGGCTGTGAGAGTGGGTCCAAAGGGCTGTGGTGACCTACAAGTAGCAGCTGACATTGGAGCCCATCTTGCGGCCAGCTCATCGTGCGGTGTGAGCAGTCAGATGTGCAGTGGTGGCTTCTTTGTGCCATGGTTATCAAAGACTAATTTTAGGAATAACTAAAGGTTCCAGAGGGTACTGACATTTCCCTAAAGAGCGGGGTAAGAGCAAGAACAAGCGCTGTGCAGTTGGTTCAGCCACTGTGTGACCATGCAGTGAGGGGCCTGGGGAAAGGCACATTCCCAGGGAGGCAGAACCTGCCACCACTGCAGAACTTGGACATTTCTGCACTTGTCATGAAACAATGCTGAAATGGCACTGATCTATTCATAAAATTACTTCTTCCTGTGGAGAAATCCCGTAACATAGCGTGGACTCGCAGCTAACTCGTTGGATGATACTTACCTAAATATCAAGATACATCAGCTGTTTTTACCTTACAGTCCAAATAAATTATCTGTAATGCTATTGTCTTTATCTATGTGAACTGTATTCTTTTGAGCAAGATGCATTAGTAGAGAGTTTGGATTTCTGTTTAGTGGAATGTGCATTTTTCAAATGTCAAACTGTATTTGGCTTAAGCGTCAGAGTGGGCCTTATGTGACAGTGTTTCCACAGGCAAGGCTAGCTTCAGAGATTTCCAACTCCCCCTCTCCTGAACCACCATGCAGTCATGACCTTGGTGTTACAATTTCCACACTTTCAGAAATTCTGCACATACATCTGCTTGTGGTGTCACCCAGTAAATCTAGTTTTAAACAAAAAATGCACTGGAAAACCTCACATGTGGAGACCTCTTCTAACCATCACAACATTTCAGCTCTCCTCCCAGAATAAAGTACATAAAAACTGGGTCCCAAAACCAACCTATTTTTTCCTCGATGGCCATTTTAAATATAGACATTAATTCCTTATCCAGTTAAAATTCGGCAATTGCATATTTCTGCAATGTTTCTGGTTACTGGTTACTGTATACATGTGCCAGGCTAACATATGCCTCTATCCATACAATTATTTGCAGGTGCTGTTAAATCTCTAGCAATCAAATAGCCTACATTTAATATTTCTAATTAGCTTATTTAGTAATCATGAAGGAAACACGGGAATACATTTAGTGGTGTCCTCTCAGACATCCTTAAAAATGAGGAATGTCACCAGGGGCTTGTCCTGATGTGGGTGTTTTTTCAGCCCAGTCAGGATGCATCATTTTAATGTGACTGTGATCATAGCCCCATTGTGCCTGCCAATCCCAATTAACAGAATCAGCCATCCTAGGGCAGAATTTATTGCTGCATGTGCAGCTTACTGGGGCCCGGAGCAGCAGCCTGGCAGTGTCCAGGCCTCTGCAAGGAGCCCTGCCTCTGGGAACAGCACACAGCTTTTCTCAGCTGTGAAATCTCTCTGTTGCAAGATATGTGCCTGTCATATACTTTTCCTTACGGCAGGCTGAATTATTTCCCTTTTCTGATGACTCCAATATCATCAGTGATATCAAGATAAACAGGAATACTCAGGAGATAGCTCTGCTGTTAATCCTGAAGTTCCCATTCAGCCTTGAAAACTAGGGCAGGTTTGCTTATCGTTGAAAACATTTGGTTTGCACTAGCACAATGAGTTAGTACATGTGAAAACGAAATGGCAACAGGCTTTTTTTACTCCAGACTGATGTGAATGCCCTGTTACATTTGTCAGCACACAGCTGAGACACCCACGTTGCATCACACACGTACAACGTAATTCATCTGTGACGCTCCTCTGTGGCACAGCACCCGCTTTCTTCTGCCAGTGTCAAACAATCTTACTTTTGGTGAGCAGAGCAAGTAAGTCACTTTTATCATACAAGACCTTTTTTGGCAAAAAGATAGCACCAAGAATTTCAGCAGCAACAACCAAAAGGCTGTGCATAGTGCAAAAGGTATCTCGTATCTTTTTGTATCTCCAGGGACTTTCCCTAGATTCTGTGGCAGACAGAGTGCAAAGAGATTGCTCACAGCTCTTTTGTTCCTTTCTCTCTTCTCACCAATTTTCATTTAAAATAAAACACTTTTGCTGGAGGCAAAAAGGTATATTTTCTGGCTTCATGTCCTAGAATTTCTGTAAATTGTTCTTGCACATGTCTGCAGCTGACATACAAAATATGCAAACTCTTCTTCTGATTTATGCTTTATGCTCTGCATGGAGCCTGTATAATTGTGGGGGAAAAAAAAAAAAAGACCAAGAAGTAGTTTTCCTTGAATTTCAGAAAGTAATGTACACTGTTTGAGAAAGATTCCACAGCTTCTTACTGCTACCCTCACTAGAACAGTTCATTTCCACTGTATATCTTGTAAAAAAGCCTGAAAGAAACCCCAGAACTTTTTTTACAGACATAGTTATGAATCTTAGCACTAGAGAAGGCTTCCTGTTCCTACCACTGCATTTGGTAATAGAGAAAAGTTAGGAAATAAGTTTAGGAAATTCATTAAAGGCCACTTTTCCAAATGGACTTGCAACCAAATTTTAACTACAAAACTCTGGGCCAAATTATCAAAAGAGCTCACCTCCCATTTGGCACAAGATTAAGGACAGACTTTCAAAGCATTTAACCACTTGAAGTTCTCAGTGTGACACCACTGGCCAGAGTTCCAAACTTTCCACTTACTTAAGGACCTAGAAGTGAGCTGAACTCCTTTGAAAACAGTTACTGGTTTTGGACATTTCAAAACTATATTGTATTGAATGCAATCCAGAGACTCCACTACTTGAAGTATTTCTAATTCCTTGATAAAACACAAATGTTTCCTTCAATTTCTCCATACACAGTTTTTTTGCATTCCTCAGAAGACTTCTGGATCTATAAGCAGAAAGTTTCCTTTCTCTTCAGAGCTCTTATTCAAAAGCTCAGATAAAAGGGCCCTTGCTGGTTTACTGATAACTCGAATAACTTCCACCCTTTCTCTTCCAGATTCATAACCACCCTAAGATTAGGTCTCTTCACAAACAGTAAATTCCTTTGTTTCCTCATAAAGACTTTGAAACTCACTTCTGCTAGGAACCATTTTTATCACTAAAATTACACTCATTAGAAGTTAAAGACACTGAATGAAATAGAGCAATCTCAGATCAAAGTAGCCTGCTCTTAACTACATAAAAACAAATTAGAGCAACTAATGAGAAACAGGCTAAACACATCAAGGACCAAAATGATTAACTTACATTTAGCAATTATTTTGACAACTTACTAAAGCAAGACTGCGTAATACTGACCAGCTTTTTCTAAATTAAAGCTTATTATATTTACACGAAAAAAGAAATGATGGTTTGGTTATTTAGCAAGACTTTCCTTACCAGCAAAGAAAAAAGCAGCATTCTTATCAGAAATAAACTGACCATGACAAAACATGACTCTCTTTCTCTCCTTCTGCATATCAGTACAGTGATACTATTGATTCCATAATAACAGCCTGCAGTGTGATCACAAACCCAAATGCTGAGGGTTTGACTACATGCAGTATTAATGCATTTAAAATTAGCAAGACTGCACTATGCTTTCTATTTCGCCACGATTTATCTGTACTATTAGGGAGATTTTGGAAGTAAGCTTCTTTTATCTGCAAGTTTCTTTTCTTTTTTTTTTCCCTTTCCTGATATGGTTTCAGTTATTAGAAAGGCAATACAAGAGTAAGGGAAAGTTGCAAAGTACAGCAATACAACACCAGAATGAATTTCAATCAACAAGAAATGAGGATTGAGACACCTATAACAAAAGAGTTAAGGAATCACATAAATGTTCTGGTTGGAAAAGACCTTTAAGATCATAGAGTCCAACTGTTAACCCAGCATTGCCAAATCCACCACTAAACCGTGTCCCCAAGTGCCACATCTACAGGTCTTTTGTACACAGTGAGCAGTACACCATCCAAGCCACAAGCAGCCAGTTTCTCCCAAAGAATGTTCATTCTTCATCTTTGGCAGGAAAGATTAGGGTTAGCATGTTAATGCTATATGGAAAAAAAAGGTCTAAAGCCCCCAGACAATTCTATATATCCAAAGACAGACCTACAAGTATATTTAATGAAATCAAGTATAACATTTAAACACATTAGTGAGTTCCACACTAACTCTACTTTGTATTTTTAACAATAGAGTTTGATAGATACGACAGTGCTGAACAAACAATTCATACTCATCACTTGCTGCAGTATGAAGATGATTTGTATTCAGACTCAATTCTGTCTAGGATTTAACACACTCATGGAGCAAATAAAGATATCTTGTGAGTTATCTCATAATATGCAGGAAGAGGGATGGTAATATGTATCTGCTGTTGAATATCCACAGGCTGTCCAGGATGGCTGTGTGTCCTGTGCAGCCTCTATCAATATATAATACAAAGCTATTTAATCTTGATATAAGAAATAAATTTCTTATATCAATCAATCATGGAAGCAACCTCCCCAGGACTGGTAGAGCTCCTGTCACTGGAGGTTTTTGAGACATGATTGGACAGGGTGCTAGAAAATCCTATTTAGGTGCCTTTGCCACAAAAGGTTGGACCAGATGATCTCCCAAGGTCCCCTCCAATGTGAGCTGTTCTGTGTCTCTCTATGATAATGATAACATTCTGCAGGTATCCACAGGAAGGTGCACAGGCTGCTGTCACAGAGCAGTGTCCCCACTCATGCTAGTCTTCCTCATCACCCTTCTCAAACCAACCCCTGTGCTATCACAACTATGCTCACTATCCTCTTACACATCTAGATAAATTCAGCGTTTCAAAGATTTTTTTTTCCATTGTAAAAGCTGAAGGTTTAGACTTCCAGAAAAAGCTTAGGTTCTGGAATACAGTTACAGGGAAAATTGGGAAAAAAAAAATCCAACACCCTAGCAGTTATGTGGCAATTGGCATAGAAAATTACCATAATCATCTTAGAAATGCCTGCAAATACTTCTCTGCTTCTTTTCTTCTAGGTGTGCAAAACTACTCTGTGCCTTATAATTCTGGGGTATCAATGAGACCTTTCAAAGAGCAACTAGAGCCTGAGAAAATACTTGAGGAAAAGACAGACATGTACAAACAATTACCCTTCAAGTAGGGAGTGGAGTGCATCCTGAACTTAACAGTGAAGTTGAGAATTGAAAAAATCCAGAGGGTATCTCAAAATGCTAGATGATTTGCCTGATCAGTGAGGTACAGCTCCAGCCTGTGGGCATGTCCTAGTGGATACTCATTTTACAGATCAGCTACCAGCAAGAGATGCTTACCTAAGGCTGATGAAGAGGGCTGTGTGTGACAGCACAGACAGCCAGCAGAATTAACTACATCAACTCTTCCATGGAGGTGGAGGTCGTGCTCCCCTTTCTCCCTGCTCCCAGCACTGGCAGCACAGAGGGGCACTGGGGGCTCCCTGCAGGCTCCCATGGCCCTGCTCTGTCACTGGGTGCCCCGGGGCAGTGGTTCAGGGCACTTTACAGATTAACGCAAGCGATGCTTTAGAGAAGTGCCAGTAGCTGCCAGCAGCTCACCAGGTCTGGCCAGGGCTGGGACTGGTACAGGCACCCTGGACAAGCTGGAAGGGCTCCTTCCCTGCAGCCTGTGACAGTGTGCCCAAAGGCACCAGCGATCTCCCACTGGCCAGGACCTCGCTCCCGCTGCCATTCGAGCTGCTGCACAGACGAGGACGTTACCACAGCGCTGACGTGGAAGTCACACATCCCCTTCCTGCAGCCAGCATCTGGGGGATGCTATCTACCTCAAGAGAGCAGATTTCTGGATACATCATTTTGTATTTCCTCTGGTTTGTATTGTATTTTTGGGCCCCTGGCCCAGACTGTGTCTTGAAGAGACCTCAGGCCAAATTCTGTTTTCAGCTACAGTGCAGCTGTTCTGAAGGAATTGCTCTGACTTTCACTGCATTGCTCTGGATTAGCACTGTAGTAATAGAGGGTAGAATCTGGATCATTGCATTCTTTCCCTGCCATCCACAGAAAAAGCAGGTTAACAGATTTGCATCACAGTGCATCAGATGAGGAGTTCTGAAGAAGCACAGAAAACGAGTCCTGACAGATAAAAAAAAGAACTTCCAAACCCAGGTAGCTCAATTCAAATGACAAAATCTGCTTTTCTGACTTTTCCTGGTTTCATTTGTCAACATCATTTAATTTTACATATATTTTAAAAAATAAAAATTTAGAAGAATGCAAATGTTTTTAAGCAGTCTGGGGAAACTTTAATCACATTCAACTAAAATGCTCACTCAATTCTCAGATCTAGTTTGAACTCTTATTTTTGTTCTTCTGCAAGATTCATGTGAAAAGCAACTATAGCCTGGGGTTTTGAAGTTGAAAGATTGTAATTTGGCCTTCTGGCATGTATCTTTGTCAGTTTTTTAATCTCTATATGCTGTCTTTCAGCTTTAGAGAGAGACCAATTGATGTTCCCTGAAGCATGTATATTCTTTCAACACCATAAAAGAAGACAGCCATTATCATTTTCAATCTAAAAGTTTTATTCTCTTTATTTTCAAATTAATTTGGTTTACTACTTCAATTGGCTATGTCAGGTTCAAAAAACAAGAATTAATGTAATCTGATTGCTACAGCTATCTATAGGCTGTTTGTCATACAGCCTGATATCCGAATGGGATACAAATATACTCAGCAAAACCAGACACCTCAAATGGCTTAAGAGATAAAACCCTTTAAATAAGCTTGAGACAGATCTGAATTTATTTAAATGTCTGATTCTAAATGTACTTATGCCTGGTAGTAATGTTTACCATCTGCCTGATTCTGTCTGATGAGGTAATTGTAAATCTATAAATAGC
Organism: Corvus kubaryi; assembly: GCF_017639235.1. Classification (NCBI taxonomy): domain Eukaryota; kingdom Metazoa; phylum Chordata; class Aves; order Passeriformes; family Corvidae; genus Corvus; species Corvus kubaryi. The sequence goes on along the minus strand of NW_024581133.1, from coordinate 1,962,860 downwards.
TTAACATATGCTGCACATATTCTGGCCTTAAATATAACAGCCTTTGTGTAAAACAACTGGAAATAATAAGAAGGAATATTAGCTTGGGCATTATTCAGGGTAAGATGAGAAAGAAGTATAAAGGGATTTCACTGTGTATTATTTGTATGTTCTCCTGCAAAGGCCTGGTAAACCCAAAGCACTGTTTATGGGCCCAGTTGTAAGGAGCTGTCAGTACTTTCTGTGCTCCATACCTACCAAAATAGGCATTTGAAATGTAGTAAAGCAGTTAGAGTCAGTGTACTGGATACTGTAAACCAACATGAGAACTACATTCATGTAAGATGAACAAATAGTTTTGACTTTTCTTTCACATGGTAGAAAATGGAAAAATGATGTACAGGCATAGCAAGCATTAAAGCTTATCTTGAAAGAATTGCTTTACAGCCAGATTAGGGGATTCTTGACACTACTGCACCTACAGCCATTGTACGAGCAGTCAAAGTGCTCTTTCATAATTACAACTAAGAATACCATTAAAGCCAATTATCTACTGAAAGAGTTGTAATTGCTCATGTGCACTCACCTAGAATGAAACCACAGGAAAGGAACAATGTGCTCTAAAATCACACAGCTTTTGAAACCACGCTTACTGGCTTTTTTACATGGTGGTGAGACCATGAAATGTAACAACAGAAGGCCTATGGCTGGGTAACTGGGTGATGCTCTCTTCTGGATCACACTTCTTAGAAAAATTATTTTGTTAAGAGAGACCATATTTTCTCTTGCATGATTCATGCTCCAGAATCAAGACTGCACTGCAGATTTCAATGAATTAGCCTGGGAAATCTGGCATTATCCTGCTTATTCAAGCAGTCATTTCAGCTGCTTACAATGGCACCCTAGTGCAGGTGGGCAGGAAAATGATACACTACCAAATTAGAAATAAAACAGTGAGTCACTCTGCAAACCTCCTCCCAGTGGCATGGTCAGTCTCTGTCTTGTCTGTAGTGTTGATACACAGCTTAAAAAAGGGCCTAAATATGTGAATGGATTCAGCTGCCCACACCAAACAAATGAAATTCTTAATGTGGAAAGCTAAGAGCAGGGCTATTCTAAGGTTTCTTACTGACACTGGGTTCATTGAACAGGATGTTGGCTGTAGTGCTGTGAACAGTGTGTCACATGTGTAAAGAGGCAGTTATTGTATTTGTTGCACCATTAATTTGTCCCTGATGTTTATATGGGCTTTTAATTTAATTCACTGAAAAGTTTTGCTCCGTTTGTATTTAATGAGGGCTCTTCCCGAGCATCTGTTTCTTGACCTTCAAAGTCCTCACCTGGCCCAGGATTCTCCCCAGGTTGTTCTGTATCAGCATGAAACTTTTGGAAAGTAGGTGAGAAAAAATGAACCAATTTCCAGCTGAGTGCAACTATGCCCAGCCAGACATCTCCATACCACATCAGTGGCTGGGCTTCAATCAGGCAGGACCGAGAAGCTGAACAGAAGAAGGAATTCTCTGAGAAAGCTCATCTCCCCTATAACTACCATTATTTTGAGAGTGCTTGCAGATACTATGGAAACCTTTGCTCTGCTTCCCAATGCCCTGTGAGGCTGGACACCAGGTAACCTTGGGTCAGAAGGTGCCCAGATCTGCCTGTGACATCTCACAGCGCATCCCGGCCCTCCCAAGGAGCTCGCTGTCGATCTGCACGCTCACCCTGCCAGAACACAGCAGCTCCAACCAGCGGGGCACAGGCAGCCCCACAGAGGAGCAGGAGCCACCACAGAGAACAGGACAAACGAGAACAGCAGCAGGAGGCAGAGAAAGCACTGCAGATGAGGAGAAAATTAATGACAAATAAGCGGCAGAAGTGATTTTAATGGGATGGCAAAGCAAAACATGGAGTGAACCAAGGCAAAACTTCAGGGCACTACTACTTATTATTTTTTAAAATATTTAAATAAAAGCATTATCACAATACCAATTAGTGCACTTAATTATTTGTTCTGCAGTCGTAAGACAAGAATACACGGATTAAAAAGTGGCAGATACTTACAAAATGGTTTCAGAAATGCACTAAGGGTATTCCTGGCATCCTCTGCATCTCCAGTTACGTGGAGGTGTGAGCTATGCATTGTCTGCCTTGGGAAGTGGGTGGAGGGCGGTGGGAGGTGAAATAAGGAGGCAGGGTCAGGTGCTCCTTCAGCAGTAAAGGAATAATTCAGTTTATAGATCACAGAATTCATGTCAACTGAGCTCAGATTGTCATTCTACTTTCAATAAAATAGATTTTATGCAACTTTTTTTTTTCTGGACTCCTACAGGTAAAAGTTCTAGATAGCCACCTAAATTATGTGACCCTCCTCATCATTTCCTGTAATTTTTTTACTACTTCATGATAGGGTCAAAGACACTTTCTTTTACGTAAACAATTTCAGTCATTTTACCAAATTTGCAATTGTGAACAGATTATGGCCTTCATTTCTTTTGTATCCACTTGTTATGTAGCAATTTCTAAAACAAAGGCAGAAGGGTGCTCATATCAAAGCAGACTGTGCTTCCTGCCCCTCTAAAGTAGTGACATATGCTAGAAAGAAAGTGATGAGGTCCAAGAAAATAAACAGACAGAACATGTGGAAAACAAAATACCAAACTGTCCTAATTCAGTTGTATATCTCTACTGGCTTCTCTGTGATTTACCCGTATCTTCAAGAAAACAAAAAATTGTAATTTCTTAAATAGCTGCAGTGTCAGGAGAAACCCACTCTGAGTAGGATGCTTTAAAGATACATAATTAAAAGCCTTTATGATATTCATGCTATGTTCAGATTGGGTGGCCACCACCCAAGACACAGTCTCAAAGAAGTCATGATAAAATTGAACTGGCATCTTTCCTCTCCCACTTTTTCACTTTAACCTCTCAGTAAAGTCAAAACTTGCTGGGTCAGACACAGTGTTGACGGATGCAATATCCAGGTAGATCTAAAGGATTTTTTGTCACATTGCCAAGCCCTGATCTGAAGATATGCTCCTGGAAAATCCATTCAGTTTAAATCACCGTTGGTCCAGTGAAATCAATGGGATTACCTCAAAACTGGCCCAGCGTAACTATAACATGGACTCTGGCTGGAAATGCCAGCATGTCTTGACTGTATATTCCAAATGAGTAGACCTGATGCACTAGGGTGAGGGAGAAGGTAGAGGATGGAGTTGCAGGGTGCACAGCAACTCCCGAGGCCAGGAAAACATGAAATGGAATATTACTTTATTTTATCATAACTTGCCATTGCCTAAATGCCTACACAGCAAACATCTGCTTCTGTCCTTAGTTTATCTGTCCCTGGGTAATTATTAAGACAGCTGTGGTTACTGTGCTGATCTAAGGTACTGGGCAAACATTTTGAAACATTTAGCATTGCTTCATTTATGGCAGAAGGGAAGCCAAAATGACTTCTCTCGCTGTTCTCCACTATCAGTGTAACTATATGTGTTGGAACAGCCCAGGGCCAGGAAAATTAGATAACTGTTTTACAGAACAATGACTTAGTGTCAAAGCCCAAAAGTGGGTGTTGTTCCACCTTTCCTTTTTTTAATGGCACCATGAAATTAAAGGTATTTAAAAACAAGACCATAAATAATGAAAAATATTTGTCACTCTCTTTATATGTCACACACATTCCCACTACATATTTCCTTGTGCAGTGACTCCATTTCTCTTTCAATTATCTTTTGAAGCCTTCTTCTCTAACCCTTCTCTGATACAGATAAATTTCACTCCATCTTTAAGGGCAATGTGAGCTTGTAGACAAAAACCAGGATTTGTAACACAGAATCCTCAGGGCTACCTCCTGAACTTCCTTACAGCAGGAAGGGGTTGCAAGAGCACACAAATCCATCCTTGAGGGAGGCACAGGAGGAAGCAGAAAGTGTTATGTGCAGTGATGCAAGGAAGCAGAAAAGTGTTACATTTCTGTATCAGTAGCTAAATCACACTGCACCATGGATCAACTGTTGCCAGTTATGGCACTCTATTTCAGCAACAGAGATAAGGATTTCAAATTACTACTACCAAAAACCAGATTGTTCATAATAACTGGTACACAAAAGATGAAATAAAATCAAGAATCTGTCATTGAGTTTAGAAGGAATAATCTGGCACATGCACTATCTCACCTTTTCAATAGTTTGGGTGGAATTTAATAGAAAATTGTAGATTTTCCCCTTGCCATTTACCTGAATCTACCCTGAGAGCTGTTTAAGGTCAAAGAAAAAATTTGACTATAATAAATATTAAGAAGATCATCACATTTAATTAACTTCTAAAGTACTTCAGTCAGGCCTCTAACTGAACAACACTTTCCTTTTGAAGGAATATGGCAAATATCACCAGAGCTGAGTTTTGTTGCGTGGTTAAATTACAGATCCCATAATTCAAACATATTTCATAGAAACAGTGCCACGGCCTTTTGGTTGTCATGATACACAGAGATGAACAAAAGATCAAGGACAGACTACAGGCTCTGGAAATGGAGTTGCATGGGTCATGGAGAAACTCGGATGCAAACCAGCAGGACAGACACTGTACTTGGAGGGGGCAGGAACAGACCTGCATTAAGGATTTCAGCAGCTACAGGGGCTGGACAATCTAAAATGTCCTTCCTTAGAACAGCACATACATCACCTGCTGGCATAATCAATACCCAGCCAGGGCAGAAATTTCTCTGCACACAGACTGCCGTAGGAATGGTGAATGGCATTTGGTAGTCACATAAACCAGTTGCTGCTGGAAGAACAGATTCAAGGTATGCCATTTCATGTTTGGTATATTCTTTATAATGAGTAGGTGGATTCAAAGTTTTAATCCTGCTAGCAGGTGACCTTTTCAAAATTCTGTATTTTTACTGCCTATCAATTTTGTTTCTTTCTTCCAGGCTCCTGAGATTGTAATCAAAGATGAATAGGAATTGCCAGAGAATTACTGAATACTGAAAAAGCCAAAGCCTTAAAGATGGCTTTCACACAGTGTATGCCCTAATGCAGCCATGATATCTGATTTTTAATAGATCAGGTGCAAATATGCACATTAGCAAACTAAACAATGTAGTAATATCCCCAGAGAACAGGTTTCATCGATTAAATCATAAATATAGTATCTTATTATGCTTTTGGGGAAGCAGAAATATGAAAAGCAATGCATGCATTTTTGAATTATAAGAGGAGGGAATATTGGCAAATCTTTCAACAGCTGTTTATCATGAAAAAGAAGTTACAGTTACCATTCCCCAGCCATGCACTCTGAAAAACTAAAAACTGTACATTAATAAATTATAACAATGATGCATGAAGCTAATATAAAACTTTTGAAGGCGGTTTCTTAGTCCAGAGGGAGTTGTCAAATTTGCTATTTGTGACTTTAATGTTACTTGGAATTTCTTCTAGGGCACTTAAAACTCCTTTTGTGGCTCTTCATCAGCAGTTTCACAGACAGCAAAGGCCTTGACAATATACATTTTCACTTTCTGCATGGCTGACGGACTTCATATGCTATATCCAATTTAAGGGTAGAGCAGTAGATTACATTGCTAGAATATAGAGAGCCACTGCCATTGAGACTGAATCATTGCTGTTTATAGTAATTCTTACTATTTGGTTTTTGACAGCCCTTTGTGACTGGAATAAAAGATGATGCTGAGATTATTGTCAAGCTACTGTAATAGCTAGTAGTGCATGAAGTCTGCAGCAGATGGATGTGAACTTATGAGCTCTCAGATTCTCAACAGCCTTTCAAATGAGCAGTGTTCTTGGCCACGTGTAAAGCGACTGGCTTTGACAAACCCTTATTTCAGAAGATGAAATATTATTTCAGCCAGCTTTCTTGGTTCTATTGGAAATGTTTCATAGGGCTTAATTTGAGAGGTAGTTTAGAATTGAAGAAAACAAATTGATTTTCAGTTGCATGAGGTAAACTGTGTTACAGGTACATACAAGCTGAACAACAACAAAGTGACTTGACACAGTCTGAACGCTTCCACACGTGCTCCCCAGCCATTTCCATTACGATACACAATTGCTAGGTACCTTCCTTTGGCTAAAGTCGTAATTTTCCTCATGAATCCCACTAATTCACAGACCTTTAATCTGAAAAATAAGAGGCAATAGTAAAAATTTGTTTGGCATATGCTACCCCAGAAGGATTCCCTTAAAACACAAACAACTGCTATTGACTTGGATGCTGTTTTAGGTGTCAAGAACATGGATAGGCAGCAACCAGCTTGTATTGCTGCAGGAATGTCTTACACCTGATTTGTCTCACTAAAGACCCCTTAAAGAAGCACATTTCTCTCAGGTCACCAGTTTACTGATTCCTTCTGCAGTGCAAACCGAGTGTCCTTCATGCACAGCCAGCTGTTCATGCCAAAATGGGGCAACACAAGCCCACTGGAGTGAGCTGAGCTTCAGCAGTTCTCTGGACCCAACCAGTGCACAGCAACAGCCCCAAAGTCAAATGATAAATGTTCCAAAGGCTGGTTTAAAACTTCATCAGATTACTTCTTTTGTCAATATTTATTATCTTTGTATTAGGATCCATTACTCCTGCAAACCTCTTGCTCTGTTTTGCATACCATGATTCTTTCTTTATAATCTAGCATTACAGTTTGATCTTTTATTACATTGCTGCTGCTCAAGATTCTATAGTTAAAGTTGTGTCAGCACTTTTACTACAAATCCCATTTAAGAGGGCTTTATAACACAGCTATAAAGATGTACTACAGAATGAAAGGTGGTGTACAAAGTCTCAGCATGGGGCATTGTCTTTTTTTTATCACTTTTTAATAAACAAATTAGACTTGCTATTTTAAGCCTTTATGAGTGTAAAGCAATTCCAGTTTGTAGGTTATTGCCTATATAACGTGGCAATCAACCATTATTAAAAAAAAAGTAAAATGAAACAACTTATAAGTACTATGATTAAAACTGATTATGGAAAAAGTGGAACTTCGCAACAGTAAAGGCAGGCTTAAATATATATTTCCTTATGCAAGTGAGCTGTACACTGAGATTGTGCTGAGCTTTACAAACCCACTTTCCCCAAGGCAATGGGGGAATCCAGCTTGGGGTGCAAAGTGTGAACCTGGAACGAATTCCCCAGGAATTTCTTGTGCCGTGTTTGTGTTGCAAGGACACTGGTGCCCAGTGAGAGAACCCAGGGTAATGCATTCTTCTCTGCTCAAATGTCATTGGAGCTGGCTTCCTGAAAAAAGGTTTCCAAGTGCTGTCAAAGGGCAGGTTGCTCATGCTCCTCATGGATGTTGTGTGTTTTAATAAAATCATGCTGATGAGGGTCAATGAAGGCTCGAGAGTGCCTGTTTTGGGCTGTAGTTTCCCCTCATTACTTGCCCTTCTACACATAACTCAGTAGTGAGAACACTGTCGATCTGTTGTTCCTGCTTAGTCACATACAGCACTATGTTTCGAGGCTCTCTGCAAAACCCCACCATGGCTCAGAAGGTGCTACCTGGTTGAGCAGCTTTCCTTGATCAGCTGCTTCAAGACCCTGGGGTTTGAGGAACAGTCTCACAGCTTCTCATCGGTGACTCAACCCCCAGAATGAGGGCCCAGTAGCCAACTCAGGACCCACAGGCCTGGAATAACATGGAATATGGAGTCCAGAGGGACTGCCAAAGAAAGCTGGTCATACTGTTTGCAGTACTTGAACCAGCTTGGATTCCATCTTCCTGGAATTCTGTGTTGCACCCTGGAGACATCCTTAGATACACGCATTTCCCTAGACAGACTGGGTGATAGACCAACAGTGCCCCTCTAAGTCACTGCATCTGTGAGTTCACTCATGGCCCTGGATTTGGCTGTGGTGTGAGGAGGCTGGGAGAGCGGTTTCAAAGTATGCTGACTATAAAGGGCATTCAAATAAAAAAGGAGCACTGGCTGTGTGCGTGGATGGCTGTTATCTCCAAATACTCCATAGTAAAACTCCAAAGCATCTCACGGTGTCTCTATGCTGGGACCAGATGTAAAGGCAGAGCTGCACCTGTGAATGTCCTGGATGAGACAATTCCAATACCAAGGGGGAACTGCACCAGCACAAACTGCAGCCCAGGCTGCTCATACCTTCCAAAGGCTTCGGGTGCTCCTCAGCTGCAGTATGTGCTGCCAGAGTCTTGGCTATTAGCACTGTTACAAGTGAGGCAACAGATGTGCTACTGCCTGCAGTGCAGGGAGCTCTAAAGTCCAGGTTCCGCTGGCTTTTACTGAATCATGGATCTGAAGTCATTTTAAAACATTAATATCTTGCACTCAGTGAAAATGGGGCTGTCTTGGATTCTGATCATGCAGGCGCTACACAGATAACTTCACACATGGGACTTCTCAGAGCTGCCTAAATTACAGTATGTTATTACAAACTCCAGTGAAGGCTGGCACAGAAATCAGGAATGATTTTTAAGAACAGACCACAAATGCCAAAGGAATAACTACAGGCAATGAGGGGAAAAAATTAAAAATCAGGTTTTACAATGGCGCTAGCCACATATTAACAGAAGATCTCTTGTTGTCCTTCTCATAATTACTGTGTATTAAAAAGAATTCATATACTACAACTATGCCTTTAGAGGAGATGAAACTTCAATTGTCTGCACACAAAATAGCTGTGATGTATTTAAATAACCTTTTAACAGATGAATATTAAATATATTTTCCAGTATACCTGGGAAGGAATCACTAAATAGTAATCCTTTCCTAAATATTTAAAACACCAATACACTGCTTAGGCTAACAATGTATTTCTACCAATTTAAATGGCTCTGTAATAATTTAAAACAACCTTAAGTACTGAACGTAGAACTGCACAATCACCTCCCAGTGACCCTGGGTTTTTCCTCTTTTGCAAGGAAGGTTGCTGGCAGCAAGGTTGTTACACGAACTGACAAAACCAAGTGGAGACAGCGAGCTGTGCTTATTTAAGTCTCTATTCTTCCATGCCACTCAGCTTCAGTCCTGGGCCTGGCAAAACATCATCAGTATTCTCTGCCTCTTTTAACTAAAGGAAGCAAATCAAGAACCAGACAGGCTAATGGGAACTGAACCTCATTTCTTGGCCTCTCGCTCAACCTGGGCAGCCAAACGGAAAGCAGCCACTTCTGCAGGCCCCGCGCTCCCCTTGCCAGCTGGGAAGGCGAGCAGCTCCCCGCTCCCGGCTCCGCGGCAGGCAGCACGCAGACTGCTCTCCCGGCTGTGCGCGCCGCGAGCCAGCTGGGAATCTGACTGCTTCTCCAGGTCTCCTGTCCACTTGCCAAACTGAGTCTGCAGGGCTCCTTTTCCACTTGCCCCAGCCAGTTAGGAGGTGATCTATAGTGCTATTATCACGGCTAGCTAAACAGGCCAAAAATCTCCACGCAAAAATGAAATTTTGGTAAGGTTCCACAAGAAGGGGGACCAAAAGAAGAATTTCCTAAGGAAAGGGCATCCTCTGCACCCTTTCTGAGTTCCCTGTGAGTTGAGTCACATTTAGGGGCTGTATTTCCAACCCTTTTCCTGTTAGCACTTAATCTAAGGCATATTCAACTAGAAATACCAGAGACATGTTAGAGGTAGGAAACTGAAAAAGCAACAGCTACTGACTAGAGCTGGCTGAAACATTTTCAACAAAACCTGAAACCCCATGAAACCCACCTCGTTTCATATTTCACTGCAACTTGAAACTCAAACCAGATTTGTTGAAAGGTTCTCTGAGGATTATGGTTCCAGTCACAACTGGCCAACCCATTTATAGTACACAACTTTTTTAGTCAAATTGGGGGCCAGTACAGCTGGGCTCAGTTTCACAATTCTGAGACCTAAAGGAGAAGGGCAGCTTGTCCTGCACACTGTCCTGAGTGGCCTTGCCAGACTCTGAGCCCCGGGAACAGCCCCACCTCCCTCACACAGACATGCAATGGCAAGACAGGGCATATCCCCTCTTTTCCACTTCCTTATGGGATAACCAGACAGTTAAAAGACCCTCCGAGATCAAGAGCCAGGGAATGGACAGGTACAAGGAAAGAAGCATCCTTCTTCCCCATCGGCAGAGCACAGGTTGCTCCTGCCATACACAGGCCACAGCAGCCTGGTCTTGGGCCCATTTCTCTTCTTGCAGTTCATCCAAGATTAGGTTACTGCAATCACCTGAATTAGCTGCTGCATTGAGTTACTTGACAGATGCTTTGCATAAACAACTTCTGCCTCTGAACTCTTACAGACAGTTCTCTGTTGTCATTCATGCTCTGTCTGCTTCAGACAGCCAGCACAAATCAGGCCATTTCTGGTCAGTGAGTCACTGGTCATAATCTTTACTGTTTTAATTTTCCACTGCTCACACACACATAGGTGCTAGTAAACAAAAAAACCCACTCATCCAACCTCAAGTACACCCACAAGCCTCAAGTGCCCCAAATGGTCACAAAGAGCAAATACGCAATCATCCTGTCTGCACACAGATCATTTCACCAGCTTTAGTGGCGTGGATATTTAAAACTACCTTTTCCTTTTCCCTTCTTTCTTCTCTCCCTCTGTGCTTTTCCAGGTCTAGTTTGAGTTTTGTTGTGAAGCACTGGATTCATTCATACATCAAAGGGAAATTGAAGGCATCAGAGCCCACATAGACAGAAAACAAAGGCACTGTTTACAAGGCGGAAACTTGCTGAGAGAAGCAGCTGAGTTCTGCAACGCTCACCCACTGACTGCCCCCTTGGAGGTACATCAAACACCATTACTTGCTCCATACAGTCAAACATTTTTCTTTCAAAGACTCCTAATATAATGGATTATTTGTATTACTGTAGTAATGGAAAGTCTCAGCCCTGACCAGTGCCCTGTATGGAATACCTCTCCCTTCACTAAGTTTTGCTGGATGAGAAATAGTCCAGCTCTGTAGGCACAGAGGTCCCTGTGGGCTAATCTAGATGAAATTAGGCTGGAAGGAGCTACTTCCTGCCATAGTATCTCAAAACTAGGCATCCAGGTTAAGGATTAACCTTCCCTGGTTCAGGGTTTGTACTGAGTCCAGAAAAAAAAAGGACTTTTTATCCCAATGATTTCCTGCCATATTTATTATACACTTATTATTTGACCATATTTTTGAGGTCCCATCTTCTATTTCTCATTTAATAAATGTTTTGCTTTTTGAGCAGGGTCAGAAGAGACTCTGGCATGGGAAGGCACAGGCAAGCTGGCTGTTTCACACACAGAACTGCACTTTCCAAGCCAAGCGTGGAAAGCCATGGCATATTCAAAACCCATCTTCTCTCCATCTGGCAGAGCAGGAGCTCAGTATCCTTCCTATCTTGTAGTTTCACCAGCCACCAGCCTTTTTCCTTTAGCTGAGAATTATTAATTATTGTTAGAGTTTTGCTTTTGTGTGTTTGTTTTTGAAATGTTTTTGCTTGCATGCCAGGCTGCATACAACACACCCAGTATTCTGGAAATACAGCTGAGTCAACCAGCCTAGCGCTTCCCTTTGCTACACTAACCTCGTTCTTCATAGCTGACATAAAAAAGAGGGGATAAGTATTTTAAATGACACTCATCTCACAGCCTCCATACAGTATTAATATTTTTTCTTCATTCTGGATAAATGTTTTGGCAATTAAGTGAAAAAACACACGAAAATCATAACCTTGTTGTTCCACAACTACAGAGTGCCTTGGACTGCAGAAGTGCAGAGGACTTCCAGTCCTTCAGTCCTTTGCAAAACTTGGAAGAGCCCCTTGTGAGTCAGAAATTCTGGTTAGTAAGGCCAGGTTAGTATCAACAATAACAAAAAGCCCAGCTCTGATCACCACTCAGAGGAAGCAAACTCAAAGAACTGTAAGGATTTTGTTTGTACTATCAGTGCCATAAATGAGAACAAAGTGGAGGGCACATAGCTGCTTGTTCTGGAGAGCCTTTAGAAATCTGTTGCTAGTGTTTATTACACCAGATATATAATAATGCCTTTCCTATTAGGCTCGATTTTCTCCACACTTGGAAACACAAAACAGAGTGTTTAAACTCAAATAAATAGTTCCCTTTTAAAATGTGGGGGCAATAATTCGGATTACCGGATAATTGCTTTATTCTAAGAAACGCATATTTAAGTCCAGTCCACAGAATATAATTCCTAAGAAATATGTTGGACAACAGCACAAACCATGCCTGGGGCTGGTGACTGTTCACACTGAGAAGGGCATGGCTTGCCTGTGCCTTCTTTGGGAGAGCTGATTACTGTTTGCAGTGATGGGGATGTTGTGCTGGCTTCATTGTGCTAGGTCAGTGAGCAAGAAGATTTGAGGCTTATTCAGAGTTTTCACTTTCATTGGAAGCAAGATGCTACAAACAGTTATGAGGAGCAAATACAACAAAGGATGAAGAGGAATAAATGTTATTTCTAGAAAAAACTGTAAGCTAACAAAATAGCTTTTTCACAGTTTAATGATTCTAAAATAATCTGAAAGGTTTTAACAAAAATCGCCACCTTTGATCACAGAACCCCTGCTGTCCCTGTATGTGACTTCTGGTATCACAGCAGACATTTCTTTAAGGAGATATTCAGAGAAGAAGAGCATTTCACATGTTCATTAAACTAAGGCACTTGAAAAGCTATGGAGTGAAAAGAGATGCATGTGAAGATGATGCACTGCAAGCTAGAACAACTGGTGTAAGGAGAAGAGCAAGGGGGCAACCCAGCATTTTCAACTCTCTTGCTTCGTGAATTAGGTTCTGTAGCTGGGAGGGAGAACCCAAGCAGAGCTTGACTTACCCTCACTAAGAGACTGCTGCTGGACACAAAGGGGAGCAGCAGGCTGCTGGAGCAGTGGCACCCTGGGCCAGCACCTCAACAGCTGGATGTGCAGCTCCACTTCAGAGACAGACACACTCAGAGAAAGCAAAAAGAGGAAACTGGTTTTTGTTTCATCAGGAAAAAGTAATTGATATTGTGGGATTGTTAAGGGAAAGCTGAAGAAATCAAATTCTACCACATCAATATTCCTGTGGATGTCTAAAAAAAGCTTCCAAAAGCTTCAGGCCTACTTCACTCTATCCCGTGTTACAATCCCAAGAGCCTGACAATTAAGAAGCCTCTTTTCATTCCTCAGCAATAGAACTGTTCCTGGCCAGAGTGCCATGGGAAGAGCAGGAACAGAAGTGTGGCTCTGTGGAACCTTTGCCCCTCTGTGGCAGAGGACAGGGTAGGGGCACGTGTTCCCTCTTCTATCCAAAACATGGATGCAAACTCTCGTTCTCTCTTTTCAAATGTACACCCAAATCTTGCTCCATATGCATACCTAAAGCTACATAGGTAATCTCAGGTAGGTATTATAAGTATTTTTTGCTAATCATGGATGATATTCAAAATTCTCATTGCATCAGGAGTTCGACTTCCTGCAATCATTTCTTCTGTGATCTTTTACAGACTTTTACATTAAACCCCATGCTTTCTGTAACACTTGAAATAAATCCCATGTGAATCTGTTTTTCTTAAGACCAAGTTACTGCTTTCTATTAGGTAAAGAAAATGAAAAAATATCAAATTGTTTGAATCTCCTCAGTGAATACAGCATATACTGAGAAAATATGAAGTCATACATTGACTCTCCTCCCAAATTCTATTACTTGGCTAAAAAATCTGGCAATAAATATCTCAGTTATCCTATATATAAATACATAAAATCCATGTTTAACAAAGTTGCATTTATAACACTTACCATGGCTAATAAACATTTTAATTATTGATTTCAGCTGAAAAATTCCTGAGGCTGAGCATAAACAAAAGAAGTAAGTATCTGCCTCATGGTTAATGCTTTTATTCAAGTGTGGAGGTAAAGCTATAGATCCAAGAGATGGAAAAAGCAATTTGCTATTCTCACTCATATTTAGAACCCTGTTAGTAGATTTGTGGAAAAAAAGTCATATACTTCAAAAAAACTGGCCATGAATTAATGTTTATAGATTTTATTGCATTTTCCAGCTCTCTCTATTTTTATTCTTTATTCTTTCTAATAGTCTAAAAACCCTCTAGAATTATAGTTTTCTCCCTACAGATGCTGTCTTATTCTATTAAACAAACATCGATCCCTTGCTTTTTCCCTTCTTTGTTCCCCCCCCGTTTAGTTTCAAATGGATGTCAAATTATCTCAGATATTTTGTGTTTAACATCAACAACTTCATTTCACATGGGTCTAATATGGAGTCCATAATAATAATCATTACACTGCTGTATATTACAAAAGGCTTAATTTTTTTCATTGCATAATGTTTCCTTTCCTATTGATTTTGGGCTAGACTTGAGAAGCACAGCTTGCTGTCCATCATGGGCAGCCCTGCAGGGAGCTCCAACTGGCTCAGTGGGAAGTATCAGGGAGGAGGGAGAGCTGATGATCTGCTCCTCAGGACTATACCCAGCACACATAACCCTTCCCTGTGTACAGACCTGCTGGGCTGTTAAGAACATTAGCAGAGAGCAGACAAACATGTACTGATGGCTCTGCTAGCCTGACCAAAGGTACTGTCACCAACAGATAGGGGCACACGAAACTTCCAGTTGTTCCAGAGGGTCTGGAGCATACTGGGTTCATGCAGCACGGTTCACTTTCTTTGGCCATCGTGCTTGTGTTCTTTGTTTGGCAAAGAGCTTGTGCTGAAACTCAGTAAGAACAGCAGGAGCTGGCCCCAGCCAGGAGTGTGTGAGTCTTCCCAAATCCACCAGCACCAGCACTGGGACAGCTGTGTGGGGCATATCTATCCAGATTAGGAATCAATAGAAAACCTGATGTGGGGTGCCCCCAGATACACATGTTCTAACAGCTGAGGTTGTACTGAAACATCTTTTCTTATATGAGAATCAGATCAGGGCAACTGAGTCTTCATATGAAATAAATGTATCATGTTCCTGGGCTTTTGTTATTTTTATGATATTATGCCAGGTATGATGATCTCCATGAAGAGAGAGTGCACAGGTTGCTGAAAGTCTAGTTAGACAAAAATTCCAGGATTAGCACCTGCCCCATAGAAGTTCTCCTCCTCTTTTAATTTTATTTTCACTAGAAAGGAATTTCTATATGACTGAAATCTTTTGCATTACATTTTTCCTAGTCAGAGAGGACAAGTTTAGTTCACTATTGTCTTGGTCACAGATGTGCTGGTGTAACAGGATGAAATGACTGGAGAATCAGACCTCAGAATGTTTCCTTTCCACTCCTTTTTCTGCACGATTATTTTGAACTTATTTTGTGACAAGACAAAGACAACAATGCCCCTGGATTCACACTGACAAAACTCCACTGACTTCAGCAGTTAATGCTCGTTTAGTTGTTATTAAGTGCCCCGAGGGTGATATAAAGTCCACACCTAACATCTGAAACACATTCCAAGATCAACAATAGCAGTCACCAGATAATTTTCTTCTCTACTGAAGGTCGCTCTAAACTTTAAATGCTTCTCTTCACCTCATGTTACACACATTACAAATGACTGTTAAGCTCTTATAAGCTTAAATCCATATACTCCAACTTTGTACCCAGAAGACAATTTACAGATTATAAAAGGCAGGTACCTCTTTTGCAGCACACCTGCTCTTTTTACAATTCAGTCTGAGAGAAAGAGAAACAACTGGGAGTTGGAAGACCCTGATACCAAGGATATACTGATAATCAGTGAAAGGAAAAGGTGGATCTTTAAAAAAAAATTACTTTTAAAAACGACTGAAGACAAGCTGACAGGAACACCAGATATGGTGGCCACTCTGATGGCTTGGGAGAGACACTGTCCCACTGCCCAGGTAGCACAAGCAGCACACGTCCTGTTGTTACTCGGCAGGTGAGCACACGTGAGCCGGGACCGTCGGAAAGTGCTGAGCTGCTGCGCACGCAGCCCCAGCAACCCCTCGCGTTCCCCCAGTGCTGACACTGCGCTCCTTCTGCACTGGTTTCTTTATGCACCCCTCCCACAGGGCTGCCCCAAGAACCCCAGGCCATGCTTTGGGGCACAGGCGGCTTTTGCAACACACAGGCACCACCCAGCTCTTGCTAAGAATCCTCCTGAGTCCCGCCGGCACCCAGCTCTGCTTAGCTGCCGCTGCACTGGCCTCCAACAGGGAATAAAATGTTGAAGTACAGCATCCTAATCGTAAGCACTCACACAAAGTCATGATTTTTAAAAATAAAAGTAGGTTGAGAATTTCTGGAAAGGTGTGACAAATAATTAGTTACCTATGTCCATTCTCTAAAAGAAATATATTCCTGTGTTTTCTCTAGTGAAATACTTACCATTCCATAATCTCACTTCATACTTGTTCATAGGACTTAGGTCAAGGAACTAGACAAACTTTTGTTGTTGTTGAAGCAAATCACAAACTACTTGTAATTCTGTTAGAAGTTCTCTTCCCTTTAAATAGTTGAAGGCATTTATTATTGAACTTTCTGCTTTGACAGAATTTTATTAAAAGAAATTGATTTTACTAGCTCAGACTATTATATTCTGCTGAAGGATAAAGCATCATACCTAATTTCGGTTCCTGATTTTTGTTAACAATATTTTAAGAAGTTCAATAAGCCATTGACTGAATTATCCAGTGTCACAAGTGCTATTGCTTTAAAAGGTTATAATCTTCTTTGTAATCAGATTTCAATATACTAGAAATTCTATACAAAATAAAAACTTACGTTTAAAATATTCTTTCAGGAAAATTACATTTTAACAACTAAACACAGCAATATGTTAGATTACATTTTGAGCAGAATGTTTACCTTTCACTGAGTTTCTTTGCCAGCTGTGTCAGCATTGACTATATAAAAAGTATTAAAAGGAGCTGTTTATTTTTTTTAATTGCCACACTCATGCCAAAAAACACAATGTGTGGGCTGGAAGCAGAGTGCTGGGAGCAATATTATTCATGTTAAAAACAGTTGCCCGATTTGCTTTCTTTGAAAATTAGGATACTATAAATAGGAGCCCAGCGGGATTTGTCGATTGCAAGTTATGTTCTAAAAGCTGCTAGGATGAAACTTTTGAAAGACTTACAAAAGATAGAACAGTTACATTACTGCTTGTCATCTACCTTTGGTCTGCATTAGACCTTTATTTTTGGAGAGTTATGTATTCAATATGGATCTACCCTATTTCTATGCATATGTCAAAATACTAGATTTTTAAAAGAAAATTTCCATAAAGATTTATTTGTTTTTTATATCTTTCAATAAACCAGCTATCTTAACTCACTATTCTGTTAATCATCATTATAAATGTTGTATTGCCAAACACATATCAATTCTTTGTTGCTTGCTTTGCAAAAATGCTTCTCCACAAATCACCTTTGAACAACTCAGAAATTATGATATAATAATTCATCACAAAAAAGTGGTGTCAAGCCACCGTCCACAACAGTACCACAGCTGTCCTTCCCTTTGTTTCCTTGTACTTTAGCACTTTGGTGTGTCTCCTTTTTTGCTTGCTTTACAGATGACCTGAGGCATGCTTCCAAAAAAAAAACCCAAACCACCAAGCACTACCAAAAACCCAAGGAACCAACAAAGCCCCAAAACACATGAAACCCTTATATGAGTAACAAAGCAAGAAGAAACTATTGCAGAGATTTTATCAAGCACTTTCTTTTCTATGAGAAATTATACGTGACATTCACCATTAGAAAGCTGGCATTTTGATCTGCATTTGGAACGGGAAGCAGTGGGAGCTACTGGGATATGCTGACTTTTTAACAGCAAATACAGGGAAAGAAATAAAAGATAAGCTGCTAGGTTGACTCTGAGAAAAGGGCCAACAAAGCAATGACACAGCTTTTAAAACCTACTTAAATTCCTAGCTTTGCCCACTGAATTCTGTTGAGTAAAAAGAAACCATTTTTTCTAAACACTTCAGTGTTTCTCTTTAAGAGAAATAACTTTTACACAAGCACTTCCATGCTGTGCTGCTTACATAAACCACACATCTTTGAAAGTGGTGTGGGATTTTGGTGTCCATCTTAAAGCATGAAGCAAACAGCCTGATGGCCATTTTCCTGAAGGCACAGCCTTTCATCAGGAATGGACCCTGTTCAGAGGAGGTCCAGCTGAACTGCTTGACAGTGCTCAGACGCTGACAGCCAGGCTCGGTGCCTGTCTGCAGGTCTCCTTGCAACTCCTCCGTTCTCTGACTGTGCGTGACCTTTGAGTTTACTTAACTCCACCGCCTCAAACTTGGTTCAGCCCGACATCTCGACTGCAGCACTCAAGTTTCAGAAGACAACAGCAGCAAATGGGAAGAGAGGGGAAGGTGGGAAAGAGAGATGCGCTAATAGAAGAGAGGAACATTGCATTCAACACTGTTCCAACAAGCTTTTAACGAGTGCCATATTTTCCTTTGTAAATTAAGTACTTCATGATATGTATCACACTGCCACCCTTATCTAAAGACATTTGCTGTCCTTATCTGAAGCTTTTCTTAGTAGAATTGTACTTGAGTAAGAAACAAAGAGCTCAATCTGACTTAAAAAAAAAAATATTTAGCATTAAGAGGTAATAATTATCTTCTGTCCACCATAAAAATTCAATCAAACTATGAAAGCCTGGTTTATCCTATACAAACCATGGAGAAACAATTAAGAGTGTGACAAAAAGCCATTGCATTTCTCAGGAGAGCTGACCCTGTTCCAAGGATAAAATGATAACTAGTGTCCTGAGTCCAGCTCTGTGACCTTCTGGAGCTGGAACTTTCAATGATGTCAAATTAGCTGCGTCACATGAGCTGGCTTTGTGAGTGAGGCTGGATCAATGCAGTGCATTTCACTGATGATGACACTGATCTAATCAATCTCAGTCACTCAATGGACAGCAATGAGGTTGTGAAGTAAGCACAAAAAAAAAGAAAGCTGGGAGCTGGCATTGTCAGGGTTACCTAGAGGCTCCCCATTTGTGCTTTTCCTTTAAATGCTAATTTTAAAAGATGAAAAAATAACACTAAGTAGCAATTTCCTAGAAGGGGTTTTGTCACATCTATTCAGACTTCCATTCTGCTTGCCAAATTGCAACCTGATGTTCAATAATGCTGTTTTTGACACTTCTGTGTAATAAAAGTGAAGATCCTTCTTTGCTCAAGGATGTCTATGACACTTTTGACACTTCTCTCCCAGAATTTCAGGCAGCCCAGATGTTCTTTGCATTAAGAAGAGCAGCCACAGCTGCCACGGAATGTCAGAAGATACTGGGCTCTAGGCAAAAGCAGCAAAGGGCATCTTTCCTCTTTTTAAGTGAGGAGAAATTTTTGGAGAGCAAAACCTTTCAATTGAAAATTAAAGCCTCAGAGGGACTTTGTAGGCAAGAGACATTGCATTTTCACTGCTCATGTTTCAAGGTAACTCAGAATCACTACAGAGCAGCTGTTTCCACTTCTGTTCAGAAAAATATTCCTTACCTCTCTGTGGCAGCATGGCATTACTGTATCTGCTGGACACCTGGGTGTTGTGATACAGGCAAAAATGAAATAACAGTAGGAGGTCCTGGTGATAGACTCAAGACTTGATTTCTAGGGACTCACTAGGGTGCAAGATCTACTCACTCCTGGATTGTTTGGGCTTCTCAAGACTTGAATCCAGGGATTCACATTCACGAGTGTCTCCTTCCACAGGAGTGACAGTTGAAGCAGCCTTGGCTACATGATGTCTCTGTACCCCAGGATTCTCTGCAGCTGGACTAAAGAAAGTGTCTGAAGACCACATCATGTTCCTGGGAAAAAAGTGTCCCTGGGTAGAACTGACCATATTTTCAGCATCATCTTCCTTATTTCTGTCCTTGTTCTGTCCCCAGAACAGATGCTGGTTGGACTGAGTCATAAACTGGACTGTGTTTCTCCTTTATTTTAAACATACGTAGGTTCTGCTCTTTAACACAGGCCACACAAGCAGTGGTTCTGTGCACAACAAAGAGATCTAGGATGCAGGGTTCCATGGGTAGCTCCCTCAGAAGAAACTCTCTAAATTTAAACTAAAGCCCCAGGGCTCACACGAGGCATGGCTCCTGTCTGTGGGTGGGCTGACGAGTCACGGTGTTTCCCTTCATCCTGCTGCTCTTCAGCTCCATCTCCTGGAGTCACCCACTGCATTGGGAGAGCCACCTTCCCACACCACGTACTGCCCTTACAGCAGGAACAGGTTAGCAGAGAGTCTAGTTAAAAAGCTTCCTCTGAGGAAAAAAAAAAAAGTGTGCTGGAAATAAAATTTTTAATTTGGAAATTTCAGTGCAGGGTTCTATTTTTGAGTACTTGCAACAGAAGTTTCTCTGCTGGAAGGATTTTTATTTATTTTGTTTGCTACAGAAATCTGTGTGATTAATACAAATTTTAAAAGGCTTAAAACAGCTCAGAGAGCTGTTATTTATACTCTTTTATATATACTCCAAAAGTTTAAGGTGGTCTCATCATCTTCCTTAAAATAATATGAAATGGAATTGTATTTTTTTTTGGAGAAGTCACTGTTAAGTCTTTTCTGGCATATCCAGGGCACAGGAATTTCTTAAACAACATCTTACTGGGATTACTCCTTGCCTGACCTTCCTCTGTAGCTGCATGGTGAGCTGACAGCTGCAGGGTCTGTCGGGTTTAGGTTCTGGTTATAGACACAGCAGGAAGAGCAGCAGCCAAAGCGAGTAGTGGGGAAAATTAATGTTTTTGGGTGCTGCCAGAACAGAGTTCCTGTAAAACTCTTATGTAGCATCCACAGAGTAGTTCCTGTAAAACTTGTGGCATCCATACTGTGATTTTTGTGCTGTGCTGCCAAGCCAATTTTCAAGGAGCCATCAGCCTACCCAAAGAAAGGCAATGAACATCAGCACGCGGTGTTGCACCCTCCCACCAGGCCCTAAATGATACCTGAGATCGCACCTGGCCCTCCAGCCCTCCATGCTCCTCCTGATCAGACAGCTGTTAAGGAAGACAGGACCACTACCTAACACCTTATTCCAAACCCAGACCAGCAATGGCCTGCAGCTGACCCAGGAGAGCTGCAGGGCCTGAGCAGGTTGACTTTTTGGTCCGTGCTGCAAGTTTTTGTCCATGTTTGGGGCAGAGTGCTACAGACCCACGAGGGATGATGCTACTTTAGCACCAGTTGCCATGTTGTCTGCTCCTTTCCTAGACATGTTCCCTAGTGTGTGTGTCACTTTCACAGTCAAACGCCACTGGACACAGAGTTATGGCAGTGATTACTATGGAAAATAAGAAACACAAGGACAAATCATTTTAACTGAAGCGTCAGCAATGGAAAATGGCAGTCATCCTTAAATGTCACAGTGCCTCCCAGTTGGGCCTGGGCTGTGAAAGGGGGAAAGGACTCCAGAATTGCAGAGATCCATTATCCTCAGTGGCTCAGGAGGACAAGCTCATTAGGAACTATGGCTTCATTAGGTAGCGAGAGCTGCCCTGTTGTCAGGTATGATCTATTCCTTATCTTGGATTGTGCCACAGATTTTCTCTCCCACATCCCAACCACAATTGACTACCACACCTCGCTGCTTTTGGTGATGGAGCGTAGATCTTGCTTTAAGAATTATAAGCTAGAGTTTCAGTAATACCACAGGAAAATCTGCTAAACATTACTCAGTATAACCCATGTGCAGCTATGCCCTTACTTCTCTCTGGTATGGGATCAGTTGCCAAATGGCTGCAAATAGCAGCAGCACCCATTACAGGGCTAATCTGTGCTCAGGGATTGCCCCCACCTGAGTGCACAGTAGCAACAGAAACACTGAACCACACCTCTGCAATATATATTTACCCTTGAAGAGATGCAACATGTATTTACCATTGAAGAGATGCCCACATTTACAATGTAAATCGAATAGTAAAATGAAACCACAAAAAACAATTAAAAATACTATTTTAAAAAGTCACTGTTTTGGACATGCTGGAGGCTACAGGGAAAAAGGCAGGGCACTACTTTTTTCTATGGAAATCCTTTTTCCTTTAAAACTTGTTTTTTTAAAGGCTACATAAATCAGCATTTAATCTCTCATTTTGATATACAGTATTTACAAAGAATCGAAAGAGTCAGAAACAATAATATCTTAGAAAGTTCTATGTTATTTCTTAGGCTTCCAAAAGAAGTGCTCAAATATAATTGCTTAAAGTAAACTTCAAAAGACTCAATACACCAGCAGCTGCGGCAAATACATGGCTTTTTCTATTTTAATTATCTGTTTCTTCTAATAGGTTTTACAAGACTTATATATGAATAGAGATCAGAGGGAGAGACAGATTTTATATTTTACCTACACTATTCTGAAAATGGGGTAATAATTACAGAAATGGCTGAAGCTTGCATGGTGGTTTGTTTGTACAAGAGAAGAACTCCCCCAGTGTTTCTCTTCCCTGAGTTCAATGATTAACTCCACTTAAAACCCAATCCTTGTGTGTCTGTTGACAAAAATCTCTGCAATATAAAAGATTTAATAGCAATACTTGGCATAAAATATTTTGGCAAAATGAACCAAATATCACATCAAACACAGTTGAAAGGCAAACCTCCCAGCCAACAGAGCGGTTTTATCAAACTCCAGATTCCAGTGCTCTTTTATTGTGGCAAACTCAAAATTACTTGTGTCTTATAGAATTTCTTTGGTCAAGGTGAAAGCACTTAAGATATTGTTATTTGTCTTCTTCGCAGAGATGTTGTACATATTCAATTATGGCAAGACTCTCTGCTTCCTTGCTCGAAACTCTAAAATATATTGCTGTCCTGTTTCACAAAATTTAAAGCTGTTGCGATGAATACACAACTTTCATTTGGAGTTAAAAAAAAAAACCCCAAACCTTTCACGCCTCATTTATTTAGAAGCTCTTTGCCTTATCACTGCTCTAGCTATTTAAAGCACTGCTTTGCTGTTTATCAAAGCCAACTTTCTTCTTTCGCCTTTACATTTTTAAAGAAAAAAAATTAAAAAGCAACCTTTCCACTGACATTATTCTCATAACACATACCAAATTGATTTGAAAACATTAGATTTGCCAAATTTCCCCTACGTGGTGAACTGGAATCTAAATATGGCTTCTTTATTTATGTAAGTAGAGGCTTATTTATTCAAGAGAAATTTTTGGAGGATTTTTGTAGTGAGTATAGTGAGAGCAGGTAAAATATTTGAATTTTTTTTGTTGTTGTTGTTTTTTGGAACATCAATTTTCAGGTTAATTTTTGGACATATAATTGAACATAAAGTTAATTATCTGTTTACAAGGACTCCTTTGATGTGTGGTTCTCACTGGAGTGTGTGCCCAGCATCACCCCTGGGTGGGAGAGAGTTCCTGCACTGACCATCCTCAAGTGGCCTCCAGCAGTGGCCAGAGCTCTGGGCCGTTTCATGGAGGCTCCTCCATGCATGTCCACCAACGTGGCCAGAGGGAACCCGCAGGATTGGGGAATTCCCTCACCCAGAGGGAGCTTTTGGCCCCTGTTTGTTACAAGAGGTGGAAGTCCAGTTAGAAATGCATCCCATAAACTGGAAATAGGATCTCAGCAAAAATCTCCATTTTCACTTATTTTCAAATTCTCAAAACCTGCTGGGCTGTTACATGAGTCCTGCACATATTTTAAAGTTCGAAGGAAAATCCCTTTGGAATTTTTTATGTTGTGAAAATGGCTGATGTTGGGAGCCTTACATTCACCTGGGTTATTTACCCCATGGCCAAAACTCCAACACCGCTGTGCCTGAGCCCTCCTGCAGCAAAGGCAGAGCCCCAAAGTGCTGTGATCAAACGCTGGGATCCTGACTGGGGCCAGGTGAACAGTCCCCACTGAAGCAAAGGGACACGAAATTGAGCCAGAGGTAATAGAAATTTTTAAGACTCCATGGATCCTGCAGAGAGCCCTGCACGAAGTCAAAGGCCTGTCTTTCGGGAGTTAATTGAAAAAAGTCCAATTGTTTTTTAGCTGAGCTAACACCACAGAGGTAACGAATTCCACCAGCAAACACATCCGTGCTACCAGAGCACCAAAAGCATTGCACACCTCCCCTGAAATGCTATCTTGTCAACGAGCTGAAACTACATCTGCTCACTGCTCCCCTCCTTTCACACCCATTTCTATCCTGTGCTCTTGTACTGACTACGGGCACAAAGATCAGGTAATTCCTAACCAATTTCCCTTGTGCACACAGGAGCCCATCATCTCTCCCAGCTACAGGGTATCATGTACATATTGTCTCTTTTGTTCATTCCACCACAATTCACATAATTCTGTAGTTTAAAATTGCTCCTAATTAGTACACACTAATATAAAAATAAAAGAAAAAAAAAAAAAAAAACGTTATGAGTATGCAATTAAACTTAGAAAACAGACCAGAGGGCAAATGCTTAATCCTTTATAGACACACTGGTGTAAATGTGCAGTTGACTTCTGACATGGGTGGAATACCTCCAAATTTATACTGGCAGAAAGGAGACAATCTAGCCAGCAGTTCCTAAAATAAATAATTGAAATAATAGCTCTTGAAAATCATATCTGTGAAATAGATAAAAATATTAACACGTTGCAAGATCTCCAGACAAATCGGGCAGGATTACACTGCAGTTAGAAGTGATATTCTAATGAAAATATAGACATGAGTTTAGTTTAAGTGGGACATAAGTCTCTCAAATATCAAACCTTCTTTTCTCTGCAAGAAATATCTGTGTATTTTCAGTACCTGCACTGGTCTGTGCAATGTGACATCTATTTTTCGTACAGATGTGAAAAACTGGGATGATAGAATTGGTTCTGAAATTGTTTCCTACCAGAGGTGTCCTATTCCACTAAAAAGGATTCAGTTTCTACTTGAATTCTGTTTTAGGCTAAGTCTTGTTTCATTTTATTGTTTATGTTAAGGTGCAAACTTGCACTAATATGAGCTGGTATTTTCACAAGAGCTGTAATATTCTGCCCTTTAGTTATCATAAAATTCTGCATTCTGCACATGTCCTCAGTTAATGTGAATTATTTGTTAGCTGTTAGGTGGATTTATGCTTTTCATCTTAGCCTGAACTTCCCTCATGAGCATTCAGATAAATTATTTTGAAGGCATTCAGGAGCTAAGCATCCAATGGTATTATGTTAATAGTACACAGTATCTACATACATACATCAAATGACTGTGCTATAGTTTACCAAATATTTTGCTTTATTATATAAATACGAGTCTTAACGCCAGTGCATGAGTTCCTTTTTCTCCTCAGTGTTTAAGATTATTCTGAAGTCCCACTGATGCCCTAATTGAGGTTAAGCATGTGCCTAAGTGCTGCCTGAGATGGGTTCCTATTCCCCAACGTGCTGCTTGTCTCTGGCAGCTGATGGAAGATTGCCTTACTCTTTGCTCATTAATATAAATACAGCTCATCCTCTCTTTCCATGAGCTGTGGGCCACAAAATCACATTTATGATTGTGTTATTTATAGTCATGCACATTTTAGGAATATTCCACGCACCTATTTGTGCAATTATACCTAAAAATGTAGTAATTCACACTTCAAATATTTGGGGGGAAATAGAGATTTCTAACTTTAAAGTGCATTTCAGTGCACACAACAGGGGTAAATTAAGATTAAGCACTGAACTTCAATTCTGTGTTTCCTCTCTTTGAGCTTCACTGTGCCACCTTAATATTGGGTTAACATAGAACGTACATAGAATATTTGTTACGAGATTTGTGAGTAAGTGATTCTCATCTCCTTTGTAAGGAAAATTGACTCCATTACAGGAGAGAAGAGACATCAAGCTAACATTACATGAAGTCATAATCCTCTATTGAGACACTGCACAATGACATTGTTAACATTAGTATGCAATATTTATTATAAATAAAAGAGGCTATTGAGGCTTTCAACCCATAATCAGCTCTGTGTGGATGACTTCACTGTAGGAACACAGTGGAGTTATAATGAGGATAAAAGATTTATTTATACCTAAACATGTTCTCATTAGTAATTCTGCACTAGCATGTAACAGATACAATTGAAGGACCAGTAAGGTTTTTGTGTGGGGTTTTTTTTTTTTGTTTCTTTGGGGATTTTTTGTTTGTTTGTTTTAAATTACTACTTATTGTTTGCACTTTGACTATGAACAGTTAGTAAGAAAGAAAATAAAGAAACTAATTAATCACTTTATTGTACTGTACTATTAATTCTCATGAATGAAGAATGATCCATTTTTATGGAATGCACTATCATCCCATCAGTCCACAACATGGACATCCAGTGAGCTGTTAGCTCAGACCTTGGTAAAAAGGGGAACTGCTTTTGAAGAGATCCTACCTGCATGTCACATACATGTCACAAAGCACCAGTGACATGTAAGATTTCTTATGGACCTGCCATTATGTTATACTTCTTTCCAAACACCGCATTTTATATTTCTTTTAACAGAAAAGGACTAACCCTCACTTCATGGAAGGCACCCAAATAGTTGCCTACAGACCCTTCCAGGATCTCTCATGGAGTTTGGGCTGTCATCTCACAGTCTCTTTGGAGGAAATGAAACTCAGCTTAATTCCAAATCCTCTGCACTACCTGACTTTGTCTTACTAACATAAATTTCTCCCTCCTCCCTGGGGCCTTGATTTACTTTCAGACTAGAGTTTCACATTTACTTTTGCTAGGTGAAACCTAAGAAAAATAAAGAAATGGTTCAAATATATGTGCATATTTCATGTTTGGAAACCATTAGTTTTGTTCAAAACAATCTTCTTTTCTGGTTGGTCTAATCTGTCATCTTTAATAACTTTTTGATGTTCTCGAACAGTTCTATTGGTAAAGTCTTTAAGATATTTGGGGATATTTCACTACTAATGGACTTACAGTACAAGCAGTGTCATGTTTATATATAATTTGGTGAATATTCTCTGTGTAACAAGAATCCACACCACAACCACTACTTAGCAGAATCACCAGGAACAAATGTTAAAGTAATGCATTTTTTATCTTAGAAGAATGAAGTTCTTCAGGTATTCATTTCTCATCTTGGGAATTACACTGACATGGTTCATCTCTTTCTCAAACTGTGTTTGATTACATGTAAGCTAACGGAAAAGAAAACCTTATTCATATTGAAAAACAAATCATTTAATTTAGAACCACTCAGCTCAGGAGAGAAAGTTCTTAACAACAATTACTGAGACATCTGAAGGATTCTACTCCACCTTTAGATGTAGATAAAAAAATTTTACTTTTTCTGTTAATTTCAGCAACAAAATCTCAAAGCTCTTTCTTGAAAAAGACTAACTCCTTGAGAAATACTCTTTCCTTAGCATTCTGTGGTCTTAGTCTTCCCCTTTTATTCTGTCTTTGTATAAAATTTTATTTATTCTACTGAAAGTGGGATTTTAAAGAAATAAAAAAAAGCTTGAATTTTTAAAACCAAGACATTATTCCTAGCCAGATCTGCTTAAAGGAACTAGCTGTAAAAACTTAACACAGCTGACATAAGTTTCTTTCATTTCATATGCTCTTTCTGTCACCATACTTATAAACCCACAGGCTCCATTTAAACAGATACAATGCTGACAGCAAATAAGTTCCTGTTACAATGTAATGGAACAAAAAATACAGAGATTGTATGAGTTTCATGCCATAAATACAATGTCCTGTTTAGATCTTACAACCCTAAGTTTTTTTGCCTCAATCGTGTCAAAGTGCCTGAAGTGAACAGAAAGATGAGTTTCATAATTTAGATTAAATTCTTCCCATTAAAAAAAAGTAAATATTTGCATATACATAATATTATACAAGTGGACAGTGTAGATTTTCAGACTATCCCTTTAGGTACAGATTATGAGCTTCAGCACATGAAGTGAAATTTTTTAGAAGTATTTCCAAATATATAATTTCAATTATTTTGTGCCAATGATGCACAACACAACCAGGCTTGGAAGGTGGCCCTTACTAGCTCTGCTATCAGTCAAGCTCTTAACTCTTTAACCTACAAGGGCCCAGACGAGGTCCTACTAAATGCAGTTTCACCAGAAACCAGACCCACAAAGATCTTAAATTCACTTATTGAACTAAAATTATTTTCTTCTGATTCATGCATTTTTCAGGCATAAAAATAACCCAGTTTTGTTTCTTTAATGGGTTTTTCACAGTAATCTGGGTGGCTGATGCATCTGCAATCTGACAGAACAGATATCTCTTTTTGCAGAGTGTGTGTAAGTTTCCCCATCTATCTCAGAAAAAGTCTTACAAAGCTATTCAGAACTCAGCACACGTTCTTTCCTCTTCACAACTCATTTTCCTTTTTTTTTTTGTGACAACCTAGGCAATAATTCACAGCTCACTGGGTCTCCTAAATAACCCCCTTTATATTTACATGGTAGGCATTCCCCCCATTACCCTGCGGGATTCAGCTGTATTGGCAGGCAGTCATTAGGAATTCTTAAGACCATGGAGGTTTCACATCCCCTTCTCTAGTGTCTTTGAAAACACCCTGTATGGTTACAATCTCAGCAAATATATAGAAAATCTCGACAATTTAACAATAACATAAAATGTGTCATTTTGTAATTTCTAAGTGGTTCCTTCTTTGGGTCCCATCCAGACTCACACATGAAGCCTTTATAGCTCAGAAGCATTTCTCCCAATGGAGGATTGTTATGTTTCTTTCTTTTGCTAGAAAAATGAGCAAATCACACCTGCTATTGATGAATGGTGAAAAGTCCTTTTAGGAAACACAGATGAATTAATATAGAGGTAGTAAGTGATAAGCATTATGAGAAAGAGGCTGAAATCTAACTCTCACAGAAGTGAGATTTGCACTAGAAGGTTATTTTTTTTCACCAGAACAACATGACCTGAGTACAACGGAAGAGCCAAATTCTCAGGGTTTACGGTCTGGTTCTGACTGAGGAAGCTCCCTGCAACTGACTTCCTCCACTGCCTATGGAAAATCACTAGAGGCACAGCTCTACAGCCTTGCCACTGACATCTCTCAGCTGGTCCCTCACTCCTTTCCTTCCCTAACACACGGATTCCAGGAATAACAACACCTCCTCAAATCCTTTAGTCAGTGCCAAGTTCTATTATGGAGGCTTGGAGGAATATAAAAGGAGAAAATAGAGAAGTTGGTTCATATTAACAATACTGCTGCTCAGTTCTGGGAACTCCACTTGTTCTGAAGAAATCTCCAAACAAACCTGGAGTAGCACATTGCCAATCACACCCACAGCAGTTTGCATCCCATGAGCCTTGAACTGACACAAATGTTCAAAATTTGATCTATTGACTGCACGGATAAATATTTCAAATTAATATATCAAGAGGCTTACACCAGCAAAAACTCTCAAGGAAAGTGATTTCATTTTGAAGAAATAAAAAGAATACAACCACCCTTTTGTTTACAGTTGGACTATTCTCTTTTTAGCATTATCTGAAAGTTTAATTGGGGTATCTGTTTCTTTGATGAGAACCAGAGCCTGCATGATACAATGCCTCGTATGTGTCACATACAAAGTTATTAGATATGTCCAGATTTAAGGAGCGGATTCTGAGTAATTCTTAAAATTAGAGCCATTCACACTGATCCAGAAGCCGTGACAGAATATGAAAAGTATGCAGTGACAGTTAAATCTGCAATGTCACTGTTCTTGGTAGCACAATGAGTAAGTCTTAAAAAATTAGTATATCTTAAATCTTTAAGACCATAGCCACTTCAGTATTTGTTTCCCATGCTTACAAAGTCCAAATAACATGCTCTGAACAATTCACTACAACAATTGTAATGAAAGAATAGGGTCCAAACCCCCCCAAATCGTTTGGAATTTCCTTTAATCAAAGTGAGTAGTTCTTACATTTTTTCTTATGGAATCCTGTAGCTTCTGAAGATTTCTCTTTCACTTTTAAAATATCTGCAGAATTAAAATATCTGCAAAATATCCCTTTATCATTTTAAATGCATCGGTAATGCTTTTTAAAAAGCTCATTATTTGTTTAAAGTTCAAGTAATAGAAGTAATAAGACTCTATTGAAAGAAGGCCTGGGTGCAGAGTGGTATTTTTGGATGCTAATTGGTCATGTGTACCAGCCATTCACGAAACACACGCTAAAAACACTCAAAAGTGTTCAGAAATGCCTCTCTAAGTCATAAATCTTTTACAGGTAAAATTATGTGAGAGAAGGAATAGAAAAATCACATTCAACATCTGGAGTCAGATGAGTTTACTGAAGTAAAATTGCAAAATTAAATTCAGATGAACTTAATTAAAAAAGGGATCCAATTTAATATGGACATTCATCAACTTCTCATTGAAAATCTTTCTTGCCTCAAGAAAATAGAATAAAGTATGAACACAAAACCCATATAACGGCTGAAATGAAGTGTGAAGGGATGGTCAAATAAAGAAATGCAGGAAGAAGGAACACTTTTTTCCTCATTTTCACAGACATCCATATACACACTTTCCTTTAATTGCACAGAATATTGAGCAGTTCAGCAAGCGAGCTGGTCACCAGCATGCCCTGAAGGTCCTCACTCCTTCTGAGGCATATGCTACGTATTTACTGGGAACATGAATATGCAAGTTCCTCTTTCTCTCTCCCTGTATGTTTTTCTAGTTGGCCAAATTTTTCTCCTAGCTCCTAAAGGACTTTATCTAACCCTGTTATAGTTTTTAGTGCTTAAATGTCCATTACCTGAGTGGCTCCTGCTGAAGTGAATGGGAGTTTTGTCACAGGGCTGCACCTCAGATGACTTAAAATGGATTTCATTTGCCTCAGCTAAGAGACAACAAATGCAGCTCTCTTGTTTTCCTTTGCTAGGTCACTACTGTCTTGCTTTTTTTCAGGGGAAGAAGATCTAGTAGTTTAGTCCAGCCACTTCTGGCTTTCATAAATTCTGTCTGTCAGAAGAGCATTGACTTTCAACTCTCTAGGCCACAGTGCTTACAGGTTTTAGTAATGTCAAACAACAATTTGAAAAGTTAAGAATAGTGTTGTTAGGGTCATATTATTTGCTTACAAAACTGCCTTGATAATTTGTTGTTCTGCACACTGGTTATGTGATCAAGTAACATGATATGAATGCTGTATTCTTTTATTTCTAATAAAGAACATTGCTAGAACAGTATGCTCTGAGGGAGATATACTGTCCTTTATTAGAAACACATTCCCACATTATAAAAGTCACCCAGCAATAACAAAATGTAATCTGTCTTGAGGATTCATGATAACACAGTATTATGCTCATTTTTTGTATGAATAGAGCATGACTGAATAGGAATGCTATTGTTGTTGAATACATCTTTAAACTGAAGCAGAGATTTTATTGAAGTATTTGGTTAATGATAATAAATTGCTAGAGGAACATTTCCATGTCAGAAAAGTTCTTGCTTTTGCAGAGTAATCTAATTCAAAAAATATATACTTCAATAGCCTGTAACTGTAAGGACTTGGAAGTGCTGGTACTTGACATCTGTATCACAGTGATCTAAAAGCAGCACGGGCACGACTGGCCACGCTGAGTCCAAGGGCTGGCCAAGCCCTGCCTCCAGCAGTGGCCCCTAGAGCTGCTGAGAGCAGCAGTGGCACATGCAGTGGGGTGCCCTCCCATGCCTCCCCACACTTCCTACCTCCCCAGGGACCAAAACACTCCATGAGGTATATGGCATGACAGGGAGAATAATTCTGACCACAGTATTATCACAAATAGTATAATCTAAAATTAGGCCCTTCTTCCTGAAAAAGCTGAGCACTTAAGCACCAACATTGAGTTCCTGTTGAAGAATTATTCCACTCTACCCAGCTACCATGGAAGGTCTATTCCAAATGATGCAAAACTACAGCAGAATTCAGCTGCTGCCTCTTCCCTCTCTTTTACAAAAGCTGGGAAATCATCTCTGCAGCAGGACTTCTGTGCTTCAAGATGTAGATAGATTAAATCTCCCTACAATTTCTCCACAGCAGTATTTGAAAATCTGACTCAAGGTTTGATCAATCAGAGTAGTTACAACAAAGAGAGCATTAGAAGGGAAAAATAATTTGTAATTTTACAACTTATTGCTTTGTTTTCAGCAAGAAGAAGCCACTGGATTTCCTTTTGTGCATTTTACTTTCTCTTTGGAGTCTGCCCAATGGTTACATTCTCCAAAATGTACAATGTCAAACCTTCTGAGAGCAGTTACATTAGTAGAAAGGACAATAAAAAAGGCCTTTTGATTTTAGTCTGACAAAAATTGCTCAGAACTTGTGTCCTGAGCTCCTGAGCTCAATCTCTCAGAGATCAATATTTGTTCTTATTATCTCTCTATTGTTGTATTGGTCAAGGAGAAGTGCTTCATCTTTCACACAGATTCAATTTTAGTGTAACATAACAGAAACCAGTAATATTCTAACGTGGTTTACTATGACATCTTTAGAACTTACCACTGAGACCAAATGTGAAGATCCTTAAATTGCTGGCATCAGTGTTCCCGTAAACTCTGGCACAGTTTCAGATGGGTTATCCTGCCAAAAGTCAGAGGAAAATATTCATCAGACAGATGATTATTTTTAATCACACTTACCCAGTACCCGTGAAAGCCTTACTTTATAAATGCCTACTGCAGGTTTAATGATAAGACCACTACAATAGCTCTGAATGCAACACACCTGCACATTGACTTTTCAAGTGCCTGTGAACCTGAATACTGATTCTCACAGGGTACTTTCTATGGAAAAACTGTCCTTTTATGAAAGCAATCCAACAGATTTTACCAGAAAAAAAGTAACAGTGTACTGCATTATAAGTTTTAATAAACTTCAATAGAAGAATGCCTCCTGGAAAAAAAGCAAACAAACAAAAATGCACACAGTTGGCCAACCCTAAATTAACGAAGCGTACAACTCATACGCAGTTCATTTTCCTTTCAGATCAAAGGGGTTTTGAAGTTCAAATAAATTTGCCTCCTAATAGTTTTAGTACAGGACTATCTCTCTTAACATCTGAAAAATAACATTCAGAGTTGGCATTTAACAGCTTATTTGTACTGCAGCACTTCAGGAACAAGCAAACACGTAATTTCTACCATATGTAGAACATTTCTTTCATTAAAGTACTGCTATTTCTCGACAGAAAAATAGACTTAGAAAAACTCCAGCAAAAGGATTATTTTAAAAAAATACATGTATAACATAATTATTTTTGCATAAATTTGCATATGGCACAGTAAATACAAATATGTACACGTATGCATTTGTTTCATTAATGTTTGTATGGTTTTTATACACTGTTTAAATTACTTCTGTTTAGGAGTACATGAAAACTATCTTGAAGTGAGAGCAAAGAAGAAATGGAATTGGTGACAAGAAATACATAAGCAGGTGGAGCAATGTTCTTGGGTCAGACCAGTTTTATGAACTTGTAGCACTCAAATCCAAGTTGTCTCTCTACAATGACGAAGCAAATTCCAAACAATAAAAAAAACTGTAAGGAGCCAACATCAAGTCCTAGTTGAATACAGAGGGTTTCCACGTCTCTCCTTCCCTCTTTGACTCAAGCTCCCAGTGAAAATATTACCATTTTCACTATATAACAACAAATTCCTTAGAGTGAGATTTTCAAAGACATGTAGGGAACTGGGTGTCTAATTCCCCCAAGCAGTTTTGAAAAGTGCATGATAAATATACTATATAGCTCCTTATACATCAAACAATATCCCAGTGCACTTCACATTAATCTTTAATCTAGACACTTTGATCTTCAGATCTTCATACAATAATCTTCAATGAAAGGTTCTTTCAGGGAGTTTACAGTATATTTAACACAATTTAAAAGCTACAAGTGCATTGCCCTAGCTGCTAATATCCAGAAAATGTTTTATAAATTAGATCAACCACAACCTGGCCAAGGTTTCTGTATTTTTAATATCATTGGAGGGAGATTACAACAAAAGGGTGCTGGAGGGAATGACTTAGGTGGTTAAGCACCCCAGAACCGTAGCTGCTGATCCCAGAGCTTATTCAGCGTTTCACTTTTTCCAAGGTAAGGACTTGCATCTCTCCATAGGTAAGAAAACAGCATATGTTACAGTGTATACTACTCTGTTCTGGCAGCTCTCTCTGTGCACATCTGGACATGGACATAGTTTCCATATCTGTATTTTTGCCAAAAATATTAACTGCTAGAATAGTGTGCCAGGCCCATTCTGCAGGGATATAGCCATGACTTCAACTGCTCCTGGCCTTTAACTGTTCCCTTCACTGCTGTTTACCACAGCTCCTCCGAGTTCTACTCACGAGCAGGACTCCACAACATCGGCCCTCGCTAAATGCCCAGTGGAAACACTCCTCAGAATTTGTACAGTGGATTGAGGACAAAAGGCAGTAGGTCAGTATGAAGTAAGAGGGAAAAAAAAATAGAAGATAACAACCATTATGACAAGCAGTACTTTCTGCAGGGAACCTGGTAAAAGCACATTTTGAGGAGAGATTTGAAGAAGCAGCTTTGCAGAAGCACCTGAAGTGTTCCAAAGAAGGCACAAAGGTTCTGCCTTGAAAACAAGAGTAGAGGAGGAAATCAACACAGGGTGGAGAAAGGAAAAATGAGCTGCTGAAAAGAGAAAAGGGAGCATCACCTGAGAAAAATGGCCAGTAAACAATATGGCCAAAAACAACAAAAAAAGGAAGAAACTAAGAAAAGTACTTTTCTAACATCATTATTTGAGTTAGGTAAGGTAATCTTGGGTAACGTAATTGGGTAAGGTAATCTTTGGCTTCCCTGTAATGTCCTACCACTGGAGATGTGAGACAAATTCACCAAGGAGCACAGGGAGGAAAAGGTAGCACTAAGGAAGCCAAAAGAGGAGAGCATTGCAGTATGATTATTGAAGTTAAAACAGCTGATTGATTCACAGGGTCAAAGGTGGAGTCCCCAGTCTGATTAGACTGGAGAAAGTTACAACAGAGTGCTTTGAGCAGTTCCCATTGACTACAAGGAGTGGGAAGTAGGTGGAAATGACTGTAGCGTGCTCCATGCATTCAGGGATGAGAGCCTCTTAGAAGGACAGGTTGGATAAACCCTGGGATGTTTTCAGTAAGTGAAAGGCTAAGGTAAGCTTGAAAATCTGTAAGAAAAGAGAAAGAAGAGAGTGACAGAGTGGAGGAAAAAAGGGATCAGATGGGGAAATGCATAAGGAGGGTGAGCAGAGGACAGCAGTTGGCAAACTTTGTAACTTGTGACAGGCTAGAGGACTGTTTCAGAAACAGAGCAGCCAGTGAAGGGAGCAGCTATGAAGATCATATGTTTATCATTTCTCACTGGGAAGAAATTGCCAAGATCCTTCTCAGAAAAAGAAACTGTGGTGGGAGAAGAGGCTTTGAGGAATGAGTCAAAGGTGGTGAAGAGGAGATTAGTACTGTGGTGAAGATTTCAATTACAGTAGGTAGGCAACTGATAGAATTGAGAAAAAAGAGTGTCTGTGCTATGGAGTGAGTCAGCCTGGTCACAAGGTTCCTCTGCTAGAAATACCCAGTTGCACAAAGCAACAAGCAGAGAAAATATCTATAGGAACAGTGGTCTTGGCGGCTTTGAGAGATTCAGAGAGAAGGCAGAAGCTGAACTCAATCAATTCAAGAACATCACTTGCTTTTGTGCAAGGAGACCAAGGGAAGAGAGACAATAAAGATGTTGCTGGGCATTTTCCACCCTTGCTAGACCAAGCTGTAAGTGGGTCTTTATGGAAAACTCGTGTGTGTCTCTCACAGGTGAACAGAACTTGACAAGTGGATGAATTTAATACACCATGAAGTTCCAGCACTTCAAAAATGATTGCAGGTCCACAAAAGGTCTCTGAATACCGGGTTTATATTCAGACATGACACCTGAACCGGCTGAAAAATATGGGCATATTTGTTCCACTATGCTTTTTATCTCAGAAAAATACTATGATTTGTACTTTGAGGAAAAACATATGAAATATTTCATATTCATGGGACATATTTCAGTGTGAGGACATGAAGAGTTGGTGATTTGGGTTCAAATTTCCATTTTTTTTCATGGTCAAGTCTATTCTAAGGCTAGAAAGACACATATCACATTTCTGGCAATGCAGATGGCTTTCAGCACAGAGTTTTGATCAGAGGCAGCAGCGAGCCCCTCAAAATATTGTCAGAAAAATGGCTGATACAATGGCTGAGAAAGCTATTTCTATATTTCCATGATTTCTATAAGGCAAATTCATAATCCTGGGAAGCAAAGAGAACTTGGGGATTATAGGGGCACTTATGGTCCAGAAAGCTTAGTGAAAGTAAACTACTGCAAGCACATTTAAAGGGAAACAATCAGCTGAGAGGACACAATTAATGATTCCCTAAAAATGAAATTTATATTGCAAATCACAAGGATCTGTGATGGTAGTCATGACTCCAGCTTGCTGAGTAGTGTGTCACAGATGGTATCAAGTACAACAAAGAGAAAGTCCTTAGCAAGAGGAACATTAATCTCAAGAAAACACTGACACTTTCAAAACACTTTCAAAAATTTATAGATAAGAAAGAGAAACTAATGTTTGAACTGGTAATACCCTAGAAGTTCTCTAGGAACCCAGTGCTTAATTTTACACCTTAACTTCACTGAATAGATTATCATAAAATACTCATTAATTTATGCATCATTAGATTAGTCTGTACAAACTATTTTTGTGACACGACAGAAGAAATCCAGTAGCACCAAATACAATTTAGAATGAGATTTCTCACCATTTTTCCCTCTCCTTCATGAATTTACTCTTTTTCTATTTCCATGTAAATGCACTGAATTTAACAGAATTTTCCAAAATAGTAACAATAAATTTTTATTGCTTTAGATGTATATGCATACATCAAAATGCTGCATCTAGGCACCTTGAATAAAAATTGGTGTTCATGCTTCACTACGAAGAAATGCAACTCAGTGTAGCAACATCTGCTAGTACATCTAACAGTGGAGTAAAACACTGGAAAACCACTACTGGTGTTATTTCCTCAAAATAATGTAAATCCAATGTCGAATTGGTTATGTAACTCAGCTGTCACAATGTTTCCTACAGTACAGAAAAGCTGCATTTTAATGTTTTATGAGAGAAGGAGAGGAGGTGTGAGGAGATGTGAGTTCTGTTTAACACTAAACTGCTTTTAATGCTGTGAAATATGTGGAAGCAAGGTTAATTGAAAACCTGAAGTAATATAAAAATAGGTTCAGCCTTTAACAGAAATACATATGGTGTATAAAGCTCCACTGAGCCCAGGTGGATAAGTGAACATTTTTAATGCACATTAGTTGGAGAAACGAAGAAGTAGAAGCAGATAATAAGTATTACTAAACAGGCATATTCTGAAGGTCTGGAAGAAAGATAGAAAACCACTACCATGGAAACATTTTATAGATTATTTCTCCTTCCCACCCAGAGAGTACTGAGTCCCCCACTTCTCTTTAGTTACTGGCTATGGTTATCATTGCCCCAGGGAAAAGGGGGTGGCCTTCAGAGACAGACTTGAAGCAGAATATCTGGACTCCCCCATAAAGACACAACATGAGTGAGGTACAGGATTTCACACAGCAGCTCCTTTCTGCCTCAGCACTCCCACACCCTGCAGGAGAGAAGCCCAGGACCACAGAACAGAGGAACATGCAGGTCTGCCTCTGTCCTGCAAGGATAGTTCTCTCTCCTTGGGCAAGCTTTTATTAGGCTGGAGTTATTCACGATCCCCAAGAAAGTGTAGGAATCACAGTCTAAATATGCATTTACAGCATGATGTATCCCATTCATTCTTAAAAACCATTTAATTATAAGCATATATATCTCTCTGTCTCCATAAAGAGATATATAAATGTTTTTTCATTGCCACACAAAATGATTCCTGCATTTGGTTCATCTACTACAGACACATGTGGTAAATGCCCATGCTCTCCGTTACGCTGTCCCAGGCAGCATCAAGCAGCTGATACCCCAGGCCAGGCACACCTGAACCTATTGGAAGCTGTATTCTTTTCCATTCAAATATTACTAATCTCTTCCAAAATTTAACTGTCCCCAGTTCTCCAAAAATCTGCCCTTTCTAACATAACTCAGCTTGTTTCACTGTTATTGCTACCTGGTCTCTGTTCCAAAAGGATACAAACTTCCTACCTTCTCACTACCAAATGTACACATTTAATGTGACTCCCAGGCCAATCAGTCAGAATGATAGAACTACACTAAAATATTGAGGCAGAGAAACTTCTTTACAAAGGAAAATTCCTGAAAAGGTACTTTTTATCAAGAAGTGCAAACCCCCAAATAATAATGACACATACCAGATTAAAGAAGGGCTATTACTTATTTTGTAGAAGTGATATGCTACAATTTACCATTTAAAATAATAGCTAATTGAGAAACTTTTCTTTTATCATGTCTGATTTA
This sequence comes from Corvus kubaryi, assembly GCF_017639235.1. Classification (NCBI taxonomy): domain Eukaryota; kingdom Metazoa; phylum Chordata; class Aves; order Passeriformes; family Corvidae; genus Corvus; species Corvus kubaryi. Next base: position 1,924,495 of record NW_024581133.1, on the reverse strand, counting down.
AGATGTCTTTAACATATTATAGCAATATTATGCTTTCCTATGTTTGAGAGTAATGGACAAAAACACCACTCCCACATTTGAAGACCATGCCTTAAGTACAATAATATATTAAAGTCTGAATGCACAGGAGGACGTATTTGAAAAGCAATGCTTGTATTTCATTAGCTGCACCCCAACCAACTTAATTGCATGTGTAGAACACACTCATTTAAATGCAACTGCATGTGTGACATAGCTTTAAAAACTCTGGCTTAAATTAACAATAATTTTTTGTACTTTCATTTTTCTTGCCACTGATTTACAAAGGACTATCAAACCCCTTTGATTTCATAGTTTAATAGCAGCATGTTTTGCTGTTAACAGGATCTGAAATATGTATTCAGGCAAGGATTCAGCACTTTCCAAACCCCAGTTTGTGAGCTAGAAAACGTCTAAACTGAAACCATTTCTCCCTCTTTACAAGGCAGTCAGCTCACATAACCAGATGTTGATAATCACACTGAATTATAACTCAGAAGTTATTAGGTTAACAGTTCAAGAAGAAACACCCACAATCAAAGCAGCGAATTCAAGCTTGTTTTTATCTAGTGATTTGCTACAAAAAGGGTGTACTACCAGCTACACCACTTGGTGTTGCAGACCTGTCTGTCACTCATTTTTGAGGCAGCCTTTTGCTTTTTTAAGACAGGAGCCCAAACCAATGAAGCCAATGGAGAAGGGTATCTGCTCCAAGAAGGATATGCCCGCATCTCCGTGAACCTTCCACAGAAACGCTCAGTCCCACAGACTCAGCATAGCAGTTCCTTGCTGTAGGCCCAATTTTTTCTCCAAATCTACCCTTCCAAACCTGGCTCTAGACATAAAGACATGTGTTTTTGGCACAAAGACACGTTGGTGTGAATAAGTGTTTAAGACATCACTTTCATTCTTAATAAAATTAAAACTCTACAGCTTGAAAGTGAAACAGTACGTCAACAAACACTTATTTTTCATCTTACATCTGCATGCATAGTGACTTCAAAGGCATATTTAGGTACTTCATCAATTTCAGAGATTCCCTTTGAAAATGCATTTCAATGAATGTTACCCTTTTCTACAGAGATTTGGCTAAACATTTTTGTTACAGCAATTTGTTTAGCACGGTAATGCAATCAGTGTCCCAGGAGGCTCATCCTTCACAAGATGCCTACCTGCAGTTCTACCTGCAAAGTTATATTATGGCATCTTCACAGCTAACAAAGTACAGAAACTGTAAGGCATAAAGCAGCACAATCGGCTGCCAGAGGCTGTCTAAAGAAACAACCAAAAAAACCCAACCAAAAATCCCCCCCACCCCAATTTTCAATAGAAATATTCATGCTATGACAGTGCTTCATTTCAGGAAGCAGTGGGCATAAGCTGTATTGCTCATTCACTTGCAACAAACAGCGAGGAGATTCCATGAGCAGTTTCTATTTCCTGGAGAAAGCAAAGAGCATTACTGCTTTTCAGAGGAAAGGTGAAACAGTAGTGATCAAGCTGTGAACTGAATAAATATAAAGACTATCAAGTGATTTACTATTCTTACTGCAGCCAGCTAGCAACAAAGTCAATCTCTTTTGCTGAGGCAGTGATTAGTGACTGCAGTTGACCTGTGGTACCTACTGCTTTCAATCCAATGGTTTGCACATTACATTAAAGGCCGAACTTACAGAACAATATATTTATTCCTCTTGAAACCATTCCAGTTTTTTTCAAAGATCTTATTTTTACAAAGTGCTTAAGTAAAGGACTACATATAATTAAATAATAACTGAAAATAATTACCAGCAAAATCATAATATGGGTCGCATTTGCATGTGTTTACATATAGATGGCTGATAAAGAACCATGAGTCTAAATCAGAATCTTGCTAAAGTGGACTTATAAGCAGGTTTTATTATTTTTTTTTCCAGTATCCTTGAAATAATTTGGATATTAGACACCTATTCTTTTTAATAGCCAGGCATTTACTTCCATTTTGTAGCTATCACACGAAGCTCTTTTTATGCTCTTTTTACAGTTCAGCTCTTCTACTGAGAGATAACTGACAGGTCTTGGAGGAAGCAGGAATCTACAGGCTTCACATTTACTATCACATCAGTTCAGTTCTGGGGCTGATTAACATCATTACGTTACACCTTGTGGCGTCCCATATGTGACAGGTGCCTTCTGAGCACCATTAAAGGTATCATCCCTTAAATTAACTGTGTCAGGAACAGATAAAAAAAGCAACAGATAGACACTGGCAAGGCAGGAGGAAAACAGACACATGCCATGATCAGATTAGCAGTGGATATTTTCCCCTGTAAGAAAACTTCAACGGTACTGATATTGCATTTTTACACGTATAGTTTCTAGAATCTTTTTCTCCATGTACAAATATGAAGATGTATTTACACTGCCAAATAAAATCACAACAGTTTTTGAGTAAGAATCAAGTGTCTTTATCAATCCCTTTATGAAAATAAACCATTGGGAGTCTGGGATATCTCACAGAACACCTTGGCTCTCCACCATTTTTGCTGATGGATGAAGGCACTGCAGTGGGATTCAAACTCCTTCAGGAGAAGCTCATACTGAAAATAAGGGACCAAAACTTAAGTGTACAAGGTTAACCTGTCATCCTAATCATCTCAGTATGAAGATGCTACACTGAAATCATTAACAAAATGTTCAGTCTCTTAAATCTTTACGCACAGCAGGCAAATACAAGTTTTAGTTCAACAATTTCAAACATGTTTGTACATTGTTGCGGCTTCAAGAGTGCTGAAAGCTATTTACTTATGTAAATCTTGAGATTTGCTACACAAAGAAACAGATGCATGTGACATTTGCAAGGCAGTGAAAATGAAGTGTCACATGTTGGCCTGGGAAACAAAGCTTGGGGGGAAAAGAAGGTGTGCCATATTACACCCAGCCCTCAACCCTGAAGGGCTGAAGGACAAACTGAAAAGGAAATCTTGGCAGCTACAGCAAATCACAAAGTGAGAACAGCAGTATGATTTTGGACAAACCTCACAACTATATTTGTCACCAGAGTACTTTCTGCACAGGGACAGTCTCACATATATTTAAAAATTAGGTTTTTTTTTTCACCTTTAAGATAAGGAATCAATAAATTATTAAGAAATCCTAACTCATCAAGAATCACAAAAGAGAACCAGAGAAATGTTTTGAGGACTGGAGAGAAGATCTTTAGGTCTCCAGTATTCCAAGAGCTGTATCTGTTACCTATATGCAAAAGAAGATTGGTGACCATAACTGAGAAAATACTTGTTACAAAGAGGTTCTTTAATACCAAGAAGAAAGGGATAATAAGATCTAGCTGCTAGAGGCAGAAACAAAGCAAATTAGAGTTACAAATACAGCTCCCTTTTTCTTAAATTAACCATTAGAAACTGTAAGGAGGACCGGTGCATTCACTAGTAAATTGGATTGGGTATGGCTTAGCACTTGTTTCAGTTAAAGAAACCTATTAAAACTCATGTTGCTGTAGCCAGGTGGAATGCCGTGATTTATGACATACAAGGAGATCAGATCAAGCCTTTAATGAAACTGCTACAAGCTGTAGGCTGTGGATCCATGGGTCTCAGGATTTTGCCTTTACTACATGACAAGTGCACGTGAACCTGTTAATGCTGGAAGTGGTATTGCCTGGTACATTTTCCACATACATTTAATAAAAACATCTGTGCAGGAAATGCTTCCCAAAGGACATACTCAGAACTTGTTTCAGGGGGCATAAGCTGTTACTCAGGCTTTGACCATTAATATATATGATTCCATTATCCTTTCTCATTAAGTAGCACTAGAAGCTCTTTTTGCTAATGCCAATAATACATGGCAGACGGGACAACCCTATCAGGTCCTTTTGGGAGGAGAGAAGCTCTTTGCTGATTAGTTTAAGTATCCTTTGAGGGACATTAGTAATCTAATTCTACCATTTTAAATAGAGGAACAGGAAAAGGCTCGCATTACTGAAATAAAAGGTATTTCTAGCATCTACTAAGTTCTAACTAATGTATCTTACTACTCCTCTTCTTTTTTGAAAATTAACATTATTTTAAAAGAGTAATATGTTCAAATGAAGGTGATAATTTTTTCTGCCCATTAATTTCACTAAAATATGTAAAGACATACTTAGTAAATCAGCTTTTTTATGTGATTCAAAGTTCTATACTGAAAATTTTAATCAAGTTTATCTATCAAGAAAACAAATTAAGATATTTGAGATGCTTGCATGAATGGTACATGTAAGTACTTCAAGATTTCTCTCTAATCCTTACAATTTTTCCATGCAAATCAACAGGAAGCACAGGCAGACTAGGCATTCACCCCTTACATGGATCAAAATTAATATTTAATATCTACAACACAGAAGCTCTAATAGTGATGTGAAATTGGGGCCTAATTGAGGAAGATCTGCTGATCTAACTAGCTGTCCTATCCCTAGGGAGCTGTTAGAAGGCTGTAAGTGACAACATCGTAATAATCTTCAACATATTTATTAATTAGCTATGGGGTTATGTTATTGAGTCATCAGGAAGTTGCATTTCATGTAAATAGCAACACTATTAACTCTTTTCTAATGCAATAGCCATGCCCATAGGTTGCTGCTTTCACTCCTCCATTTCTGACCATATTGCTTCCCTAAACAAACTGTGTGATCTGAAAAGAATCAAAGAAGTTTGGCATCATCTGTGAAGTTGTTATTCCTCCAGGGTTAAGTTCAGCTCTGTGAAGAAGGGTCTCAAATTCCACTTGGGTGTCGCACAAGAGAAAATTTCATCCTTGTGGTTAAAGTCACCTCTGAGTTTCTGCAATGGGGTATTGCACTGGAGGGTGACAAACGCACTCAGTTGGACCAAGAAGGGAAGAGGGCTGGAGAAAACCATTATCACATGTCACAAGCCTCCCTCAGCACCCATTCACAAAGATATGTTGTTGGAGCACATAAGTGTGGCTCGTCAGATGCAAAAGCTTTTGCTTGTATCTCTAGGAGTCTCTGCCTCCATTTTGAGCCACCAGCCAAAGGCGAGCTCTGCCTTTAGCGCTTGTCTGACAGTGCTGTGCCCACACACTCTGTGCTCCGAGCTCTCACAGAGCAGCCCCACACCCAAACGCAGCAACTCCGCCACGGCCTGCAGCCCCTGGGACAGAACCCCTGCTCTGCACACACCGCCCCTGCCCCAGCCTGGCGACAGCTCCTCACTGCTCCCTCACCCCAGGGCTGCTCTGTAGCACAAGGCTTTCCCACCTGCACTCGTTTTCTTCTTGTACTGCTTTGAATGAAGTCATAAACCCCAAACATGGGGCAGAAACCATGGATGTATTTTGATGCAACCTCAGAGCATCTTAGAGCCCTGTGTCAAGGTAGCTGTGTTGGGTGACCCCGGCTGGCCACCAGTCACCCACTGCCACTCCCTCACTCCCCTCCTCAACAGAGCAGTGGGGGGGAATGAGACTGAAAAGCTCATGGTATGAGATAAAGCCAGGGAGATCACTCACCAATTGCCATCAGAGGCACAACAGGCTCAGTGGGGGGAAAATTAATTTATTGCTAATTAGAAGGGTTTGATGGTGAGAAACAAAGACTAAAATACCTTTCTCACACAGTTAACAGCTGTCAGGGCTGTTCCACATGCTTTTTCCCTCATGCCCACCGCCTGTGGGGCTCTGCTTGCTCTTACACACGTTCCACAGAGGCTCCAGCAGCTTCTCTGAGGGGCTCGGCCGTGCCCCACGGCGGACACTGGCTGGGGCAGCCCCACACTCCCCTCACGGGGGTCCCTGCACCCACTGCAGGGAAAAAATTGCAATTTCTGAGGTGACCCAAACCACAGGAGACCCTGTGCCTCAGCTAACACAGATGCAGCTACACAAGAACCCCCACCTCAGACCATTATGCTCTTTTCCCTGCATGAAGAGAAGCTTTCCTGTGACAAGCCCTCAAGCTACATGCATGCCGTCAATAACTCTTGCAGAAATTACAAGTTATTATACATAAATTGGGCCCTAATTCTGGAGTAAGTATCCACACATATTCTAGTGCTGTTATTTTGAAATGTATAATGGTATAAAGGTTAATTTGAAAGGAGCACCTCTCCACCAAACCTAGCAACAGCTTTAGAGGCTTCGCCACCTCTTAAGCCCTTGCAGGTGAGGCAGCCTCACCATGTTGGAGGCACTGAGGTGAACAAGCTCCTGGTGAGTGATGCTGCTGCCCCTTGTTCTGCACACTGTGGTTCTGTCAGCAAATACAGAAACTGCACCCATTTAAAGAAGAAAAATAATGTACAGCTACATTATAGCACCCTCCATCTTTTTTTTTTTTTTTTGTCAGTGATAGCTGTCAAAAACAGTTCACTTGTAAGTACAACAGGACTTGTAAGTACAACATCCTGGTGTTCTGGATGTCCTCAGGACAGCTGTGACAGTCGTCAGACAGGAAGGGTGCACAATTTTGCAGAAGCATCACCAGTTCCTGGGTCAGTATAGGAACTTGTTGGTCTGGGACTTGTAACCCTGGCACCAGACGCACAACTAAGACAGAAGAGCAGCCTGAAATCCGGTTTTGGAGGAGGGAATATGTCTGCCAGCATTGTGATTTCTGCAAGATAACATGTGGAATGTAATTACAATGATAAATGAATTTTTAAAGAGTCTATGCTATCTCTAGAATTTGTGCCAGGCGTGGTTCCTGCTTCAGAGCAGGAGCTACAGCAACAGTTCCTAGCACTGCAGCATGCATTCCCAGGAATGATTTGGGATGGAGACAAGGCAGTACAATCAGAGTGTGAGGAAAGGAGTCATGCCTTGGAAGAGGAACACTTCAGAAGGGTCTGTCTATGAAAATCAGCTGTTCTTACGTCCTCTAATGGAGATTTCTGAGCCATACTGATGCACAGTATGGGAGACCAGATGCAGGCTTTTCATAAGATAATAAGCCTGTGCTTGTACCTTTGACTCCTGAGAAACCAGGGGTGGAGTTGTAATACTTTGCCTGATGCCTCCTCGGTAGCAGATAAATGTGCTACTCAGGGATACATGAGGGCTTCTCCCAAGAACCTGAGGCATACAGCATCTGTTTTGAATTTGTACAGATGTTTCATAAGGACAAGGCCTGTGGCCTTGATGATACTATCACAGATCTAATGAGATGGACAAAGCAAAAAAGGAATGGATTACATTAAACATATGAAATTAACGGTGATTAAGAGAGGGAAGTTCCATGGTAGAGCAGTGAACCTTTTGGAGTCCTGACACATGCAGTAAACACCCCAGATAAGGAGAGAGGTGAGAGCTACCAACACACAGGAGGCATCCTTGGTCTTCCACATTTCCTGTTTGATTCCCCTCAGGGACACTGCTGGCAACTACACAAGAGAACAAACCATCCAACATATGCACTAGGAGAGGTACAGGAATACAAGAACTGCTTGAAGCAGCAACATGGTGCTAAACTGATGTCTCACAAGTCTATGTTAATGTTTGCTAATACATTAACTTCACAATATCCAAATCCTATGAAGTCTCTGGCAATGAAAACATTGACCTTCATGATGCATAGTTTTGTGTTTTTTCTGATAATATTTACTAGCTAATTTGCAAATCTTTCAGTCATCAGTACAAATTAACAAAAACTCTTGGGTGGGCATTAGGGTTTAAAATTTGTAATTAGCTCTTACCTACCTTCAGCTTGAAATTAACTCTGACACTAAGGCAAATAAAACTCAAAAAAATTCATCATCTACTCTGCATTAGCAGAAGTATCAGTTTTCTAGAAATAAATGTTGACTACAAAAAGTTTTGAGTATTTCCCTCTTCTTACAAACTTCAAACCCAATCTTTTATCACAAAATCTAAAGTATAATCAGAAAATAATTATATTCTAGCTGGGTTGTAAATTAAATCAGAATTGCTAAACACGAATTGCTATCTCAGACTGGATCATTACTGTACTAAAGAAAATTAAGATGCACAGGCTCCCTCCTGAGCTGTGTACTGACATGCAGGATCCTATGTGTTCTGCCAGTTACAAGAGGAAATACAGACATTTTGTAGGATGCAACAACTTTTCAGCCTTCTCAATAAAAGCCTCCACGTGCAACACCTTTTTCAAACCATCAGTAAAACAGGTGGACTCACATTAACCTGTGAATGATTCACAAATGTCTAATATTTTCTGTACCACCACTCTGCCTCCTCCTCTCCTCGCCCCATAAAACCCCAACCACCTGCAAAGCCCCACTTGCTTCTGGAGTCAATATTTCATTAATTTTCTGTGGCATCAAAATTACAATTTGCTTCTCTATCTCCCAGGGACAACGCTGTTGCTGCTGTTTTGGTATACCTGCTGCTCAATTGTTTATTTCTTTACATCTTTCCCAAATTATTTTGTTTCCTGAGCAGCCTTTACACTCTCTCATGCTAAGAGTACAGTACTTCAGAGGGCTATGCATTCCTCAGGATGCCATTCTCTCAATTCATCTTTCCTTCCCAGATACAAGCTCCCAAGAAGAAGGAAAAAACCAAACCAAACCAAACCTTCCTGTCCTACCCATCCCACCCTTCCTCCCAGTGTCTCTGTAAATACAACTTTGCAGACTCTTGGCCCATATTTTCCTCCTATTTTGTAAGGTAAGCATGAAATCATTGAGCTCAATGGGATGGAGAGTATACTCGTTGCCACTTTGCCAGAAGAACTAGAATCCAGTCAGGGATTCCTTTTTGTTTCCAAACCTTTTTGTGCAAATGCCTCAAAAAATTTAATTCGGAGTTAAAAAATAAAAAACAGACCTGCAAAAATATATTTGTATGTATATTGATTTGTCAGAAACAATCATTATTTTGGATCATTCCATGTGTTTGAACTCAAAAATTAGTTTTAGTTGCACAATTTAAAGTGCTTTCCTGTGATCTGCTGTAGAAACTACCAGAACTACCAGAGAGAGAGAGAGTGTGAGTATCTAAATAGAAAAGCCATGCATGTTTATACACAGTGGTAGATAAGAGTTACTTGGAACACAGCTGTATTTCTGTGGTTTCCTCATTTTCTCATTGCTGGGTGCACAGCACAACGGTGCTGGATGATCCGAGCTGCTGACAGCAGTAAAAAGCCCCATTACTGCTGCTCTAGATATGTCAGTACTTACCATCTGAGAAGATGGGCAGATCTGCTTGTCTGAATGAAACAAGGCAGAGGAAAAGGAGACTATTGCAAATCTGGCTCTGCAGAGTCTAAGGAATGAAGTAGGACGTGGCATAATCAGAACAACTGCAGAGGAATGTCACATACTGAGCACAACCAGCCAGCACAAGAGGAGCAACTTGACCTAATCTTTCCATACAATTTGGGGGATATAAAAAAAGGAAAAAAGACTCAGTGATCAGCAGCGCAAGCTGGTCTCTACATTAAAGCTAATCTGGACCAGTGAATAAGAGGGGAGGGAAGAAGCATTATCAGAGCTTAGCAATGTGCATGAGGGAAGGCAGAGCAATGTAAAAAATTCATGGCTAGGACAACCACAGGAAATGATGTGCTGCGGGCAGATGTTTGTTTTAAAGTTTTCCACAACTCTGACTATGCACAAGAGCAGCAGTGCTCTCAGTATGCTCGGAACCACAGCCAGAGGAGAGCAGGAGCAGCCACGAAGAGAAAAGCTTCTGAAGAACACCCCTTGAAAAGCCAGCTGCTTACTGTCCTTGCAGTGCCAGCTGGGCACGGCCCTGCCCCTCGGCTGCCATCCCCAGCCCCTGTGCCAGCCTCACCTGCTGCCTCCCCTCATCAGAGAGCATAACCAGGCTTTCAGTCTGGCGGTTCAGCTCTCGGCTTTGGCCCACTGTCTTATAGGGACCAAAACAGATCTTCAACCTCCTTTCCCATTCTCTAAGATTAATAAATTGGAATGGTTTAAGTCAGAGGTATATATAAGGCCTCTTGTATACCACAGGTCATTAGCTGCTCCAGTATTGAGCTTAAAATCTTGTGTGTGACCTTCCAAAAAGGCGCCTAGTCCTGACCGCAGCTTATTGAGAACTGGAAAAACCTCTGCACTCCCCTAGGTTTGTTCAAGGTTAATGAGCACCCCTGTTCACCTTCTGTTTGATTTCTCATTTGAATTTATTATGTTTCAGTTTCCAACTGATGATTCTTGTATGATTTTACTTCCTGGATGAGATAACTAACACACTCTTCCTTGTGGAGGGGAAACACTACAACCATCTCATCTTTTTTTTCAGCACCTTTCTTGATTTGTCACATCACTTATAAATTTGAGCTACTGAACTAGACAGAGCATTCAAACAGAAGAACCATGGATGTTGTATAAATTGTTTAGACCTAAATGATGGTTAATACTTTCATTGTTTACTAAATGACTTTAAACTATTGGCTTTCTTCATGTAATGAGTAGGTTATCCTGCATCCTTCCCAGGACAGAAAATAAACAGTAAAAGCACACTTCAGTCTTAATACTTTATTGGTGATCTTGCCACTCCTGTTGACTAACAGGCAAAACTACAGCTAGGACATAATCTTTTCCTAACTGACCCATTTTTTACCTATATCAACTATGTATTTTCTCCTGATAACTCTACCTTTCCATTTCAATTTTCTCTTTCATGAATTCTTTATATGGATTACTGTTATTTTTTCCATTATTACAAGGTCTGTTATTAATTTCTTATCAGTTCCAGTTGTCAGTTCAGACCCAAGCCAGAGCAGTCCTTAAGCCAAATGTTTGCTCATTCTTGAAAGAACACTTGGAACTTTCTGGACACTAAATGCATTCTTCCTGAGCAAACCCAGATTTAAACTTCTGTTTTCGTCCTGTGTCATCCCACCACCCCCACACCCTCTAAAATTTCACATTGACAAATTCTTAGCAAAACAGACTTTTGGAAAGACATTTTCCTATGACCAGGGCTGCCTCCTTTAGTGATGTGGTATCACAAACTGCCAAGTTCTGCGATTAATATTTCTAATATAAAATAGCAGTTTGACATTTTGGATACACAGCAATATGTCTCAATTAAAGGATCATAAATATAGAGAGAATGGCATTACAAGAATGAGTGTATTAGCTTCTGGAATTCTCCTTCCATTTCTTTTGCTGAATAGCACATACAAAGGGTAAAGTTAAAAAATTACTTTCCTGTGTATAAGCAGTGCAAAAATCTGTACCTAACACTTGGCATATGAAGCCACAAGTGCATTGTCCATGGAGCTTTTGAAAACTCTGACTGTATTTCATATGCACAAGTACACACATTATTGCACACATGCTCCTTTACAAATGGGCTTTAAGGCTGAAAGGCTTTCAGACAAACGATATAAATATAATAAAGTGTAATTAATTCTTTGCACACATTATAGCAATATGTTCTATTACTTCATGTCTAAATTTTAGAACCATTGCATTTGTTCAAACTTTAAGTGTCAGTGGCCAATAATATACTGAATTCAGCTTTTGTGTTTCACATTGAACACATGCTATGTTCTAATTCAGTGTTTTGAAATAAATCATTTACTTTCTAACTTTTCTTCCTTCTATCATCAGAGTAATTTAACACATGTCGTTTCCTGCAATGTTATCCAATTCACACATCAGCAGGTGGTATACAATTTTTCCTTATTTCCCCCCTTTTTTTACTGTATAGCTTTTTGTGTGTTTAGATAGGACCCGTCTCACTTAAAAAGCAGAGTGGCACTGTAGAACGATGACAGTTTCTACGACATGTATCTCAGAGTTTTAATTACTCTTGTCACTGCACCATTTAGTAACTATTTTACTTAGAGATCACGGCTTTAAACTAGGGACAGGTTTAGCATATGGCCCATATTAATACATTCAAAGAGCAATTACCAGTATCAAGCAAGCTAAAGCTATATGGGCCAATCCATGTGCATTTGCTTAATGCAAATAACAACAACAAAAACGTAATTCATCACTCGCATGATCCCACATGTCAGACACAAGCATGTACTTCTGCACATTCTTCCACTGCCTTATAGGGAGACCTTTCATAGCTGTTCCTGGCTACTTTGCCTGCTGCAAATAATTACTTTTGTCAATAGAGTGAGGATTTTTCTCAGATTACTTTTTTCCATTTCTTCTGAACTAATCTTCTCTACATTTTAACCAACAGGAAATACAATGGAAAAAAAAAATGCATGTAGACACAATGATAGAAGGGCTTGGAGTAGAACCAACAATTAAGAGAAGACACTCACAAAACACCAAGATTAGTATATGGACAACTTCTTTCAACCCCCACCAAAATACCAAAAACCAGAAAGGTCCTAAAAGAGGTCACATAAACCAGAGCCATGTTGCCAACCATCACTGGAGTTGAAAGAAAAGCTGTGGTGAGTCAATCTCGTATCTCTGTATTCTTTAAACACATAAGTTCATCATCCTTTAGCAAACTACACATAAAGCAGAATAATAGCTCTACACAGCTTAAATGAAGAGTTGGGTTTTTCAGACGAACATTTTTGTTTCCTACAGTAGCAATTATAGGAGACACTAGGAGTTGGCTTGAAAGCTCAGTACAATCTATAAACACTTATTCATAGAACCACTGGGTGGACACTGTATCGGAGCCAAGTCTTACATTCAACATTCCCGTTGTGAAACAAGTCTGACATTTCTGTCTGTCTCCCTTTTTTTAAAGGACAAATCAATTTGTAACAGAGAGACAGCAGTTTGCAACCAACTGTGCTCAAGATCAAAATGAATTAATGATATTGAAATAAAGGTAACAGTGCAGTAAAGAGCAAAAAGTTGGAAATAGAGTAATATAAAATGGAGATCTGAATTAGAAAGGCACACAAAAAGAACATGGATTAGTCAACAAAGCTCCTCTACTTTTCCTAATTTCCTCTTACTAATTCTTTGTATTGTAGCAAATTGATCAGTGGTTAAACACATGGTCAGCTCTTTTAAAAAAGATTGCTATCTTTTGTGTTTGGCTTGAAGCTAATGTTATCTAGTCTTTTAGAAAATGATACTGGATATCCCTTTCAAACAACGCCAGTTCTTTATCTGTGCTGCACTTTGTTGTTATCCTGCTCAGATGTATCTCACATTTCTTGTGGGCAGACATTATCTAGGGATCTGGCATCACTTCTGAAACAACAGGATTACTGCATCTCTCACCTCTTCAGAATGAAAAAAAAAAGTTTGCTTGCAACCTAAACACGTTCATCCGAGGGCTTTATCAGCTCACATTTCTACATTAGCAACTTACAGTTATGTTCATGAATTAAACAAAAATATCCATAATACGTATTGGGAGCATTAGTAACAATAAATACTTGTAACAAGGAGAGACACCAGCTGAGTTTCAACATGAATACTCATGCACCCCTTCGAAACAGAGCGCTGCCCTGCAGCTGGGCTGAGCAGGCACAGCAGAAGGTCCCCACAGCTCCGAGCTGTGAACATGCCATCAGCCCTCGGTGTCCCACAGGCTGCCAGCAGGCTTGACAGTTCAAGGAGCAAAAACAAGCTCAGGGCAACTAAAGCAGCCTGCAGAGTGTTCCACTTGTGCTAGGATTGTCCTGGTAAGGATCAGTGCAGAGAACTGAAAACACATCTCTGGCAATGGCACAGTGTCTTTGCACTGCATATGGGGCAGAGTGGGACTTCTCAAGCCAGCTTTTTTAGCCTCCCATGATAGTTGAGGTGCCTTTCCTAATATTGGATGCATTATTTTTTTTAAGCTAGTGCTCAGGTCAATCATGCTTGTTGGAGAAAACCCATCTGAAAAATCCCTTCTTTCCTGACTTGGGACAGAGTCTAGAAACTAGCTGAAACATCATATTAGGACAATACAGAGGAATGAACTTCTTGTCCCTCCAGTTTTTCTCTGAAAGGCACTAGATTTTGTACAAAACACTTAGACATAGAATCAGATGCTGGAGTCCTGATGTTCCGAAAAAATTTCTGTCTTAACTTCTAAGCTACAAAGCTACCCTTTTTGTTCTGCAGAGAATAAAAGATGGTACCACTGTCTCCTCTCCTTCCCTAAATGATACCTATAGCATGATCCTACACTTTCAGAGATGTCCCAAGTTAACCAAAATGTTTAGATTGCAATCAGTATTCAGAAATTGTTGTTACTGAGTAACTCCCTGCAGAGCCAAAGCCTCAAGAAACAGACAGACACAAATACCACAGAACCCTTCCAAAATTGGCAGATCTAAGTTGGTTAGAAACAGAGGGATCACAAAAATTCTTTCTTAGCAGCAACTTAATTACTCTCAAATTTTTTCCCTCAGGTCCATGTTAGATGAAGAGTCTGTAACTGTAAAGAGGCTGCAGGAAAGATCGAGTCGACTTTTTAGGCACTTCCACAATACCTGTTAATGGTACTGCAACTGAACTAGAAACAGCAGCCTACATAATTATGGATGGCCACAGATATAACAGCAGAGTGCCTCTCCAGAAGACAAAAGAGAAGGCTGAAGTAATATATTCATAAACTGGTTCTGACCTGACTGTGGAAGACACTTATACCATGATGTGATGGCTACTGCAGCCAGGCTGGAAATGTTGCACTGCTATGACTACTAGAAGTTTTGATTAAGAGATTACAAAGAACAAACCTGTTCTATCAACCTGATACATAAACACATCTTTCCCCAACATTTAGCAAACTTGTGGTTTCAGTGCTGCAACATGTATTTTTTGCAGCAGTTTCTTTCTAGCATTCTGTATACCCCTGAACTGTGCAATTTCTTTGATGTAAAACACATCATTTCTAAGTTTGAAACCCATAAAAGCAGAATTATACAAAAACTATGGCATAGAGTAGATGCTCTGGAAATTTTACAGCATCCTATGTCTGGCTGAGCTTGCTCAACTGCCAAGGAAAAAAGCCCTTTTAAGTACAAGATTAGCACTCAGTCCTTGAACAGTAACGTCTGTTCTCTTTAGAATTTAATTGCAAATAACAGCAGAGGATAAAAATAAATAATTTGAACACAATTATATGATGATGAAGCCTTTCTTGACAAATACTTAAAACAGAAATGGTGGAGCTGTTAATGATAATTTAGATGGTTGTCTGGAAGAAGCTTCTCTAGAGTCCATGCTTTTATTACCTGCTTAGTCACACACATTTGCCCTATTAATATTACTTCTGTTAGTGAGTAAAATAGTTCTTTGGGATATTCTCTTAACTAGATTAATACAGAAACTGGAAAAAATGAATATAGGAACACAAGTTGGGCATTAAGAGACTCCTTGGTTATTTTACCAAGCAGTTCCAATTTATAGGTCTCTAAATTGCGTGACAGATACTTTCCTGGAAAACGTTCATTCGACTGCAGTGCGCTTCAGCAGGGTGGCGAGATTTTGTCCCAGCACAGAACTGAGCACTTGTTTACTTTATCCTCATCACTGGAATTTTTTCTCTCTGTAGGAACATGAAGCAGTGGCTCTGTTCTAGCAGGCTATATATTCCATAAAACAGGGGCTGCAGAACAGGTCACTCTGGGTGGATTACCTGGCTTTTGAGTAATTTTTTTAAGGTAAGAACTGAGATCTTATCCCAAAGTGCTCCACTTCTCTTGCTTCTTGTCCCTGCAATTGGCCCATTGGGTCATAGGTCATGAGGGCAGAAGGAGAGACAGAGAAATGCAGACAGATGCTTTCACAAGGCTGTTGAAACAACTGTGGGTACACAATACAAGCCAAGGCTCTGCGCTCTGCATTGAGGGCAAAGAGCAGCCTGCCCACAGCTCTGCATTCCTGTATGACAGGAGCCCCTGTCCAGTATACTGGACACTTCATATGCTTCCAGTATACCTGTGAACAATTCATTTGGTGTCTCTGTGCCCTGTCTGTATTTACAACTCATTTACCTTCTATGGGACTATGAGTAAGGATCGTATTGAACTGTGTACAATCTTACAGTTATCTGGGTAATTCGGATACTTCTGAGAGCTGCTGTGATAGAAATAAAAAAAAAAATCCAAAGCATGGCTTCATTAATTAGTTAATATCTAACGTGGAATGAATAATTTTTTCATGCACTGTAAACTACCAACCTGCATGACAATCCCTGTGTACAGTAAATCCCCTTCACACACAGCAGCTCAGCAGGTACAAGAGCAATCAGCTGGCAAATGGCTGTGCTCTCACCTGTTCCAGACAAGTCTTTGGTGTTAGAACAGGTAAGACTATAATGATATTCAATGTAGAAAATAAATGCTATAGAGTGAATAAGGAAAACCCAGCATTTTTGTTTCATCACTGTACTGATGTATGACAAACCCTTCTGGTGTGATGTGTATCTCACACATATCCAGGTTGATGTGTACAATAAATATTTAAGACTTCTACTGCCTCTAACAAGAAAAACCTTAAAAATGGAAACTGCCCATCTTAAAAAAAAAACCAAACCCACAATGAAACAAAAAAGGTGATACCTTTTTGTTTCTTGTTTAGTATGTTTTATGACATAAGTAAAAAAAAAGTTCTAATATGCTTACCTTATGCTTGCATTAAAATGCAGTGTGATCTTTGTAATCACCAGCAAGATTCAGTCTGAACCTCATTTCAAGATAATTGCCATCTTTTAGTATTAAAGAAAAATCTGCCTTTCCAATTGCAATTGAAAAGAATTTAAAATCACATCAGCAGTTTTTGCTTTTGCTCTTCAAGTAGTGTGGGTGAACCATCATGGAAAATTAAAACATAAGGCAAGGAAATTTGCTAAGAAGGTATTACACCTATTACAAATTATTCAGTCTTTCCTTAGCAAATCTTTAATATATTGTAAAGGTATCAAATAATTTGAAAGAAATTATATAAAATTCCTTATAATTTCAAAAATCCTATCTATTCTAGGGATAATGGTGGCTTGCTTAAAATGAGCAAGGCATTTTGCTTATGTCTCACTGTCTTATTTTGTCCTACTGAAGCATCACTCTGCAAAGAGGAGCACTGGTTCTGCTGAAGTTCTCTGCCATCATCCTGTTACACTGAACCATGCCCAAGCAGTTGCTGGCAGGCAGCAAGCACACCAGTGCAGGAAAGCTGGATGTCAAGCTCCCTGAGATTCCTGTTCCTGGAAGTAACAGGTCTCACTTTGTTAAATGGAAGCAGTAATGAGCCCAAAGCTTGTCATTAGCCATAAGAAAAAACATAGGACTGCTTTAACTTATTTAATTGAAATGTTTGATATATGTTAGTGCTGTCTACACAAAACTGGGAAACACATTCCTCCTTCCCTGGAGAGAGCGAAACATTAAATAACAAGGGAAAGTGATAGACCTCAGCTTCAGATCCCGCTTACAAAAAGTGAAGGCACTGAAGAACACCATACTGGGTGTTCTTCTTCCCAGCTCTCCTGCTGGGAGCCTCTAATCTCCTTTCACTCCAAGTAGAGAATCATTAAAGCAGCCAGCATTGCACAGGCACAAATGCTGAGAGGACCTCATTCTAGAGGAATCTGCTTTAAAAACAGAAGTAATAATTGATCATAGCCTCTGGAGCACTAGCAAACTCAAAGCAAATGCTTATCTAAAACTGCACTTTTGCCATGCCTTAACATGGAAAATGCTGACTTCTACAAGAAACGGAGCTGCCTTGTGTTATCAGAGAGAGTTACAGCATTTCACTCTCTGCTACACGAGCGGCAGAAGCGGCTGAAAATCAACAGAGGGAAACAGCACAACCTGTCTGCAAGCAAAGCAAAGAATGGGAATTTAAACACATGTACCAGTTAAACCTGGTGAATATCATCCCAACAGGCAACAAAAACCTACCAAGGAGCTGATCCCTGCGTTGCTGTCATGTCTCACGCCAACATCTTTAGCCTGGGCTGTGGAGCTGAGCTTCATAGAGATATGAATACAAAGGGTACTTGCAGGTTTGGGGCTTTGGTTGGTTTGTTTGTGGTTGTTCTGGGGTTTTTTTTTCCCTAAACTGAATTTTCCTTTTTTTTTTAAAAAAAAAGAATTATTTAAATCATGGTGTACTTAAAAGGTTAGTTATATGATATTGCTAGGCTGTATTATCTTTACATCTCATTTGCAAGTGTATTTTCTTGATCACATAAAAGGCAGTGCAACTCTGAGGTACAAAATAGCTTTTGAATTATGACATATATTATCTAGATGTGTTTTTGTATAACTAATACACCTAACTACTGCTTTTTATCTTGGGATTAAGAGATTATTTTTTTAATGAGTTTCATGGTGCTTTGCCCCATTGCCACATAATTAATATTTAAGTAATATACTAAACAATACCTATTATTTTATGCAATCAACAACTATCATAGCAAGTTATTCTTGGATTGACACTATGTTAATGAAAATACAGCAAACCACAGATTTTTGCGATCTTTTTGTGATTACCGAAAGAGAGAAATAAGAAAGAGTAAAAACATTTGTTCAGCCCCAGGATAGGCTTCCTTTGGGTTTTTAACTGAGACACAAAAAATTACTAAAGACGTGAACAAAATGATCCCTGGAAGTCAGGCTTTTTGTTTAAAAAAAAAAAAAAAATATATATATATATGTATGTATAAAATTTTCATTTAAAAACCTCTCAGTTCATAGAAATCACAGACTTTAAAAAATACACTCTCTGGGAATTATTTCACACCACCTTTCATTTTAATTTTCTGCTCTTAAGTATATCATCATCAAGTACGGGTGTGGAATGTTCATTTTCTGTGAACTTGAACTGAGGACCCGGCTTGGAGAAGCTACCAAGCTGCCAATTTATTTCAGGCTTTGAAACAGGAGTGGTTTTCATTGCTACTCGTGGCTGTCAAAACTGCCAAAGTATTAATGACATGATGGGCTCTTTAATTCTCTCCATTTTTCTTTCGTTGTCTCCTTGCCTTCCATCTTTAAGAGGCTAGTGCTTGATGGATACAAGAAACATAAAGAAAGGTTAATTTCTTGCCGGGAATGTTTTTCTCTTTATCTTTTGTAGTTTTATTTTTGTACTTCAGAGTGAAATATTCCTACTGTGCAGCCAGGTGTTCTATAATCCTATTTTTATAAAGCCCAAAGGACTCAAATCCTAGGTAAAGTCTCTTCCATGATGACTTGAATGATGGGTATTTTCAGGCTTTAAAGTCAGATAAGAGTTTAAGCAAAACTGAAGTGTGTTTTTGCTAAAACAAAACCACTCCATCTAATACCACACATATATAAATATACTAATACTCCTTTACTAGGAAACGATGGCATATGTTTGTTATCACACTGCTATGAGAAGAAATGACATCTGTTAAGTGTTCTGCTGCAATACAAAAATGCAAAATATTTGATACTTGGAAGTTTGTATATAGGTAATTTCCAGCAGATAAGAACCAAAACAAGACCAACCTAATTCTATCAAGGGCCAGAAGACTGCAGCTCTACCACAATCAGTGGGAATTTACTGGATTAAGAGTTTCAGGAGCTCCTTGTCCTGAATCTGACTTGTGGGGCTGAATTAGCCATGTAATGACAGTAAGAACAGCAAGAACAGTTTTAAAATCCCACCTCAGAAGTTTGCATCCTAAGTAAGAGTGAAGACGACCTGCCTTCGTCCAGACACACACGGTTGTCACCAAAGTCTCTTCCCCAGGAGCAGGGTGTCACCTGTCCCAGAGGCAGCTCCACCCAACGCACAGTCTGTTCTGCAGGTCATGCACTGAATACAAAGCACATCAGACACACTTGCAAAAGGCACTGGGTTTGCTGGCCCTGATGTCTGCATGTAACAGCTCCCCAAAACTCCATCAATAAACCTAGCAGGAGGCCAGCCACAACACACACTGCCCTTTTTTAGTGTTGGGAAAGTTGTTCTTTCACTCTGTAAACAGCTGATTCCAGTATTTACTCTTGAATGATGGGGTTAAATTTCCCACAAGGAAAATCAATACAAAGACCCGTAAGGCAGAAGTACTATTGCACTTAAAACACTAAAGAGCTGCTATATGGCAGTAGGGTTTCTAATGACTAGAGAGATGTGTTTTTAGCAGAAATCTCTTCTTACCATGGTACAGACTAAAAGGAAAACTAGATATCACAAGCCAACGAGGAGAGTGGATAATTACATGCCTTTAAACAAGAAAAAACCAGAGATGAATATAAGAGAAGTAGATCACAAAGATTCAGGCACATGAACTGTGCTGGCTGTGTTCAGCTCCAGCTTATACCACCTTCAGTTTTCACCCCTTCCTGAAATGGAATGTGGACATAAACTACCCAAACACTGCCAGCGAGGAACCACTCAGTCCCAGTGGGCGACACAATCAAACTCTACACACCTGAATTAGCAACAACTCAAGAACTTTATGTCCAAAGGAATATACACCCTGGTTTGATCTAGTGCTGTTACCTCATATATCACATTACATCAGGCCATCCCTGGAATGATGATGCTTCATCCTCTTCCAGAATACTTCTTCACGGATTTTGG
The DNA here is from genome assembly GCF_017639235.1 of Corvus kubaryi. Classification (NCBI taxonomy): domain Eukaryota; kingdom Metazoa; phylum Chordata; class Aves; order Passeriformes; family Corvidae; genus Corvus; species Corvus kubaryi. The sequence continues at coordinate 1,904,033 of NW_024581133.1, read as the reverse complement.
GATAACTGAACTTTGAATTGTTAAATTCTAGTTTCTGACTGCCAAGTCTGAGTACTTAGTTCTTTCCTGAAATAGCAATATCCTGGAAGCAACTGACTAAATGAGAACTTCTGCTTTCTTAAAAATAAAAATAAAATTCTAAACAGCTCAAGAAAAACTCCAAGCATGGTATTACGAGCTTTTGTAGTTTTGATACAAAAGCTTAAAAACAGAGTACACCCTAAAAGCTCTAATGCCAGAATGTGAACAATTCATGTCTTGAGGTAAAGAACAGAACAATTCTGATAATTTGGGGAATAATGTATATTAGAACTGTAAGAAAATAAGCCTTTTCCAACTTTCTCTTCTGGAAGTACTGCAGCATACTAACCTTTAGTCACGGCTGGGTTATCCCCCGCACTCTGGTGACCTTCCCTTCCAAAAATTAAAAATGCTAACAAGTACAAATACTTTTATCCTATTTACCATTTATATCCATTTTGTTTATTTTACCTATAAATTGCTTTTAGTCTTCATCACATGGTAAAATCTTTAAAATACAGAGTATCTTGTGCTAGATGCTGTCAGAGTGCTTATCACAGTAAGGCTTGGAATTGTATGGAGAACATTAGAGCTGCTCCTATAAACAGCCAGCCCTCATGAAAACATTGGAAATTGCTCCTCTGCCTCTCCAGTTACTCACAATCAGTATTTCTGGGCAGAAAGCAATGATATCTGCATCTCAGTTTAACATTAAAATAAATTGAAACAGTTTCAGATTAAAATAACATGAGGTTTAAATTATTTAAATATCAATGGACTTTTAACGGGCCAGATAGAGAAGGTAGATATCTGGATACCTCTAAAATTTTAAGATTTTTAAGACAATCATATTTTTTCTGAGTTTGTTTTAAATTGTTCATCCTCTGCCTTTTTGTGCACTTCTATTCAGCCAGCAAAGGAAAGTTTCCTTTGCTGATAGAAGATCCACTCAGACCTGTGAGACTAAGCTTAGGGGGGAAAAAAAGCCACTACCACAAGCACTGACCACACTGGTGTGTTCTGAGGATTAACGGAGTAGAAGCAGTTGAGAACTGTCACCTGCACAATCTGTGCCATTCCCCTCAATTCTTTTGATTCATCTCAGTGGAAATTCCATTTGAACAGCAAAGTTAGCACTTGTGTTTAGTAAATTTAGATTTTTTTTTTTAAGTAATCAAAATAATTAAACAGATGTGAGACATTTAAACACTCCGTGTCACTGTATTGTACAGCATGACTTCACTTCTAGGCAGGCTTAATCTTAAACTGGTGGCCCATGTCAAGTCAGCAGCTGGCACCTCTCATCAGAAACAACATTTTAATGAATCTTATTTCACATACTCAAGATTGCACTTCTCATGTTTTATAAACAAATTAACTTTTCCTTACAAAATAAAGACCGGTTGAGCTGCTGCAGACTTCAGAATAAATGGATCTCTAATCAGCTACAAGAGCCTGATTTCTCTTTGCACTTTCTCAATTTCTTCTCTCCACATTATATGGGATATCCATCATCATCATTCCCACCAATCTAAAGCACACACTTCTGTAATTTCAACTTTCTTTTAGCCTAGATATGCAAGAGCAACAACAAAGTGGCACATACAAAAGGTGTGCAAACATGTTCAGTAGGTGTGGGCAAATAGCTAAACTACATCTATCTATTGCAATGTCTCTTCTGCTTGCATAAATCTATTTTTACATTTGTGGCCTGTTGAAAATCATGCCACATGCTGCTCACTCACTTTCTGGGTAACGTTTCCACCAATGATTATCTAAAATACAGTCATCTCAAATGGGTAACCAAGCAACCAAATATGCCCCCATTATGAAAGCCTGGGAACTGCCTAAATCAGGGCAATTCGTTCAAATCACTGTCTTCCTAGTAAGACCCAGAGAGTCAAAGGAAACTCTGTACAGGTTTCAGTGTTCCTTTAATTGTGAGTGCCATCAGTATGAAGCTACAGTATCTGAGTGTCATTTAACTTGGCACATAACTGGATGGATTGCTAGAAAAAGTCCAACAAAACTGTTTATTCTGACTAAGTTGAATTTGTTCTGATAAAAGCTTTCTTTCTGCTTTTTTATTTCTTAAGCAGAGGAGAAACGTGAAACCTCAAGTACTCAATTCACAGACGCTGTCTGTTGTTCTTTCAGTGTGGCCTTCCCAGCAGCCTGCGCATTCCAAGGAGGAGACAACCACGGAACAAACCTGGAGTGCACTGGACTCATGGAAGTGGAATCTGAGGAAGTCCAGTCTAACCATGGAAACCAGAGCTCTAGACACTAAAGCTTGGGGTGAGAACCAAATATCTACAAATCATCTACTTCGTGTTGTTTCACTTGAGTTGTTCCAGCCTGGTCCCATGGACCACAGACCAAGATCTCCTCCTGCAGTGCATCCTCTGAGTAGTTCCAGGCAAAAGGTGTTGAGTTTCCACTTGACAGCTGCTCTGGCAGCAAATCACAGCACATGGAGCATGGCTGGCAGAGTCACTTCCAAAGCGTGCTCTGAGCTGGAATGCCAATGTAGGGGCATCCTGAGATACCAAATTGCTACACCAATACCCCACCAGAACCAGAACCCACGGGTCAAAAATAGTTTACCAGAAATAAATGTCAGCATTTAGCCAAACAGTGCCCTGTGACAATAAGCAATTTTTTAAGTTTACGACTTTTATTCCTCATTCTCAAATAATATTGCAATGTCTAGACATTTCAACAGCAGGCATGCTTCAGGTCATTGTTTTTTTTAGTCTATGCAACAAAAACCTTTGCATCATTTCACAGAGTGGCCTGCATTTACAGCCAAGTGAAGATTAGCCTAAGCTTTGACTTTCCATTGATTACTTCCATTTCCAGAGTTTCCCTGCTTGCAGAAATGGGATTAATTTTTGCAAGCACAATCATACAGTGAATTTGTTGCTCATGGACTGGGCTGCCTATGATCAATGGACCAGCGATTAAGTCACACTTCTTTAACTGATTAGAATAAGTATAAAAATAGATTTTTTTTCCAGGCTTGCTCGCACTGCATATTTTTCAGCCTAGATTCTAATTTCAATATGACAATTTCACAGAGTGAGATACTGTTCAATGTGGGAAAACAATCACTGACAAAAAAAATTATTTTCCTGCTGTTCCAGAAGAACTAGGGAAGGGAAAAGAGAGTGCAGTAAATCTTAAAATTAATAGATATTGCAAGGGAGACTTATATTAATACCATACTCATATTAATACCAGAAATCTTGAGATTTTGTTCTCTCCAAATGTCTACCTTATCACAAACTCACTTTTTATCACATCTTACACATATTTGAGATCATTTCTGCATGAAAGAAGAGAATATAGAACATTTCTTACCAAATCAGAGTAGACTCAGGTACTCTACATGGGAAAATCTAACCCTTTGCCATCTTTAATCAGTTCAAACTTCACTTTCATTCCTGCTATTTCTTAGCTTAAATAGGTTTTAAGGGATGTGCAGAATCTTGATGATAAACTGGGAATGAATTCAGAACCTGCTTTCTGAGCCTTTTCATTCCAAGGGGATGGACAATTGGACACACACATTTTAGGCAGATTAAACTGTTAAATAAACCTACTTGGTTTCTCTTTCCTACACTTTTGCTGCCAGCCTTAGAGGTTTGTTCAATGTGGATTTTAAGCCCTTTAGAAAAATCACACAAGTTCTTCTTTTAAGCAGAATGGCAGGCAGCCATTTCTAACTATAACTGCTATCTGCCTTTATATCAGATGACAACCATACAAGATGTCTCCTGGGTAAATAACATCATGTCTAATAGTCAACACTTAAGCACAAAATAACATATTTGGGGTAAATCTTTCTGTGTCCTTTTGTTAAAAGTTAAGAAAAAAATGCAGGGGACATCATTAGAAAAGCATAATTTTTAGATGTGTGTTCTTTTGCCTATTTTATGTGTAGAGTATAATTGGGTATTAGATGCATTCTGTACATTAAAAAGATTGTGCAAGTAGAGATAAAAAAATCACTTCACAGAGACCACAGAACGCTATGAATCATTATTTACATACTGCTGGACTAAACCTATAATTTTCCTCAAATGTAACTTTCCTATTCAGTCAGTTACAGTCAGAAATACCTCAGACTTCCAGAACAAGTTCCTGTTGCAGAAATGAGCTCCCATGCTCAGACACATCTCCCAAGAAATCCCCTTTCTGTCATTTGTCTATATATCCATTTAGGTTCTAGCTTTGCTAACATTATTAATGATGTGCACTGCTGTCTGTTTTAGACAGAACAAAACCCACAGTGAGTTATTTACCTCCTTTAAGATTTTAGTGTCATGTGAAAGAAATGAGCAGTAGAGCACATAATATTTTTTTCTAAGTGTGATGAACCAAAAGAGTGAATATTGGCAAATGCTTCACCACTTTTTAGTTCTGCTGTACAATCTCATTTCCTGCTTCACGCCCATCACTGTACTGTCATTGTACTGAATACTACTGGAAGCTTCCAATAACTTACTCAACAATTTGTGCAAAATTGTTTGTGCAAAGCAAAGGTTATGATGCAATAGCCATCAATATTAAAAAAAAAAAAGTAGTTAAAAATAATCAGGATTGATTTTTTTTTTTTTTTTTTTTTTTTTAGGGTCAGAAGTCACTGTATGCTGAGAGATGCAAACTTTCCCTGCAGGGAACAGCAGGGGAAATGGGACAGGACTTATTTAAAAATACAAGCACAGAAGACTGTGGAAGAACTCCAAGAGAGTGAAAACCAGTCCTAGAAACTGTAAACAAAGAATGGTTATCAGTGGGAAATACTTCAAGAACCCCATGGAAACAGACCAAATAATATTTTATGAATTGGCTCCTTTTAAGCCACATTTTGTAGAGTTTCAAATAGCCTTTGGAACACATGTTCCTGAGACCTGCTATTCATAATAGTCAGCTTAACCTTTCTCACTGCGCTAATGGCCTAAATTAAAAGAAGTAAATCTGAGTGCAATGGTTTAGAGAGGAACTTGGTGTCACACATCACTTGCACAGGTTTGGTTTCACAGGTCTTACAGTCACCAACCCAAAGATGCAATTTATTTGCTTTGCCCCATTCCCAAACTTTGCAGAAATTCACAGAACTAAGCAGAGTTCCTCACATCCTAGAGATACTGGGAGATTTTTTTTTTTTTTGTTTGAAAAAAGAAACACAAAACTGCTTTTTGTGATTACATAGAAGAACAAAATGCAACTAAACCCCATTCCACACTGAACAGCCCAGGCACAGGCTGGGCAAGTGGTGCTTCCTTTGGAACTCCTGCTGCAGACCGGGGTCACTCGTCCTGAGGGGACTGCAGGGTGGGCACTCACAGCCACGGAGGGCCCTGGCAGCCGCTGCTGCTGCTGCTGCTTTCAGTATCAGACACACTGCACCCTTCCTGGCTCTCTTGCGAAATGCTCACTTTCATCCAAACATGGGGCTACTGAGAAAAACAAGCATGACTTTGCTTTTTGACTAGACTGTGTATTGTAACACATCATTACACACAAATGTTTCCTAGTATCACATATCATTCACAGGAATGAGGGAGAGCTTGACTTCACTGGAGGAGATTCTCAAGTCATGCATATTTTAAAAACACTATGGTGGCCTCCACTGAAGGCTTCCTGTACAAGAGCCAGCACGTAAAGACACAGTAATAGGGCATTAAGAATGCAGAAATACTGCATAACTTAAAGGAAGGAATACTTTCAAAGATTATGTGGTTTCTAGAAGTTCAGGAAATTTACTTGCCTTTGGGGTTTGATAAAGGCAATATGCCAAGTGCATGCAGCCCAAGCTAACAAGCACTGAAGTGAATGGGAAAACTTCAGTTGCCTTGAATGTTTTTTTTTTCTGACTGCATCTTTAGTGATAGAATGGTCTGAGCTGCCTCCTTTCAATAGCCAAATTTTCTAAAAGTAAGATCCTAGGCAAGACTGAGCCAAGATACAAAGAACAGCTCCTCTCCTTGGAGAGTGCTTGGGCACTTGGATTTGCAGAAGAGGATTCTGGCCTGAAAAACGAAAGGAAAAATCTGCCACATTTTTCACTTTTCTGATTTTCTACCGTCTGGACCTCTCTGTAGATATGAAACTTTTCTACATGCATTTTTGACTACAATGTGTATGTCCTTTACAATGGCTGTTTCTACACTTTCTTTATACCCTGTTCTTCACAGGAGGACAGAAAAGGAACCGCTGTGTGCGCAGTCAAGGAAATCGCTTAGAAGAGCTGCTACCAGCATCACCTTCTCAACCACGGTGCTGTCACAGCAGCCTCTTTAGGAAAACCCCTGTCCCTCAAACTAAACACAGCAGTCCAAACTAAGTTTTTTAAAGATCATGTTTTAGGCCCACTTGCTTATTTCAATAGAATAACATTTACTTAAGAAACAACAGGGAGATGAACGGGAAAGGGTTCCATTGTTTTCAAAACCAACTGCCAGGAAACAAGAGCAGAAGCATTTATGATTTTTTTCCTACTACGCTGCTTCTGAGGAACAGAAAGTTTGTTTTGATAGCCAGCAAATTCATAGAGTCATAACTTAATTTCTAGAGTTACTGCAGAAACACATTTTACCAAAAACCAGAATTTTATGAAATTGAAGTCCAGACATAATCATATCTATTCTAAACCACAAAAATTGCTGCTAACCTAGAATGAATTTAAAGCCTCCTCTCTTCTGATGACAGGGCCGTGATAACTATATTTCTTTGTTAAAAACCCCCGGTATGATCCCAGTTAAACTCAAAAAATTCTGCACACTTGGTGGGTTTGGGTTTTTTGTTTTCCAAGGTGTTTTGTTGGCTTGCTTTAAGTTTCACTAAGTATACTATGGGAATTTACTCAGCCCATTTTCTTTTGCGGGTTCCTCAGGTGAAACAGCCCCACACAGCAGGGGCAGTGAGCAGGCAGGTGCTGTCAGACCTCTGGCAGCAAAGGAAACAACAAAGCAAACCCAAACAAAACAGGTCTAGAATGTGCAAGAGCAATCCCTGCTGTTCCAAACGGTTTATCAGAAGAATTATGCTGGATGAGACTGTGTCCACAGTGTCCTATAGGCACCAAGTAAAACATTCCAGCAGTACTATAACTCCCCAAAATACTGTAAAGTGCAAAAAGTGGTAAATTCTCGTGGGCTGCAGCCAAAAATTAGAGGACAAAAATAATGATCACGGCCTTTTACTAACCAAATACAGAGGCAATGTGTAAAATTTCCTGTTTGTTTCTCTGAGGGACTCAACATGCCAATGTTGTCACAAGTATTATCAGCTTTCTCTGCTACTGAGAGTCCTTGTTTTCCTAACTTTTCAATCTGATGATTCACAGAGCCAGTTAGTGGTGCCCATTCCCTGTCCACAGCCCCAAAGTAAACCACACCTGCACAGGTATGCCTGTCATTATGAGAATTTAAATTATGAGAATTTATCAGAATTTAAACAGCACCCAAGCATGTGGTTTAAATACAACATATTTTTAAAATATATAACAACCAGAAGTAGTAATATGCTACTATTTAAGTCACTCTAATGACAGCTACAGCAACATTTGACCATTTTAATAGAAATTAGATCTTACATAAAATGCTGTATTCATAAAAACACTTGTCAGAAATATGCGGTGGTAAATTCCAAGGTTAAAAATTAAACTTCTGCTCTACATTATGTTGTACCTTTGCTTTGACCAGGCCTAAACTGGGCTTGGTGTCAGAAAAAGGGAGGAATTGAATACTCCAACAGTTCATCAGGCTTTTCATCTTTTCTTTCTTAGCAAAAAAACACCCAACACAACATTTGAGTTGTGTAAAGAGGTCTCTTAAGCACATCCCTATACCTTGTCCGTTAGTACCACATTTTAATGAAACATATAATTGTCTTAATAGAATACCTACTATCAAATAACGTCCAGTAAATAAAATGCATTCTTCAAGTCAATTGCAATGACACATTAATTGACTAATTTAGTCACATTAATTGACTAAATAACCATGTTAAATACAAAATTGACGTGGGATACAATATACAAACACTGATAGAGAAAATGGAGTCTCTTCTCTAGCAAAGCTCTTCAACTATCAGGACTGATTTTCAAGCAGAGCTTCTCAGTTAAAGCTCTAAAAGGAAGTAGTTTTAGAGGAAAACTGCTCTCTCAGTTATTACAAATAACAATAGATAGGCACAGACCGCAGTGAATTTATAGCTGTGTCTCACTCTTGGGACTCTGCTTCTGTTCATAAACAACTCAGATACACTCTCATGGTTTGTGCTGTTAGCAGAGCCCCTAGAGGGACTTAAAACTTTGTATTCATGCACCAACTATCCATTATGCTATATATTTTAGATGATGAAATTAACACCCAGGAGATACATTCATGAAACATCACATGGGGTTTTAGCTCCGTGACTCCCCTTGGTTTGAATAGCATGTGTGCTTAAACCCTTTGCAAACCTTTGAGAATTTAGCTTAAGATACTTATCTCAGTGCAAGAACACAAACATTGAGATCTAATGCTCCTCCCTGAAGCAGCATTGCTTAATCCTTGTTCTTGATGCTGCCATGTTAGTCCTGAAGAAAGCTCTTTCCCTCCCTTATTCATCAACCTATTCAAATAAAAGCAATAGGACTACATGCAGAAAATGACACTATTCAGCAGAAGAACAGTGCCAGCATTAGTAAACACATACAGTCACCAGGATTGTCTTGCAAAAGATTATCAGCTGCAGTCCTTAACACAGTACGTGCCAATCCTACAGAAGATGTGTTTTGAGTTAAATTATGCATCTCAGTCTGCAAAGGGCTATTTGCCAGCTCATGGAAATTATGGGACTGAAATCCGTACCCAACCATGGCATATTGTTCCATTTTATTCTGTTTTTCTGGGAGCAGCCCTATGCCAAGAAAACAATGTCTATAAAGCAATCACAGATATCAAGACCAGCATTAGAACAACAGTGAAGATCAAGGTGATGGACTTCTTTAATCTTATGGCACTGTGGTACAACAAATGCAATGGCAAGACAAATGTCACAAGAGCAAAACAAAAAGGCATTGCCCTTTTAGATAAATACAAACCGAGTTTCAATTCTACTACTCCCAATGAAAAAAGCCAGTGTTAGGTAGAAAAGAAGTGCAAAGTATCACAGAAGTACAAAGCCATAAAACTTGAAATATTTATAGGAATTCTTGAAAATAATGCCAGCATCCTCTTTTTTCAGTGTTCAGCTATAACAAGAAAATATTCCTTCCTTACCAGAAAGTTGATTAGCTGTTTCCTTCTTTCTAATCACTCCTTTTCTTAATGAACTGCAGTCTTTACTGCATTCTGACCCAGAGCAAAGCACTGTGACACCTGTCAATCCTCAGACCTGCTCTGACTTCTGCTGGCCAGGGCCAGCAAATCCCCTTTTGACTCTCCAGGGCTGGGGGTGAGAGGAGGGGGAAGAGAGACTGAGAGAGAGAGAGAGAGAATCGCCACTGACTGACAGAAAAGATGTCTGCAACAGCATGAACTCCATTCTCAGCTCGAAATATCTTTAGAGTGAGTCTGGCCTCTATGTACTGTTCTCATCTGTTCTTGCACCACAGCCATGTCCTTGGTGGCAGTACTGGCCTGAACCCCCTCTCTCACAGCTGATGTTGTCTAAAGAGAGGTGCATAAAAAGCAACCCTGGAGAAAGTTGCAGGAAAGAGTAAAAGCAATTTTAGCAGGAAGCTGCTCCTGAGTTCAGGAAGACCACTTCTCAACTTTTCCTGCAGTCTTCCACACAAGTCTCTTGGCCCACTGGATAAGACCCTTCCCCTCTTGTCTCTCTTATCACGCAACTATGAGAGGATGCAAAGTGAAAAGGCTACCCAGCCAAGAACAAGGGTCTTCTGACAATATCCATTTAAAATCAGATTGAATGGACTCTGGCAGACTCAATGGATACTCTTCAAAATTTAAAAAAAGACCCCAAAACCCAACAAACAACAAACCAACCAAACCAACCAGCCAAAACCCCCCCAAAAAAATAAAAAAATAAAAAAACCCAAAAAACCCCACCCCAATCCAACCAGGCAACCAAACAAAAAACACACCAAAGAACAGCCCAAAACCCAAGCAACATTAAGAGTTTGGTTTAGATATCTCAGTCTACACACAGAAGAGTCAGAGATTTATAGAGGTCAACAGCAAAACCATTTCAATAATTAGAGAAACACAGCAAATCTTCACAAGCCAGTAACTAAAGAGTCTCTTTCCTCTTCACAGACAGCGAAATGCACAGCATTCCTTATTAATTCAAATACATTTTCTTTGGTCAAAAATCAAAACAGCATTTACTATTAAATTCTCTGAAGTAGTAAGATCACAGTGACTGCTGACTTCAAAATTTAAGTATGATCGTATAGAAATTTAGTTCTGGTGATTTTTCTGCTTGCTTGCTAAGAAATCAGGGGCAATTGCATTTGAAAGTCTGTTCCCCTTAATGTTTCTTCACAAAGCAGTGCCTCTCAGATGCTACACTGCTTATAGAGGCTTTTTATAATGGCAAATGGTCAGCTGCACTTGCTTGTATCCCTACCGTTCGAAGTAATTTAATGCCAACTACAATTCCTGAAAACCTTCATAATTTCCTGTAAATCCAAATTCAATTACACTGGTAGAGACCAATCAGAGACTACGAGTACTCTCTTGGTATCTGGGACACAATTTAAAGCCACAAATGTATAACTTCTGAGTCTTTTGCTTCAGCAGGGATGCTAAACAAAGTAGAAGAATCACAGCAGATAAACTTCCTCACTCTAACTCTGCCCCTCTACATTTACTGTGCCAGCTACAGACACTGAATAAAAGGCAGACAAGGCACAGGTTGAAACACATGCACAGGAAGGAGCAGAAATGCAAGGGCAGCTTTGGATACTGAGGGGACATCAGGGCTCTGCAAAGGCCCACGGTTCATGACTTGGATTTCAGTGACAGGAAGTGGAAGTAAAGGAAACGAAGCCCATGTTACAGCAGAAGGGCAATACCAAGGTATCTGTGTAGTAAGGATGCAAAGAAGAAAGGAATGGGAAAAATCCCAAACCATTGGCTTCTGCAAAGTAATGGTTGGGGGAAAAACCACACCCATGAGAGCCACAAGCACACGTTCGTTTGTACCTTCAGCTGCAGTGGGCACTGCCTCCAGCTCCCTGTCCCTCCTTCCCTGGTGGTTTGCAGCTCTCTGGATGTGCTGCTGCACTGCCCATCCATCAAGCGCCTGTACGGCTGTTCTATGAAGGATAATGAACTTAGAACAGCCTAACAAAGAATATTACATTATTCAAACCAGTAAGGTAACTGGAGGCAGGAGACAACCATCAGGCACGATCTGGCATTTGTCACTGTCTACAATCATCAGTGACACAGGATTATAGAAGAGAATTATTGGAAGACATTAGGGTTTTACTCAAACATCTGAGAATTATATTAAAGTCATATTTGCAGCAACACACTTACAGAAAATTAATGTTCTCTCTGTCACTGCAGGGAAAGGATAGAAGAAGCTGTAGGCACTTCAGACAGAATCATCTATCACTCAGTATCAGGAGCTGGTTTGGAGGCTAATTCGGGGCTCCCTCAGTTCCCAATAAAAAGCCAAGGGTCCTTATCCATTTAAGGCCAAATCTATCACAAACCTGGCAGCAGCTCTTCTTTACCCAAGGAATGAGAAACCATTCTGATTTTTCCACAAAAAACCCAAAGCACACATTATTCTTCTCCTCCAAGGAAACAGAAAGAGATGATTGATCTATGGAAAGAGTAAGTCTCCCTGTGCAAGAGTAAGCAATGCAGACATTACCTATAAACTATTTTTAAATAAATCTTGTTCACTCTAACAATTTTACAAGATTTAATTGAATACATGGACTTATAGAAATTGCAACTTATTTGATATTGCAAATTTAAACCTTGAAAAAACATTACCCCTGTAAGAAAGGCAGAAAATGAAAGCCTCAGATGTTTATTCATCAAAAGATGCTCCTTGTTTCCTCTGATTTCATAGACAGGTAATACACCATTATTAATTTCATTCTGAAATCTAATACACTGCTGATTTTCCAAACTCTCACTGGCACAAAGGGCTAAGAAATTTGTATAATCAGCATCTTACCTGTCTCTTTGAAAGCAGAAAGGCATGGCTACAATACAGAGTAATTTAGATGCAATTTTCTAGCTGGGCTCCATACAGCTGTCCTTACTTAATATCACGTTGAGCACAATCTTGGTCTTAAGGGATTAAAAATGTGCAATTATGCACAAGTCTACGAGTTCTCTGACAGTGTGAGTTTTTAGATTCTACGAGGACAAATGGCCTGTTTTATTTACTTGTTTTTTTGTTAATTATTATTATTATTATTAATGTGAAACTGGTGGTGGATAGAGAGGTTTTCTCTGTGTTATGCTCTATACTTAGAAGCAATTAGTGGGAACTAGATATTGGGAATACAGGAATGCCTGTGTAGCATTTGAAGCTTCCTCTTTTTCCATGGTTTGTATATTTGCACGTAATAAAATACATTACAAAAATTCTGCATCATTGATTTCTGGTAGGGTGTCAACCTGGGATGTTATCAGGATGCTGACAGACTTCGAGAAAAATGACAATATTGTTAATAGAAAAAAGCAGCAACATAAATCCATAACAGCTTTCTACAGGAAATGGGAAATTTCAACTTTTGAATCAAAAAGACTTGTAAAAGGTAAGAGTAAATTGAAGAGAAAAAATTAAATCAACTCTCTCCACTCCTGTCCTATTTCTCTTATGTTTTCAAGCATTGCCATCCTTGGTGTCCATCCTTCGGGTTGCATTAAAAACCCAAACCCTCCAAAAGAATTTTCATAAAATGTTCTTATTGAGGTTTGGTCTTTTTTTTTAAGTGATTCCTACAGGCCCTAGTTCCATGTGTAGCTTAATCAGCACTCTTGAAAACAACACCTCCTGCCAACTGATTGACAGAAATATTACTTATTGTTTCCAGGAAAGCTAATTCAGCAAAAACAGGGTTTCACTGAATTAGAATGAATATGATAAACAAAACCACTATAAAATATGGCTTAGGCAATCACACTCCCTTCATATGCAATGCTAAGAGATAAAATCTCTAATACAGGTAGTTTGTCACAGAAAGAAAACAGGAAAAGTGTAAGCAAATAAAGTATCTCCACTTCCTCCTTTGAGGCCAGTTATTAATGAGTGCAGACAGTCTCCAGCAGAAACAGTCTGTTTCTCCTACCTTTAGTAGACATATGCAGCTAAAGTTTTGCTGCTGAACTAAAAACCCCACATACTGTATAAATATAAACACTTACATCTTAACCAATTAAAAAAAAAACCAAAAACTGGCGGCAAAATACAGAAACAAGGGGAAAGATTTTCTGGAAATCTTTACAGAAATGAAAGATGCAATTAAAAAAAAAAAAATCACTAGGCTGCGTAATTTCATGCTGACACTACTTTTTGTTGAATTTTGTTTGCTAAAATTTATGTCCAGCTATAGTGCTAGTAACACTGATACCCTCAGCAAGAGACCTCAAAACCCACTGGGAAATGCGTGAGTTCCTTGGATTGGGCTGATAATCCCTTCAATGAAAACTTCAAGCCTCCATTTGGCTGTTTTTAAAACGTAAACATGTATTATCTGCAGCCGAGGTGGTGTATTTTTGGTCACAAGGCATTCTGTCCCACGTGCACATCTCTCACACACTGCAGAGAGCTCCACAGCCCCTGTGCTATGCCAAACAACACCAACATTTTGTGCACAAAGCTACTGCCCAGCAGTGCAGCCCCAGAAAATGCAAGGGAAACCCTACAGCAGGGAAACTGTCCTCACAGAAATTGCTTTCTGTTTACTTCCAGTCAGTGTCTGACTTCCCAGCCCTTCAGCTTTAGGGCATATTTCTAACAAATGTTTTTATCCTATTTTTAATAAACATGGGTGTTCTCATTTTTAGAGGAAACGTTTAATCCTTTCTTGAATCCTGCTAAGCTTTTTGATACAATGATATGCTACAGCAGTGAATACCAATCCTTATCTTCTTCACAATATCATTTTTAGAATAGCTCATCAGAACTGAATACAAGATTTAAAACTGTGGTAAACAAGCGATTCCAAACACAGAATTGCAGTATTTTCAGATTTGTTTTCCAAACCCCATTCTCTAGGTTTATCCAGTGTTATGAACTTTCCTGACCACCATGTACTGCTCCAAAGAGACATCTATTTAACCTTTCCACTAGGCTTCTATTCCCCTGATTACAGTTAATTACATGCCTGTAATCTCTATGAGCAGTTGCAACTATTTTAATGTGCAAAACTTTGCCTTGGTCAATATCACATTTCATCTTCTATTATGCTGACCACTAGCTGAGCTTTAAGCCATGCAATCTTCTTCAGTCTTCATGTTCCTAAATAAAAGCATAATCCAAAAATTCATTACTTTTCGCCTGTTTTTCCCACAATACAAGAAACTTTGACCCACCAAGGAAAATGTTATGCATGAGCATCAAAGCAAGCTAAACAGCAAGGAATTGGAAAATAATTTGGTTGCTAAGTTTCTGAGGTCATATTTGACTTGAAAAACCTTCAACACTAATCAGAGGGCCCAATTCTTTCCCCAAACCATTTAATTTTCTTTAGTATGCATATAGACAGAAGTCCTCCTTTTATATTTTGCCTCTCAAAACATGAGATGTAAGTCCAAATGAAATCCAGATCCATGAAATCTGGATGCTCATTTACATCAGAATTACCTTGCAGACTTCTCCTTATTAAAAGGCAGTCATATAACTAGATAAGTACTAATATAATCCTTGCCTGGTGTGGGAATATCCAGCAGTCAGAAATTTAGTCAATACCTCGACTTTACCACACTGAGGTTTCTGAAATGTCCCTCTCCAGTAACTTAAGGTCATAGGAGTAATGGGATCTGAACGAAGACTGAAGTGTAGGTGAACGTTTCCAGTTGCTTGGTCAGCAGCTGAAGCATTTTTGTAGTTTCATAAATTCACTTAAAATGCCGGCTCAAAAAACCTTCCCTGTAAGAAAGTTTTAGTATTTGATGTTACATTTTAAGAAAACATCAGCCAGTCATTATTTTTTTTGTAAGTCATTCCCTGTGTTAGCAGTAACACAGACTAAGGCCTTTGAGGGGGGAATCTCACTTAACTGAACAGCTTGGCACATCCTGTCTCACCCTGAGAAAAACTGGAATGTTTTCTAGGACAAGACTGCATCATCTTAACATCAACATTTTGAAAGTAGAATATGCTACTGTCGGTGATTCAATCACTTTTCCCTTCATTACAAACACTTCTGCTATAACAGTTTTACCCCAAGAAGCCACCAGATTTTCTGTACTGAACCACATTCCCATTACTATTTTAGAGGCAGATGCAAAACCTACAAGCAGCAAAACTCCTGGATGATTCTATAATCAATTTAAAATGTGTATTAAACTCTCTGTGTTAATACTTCATACTTTTAGTAGTGTATATAGAGATGTAGTAAGCCAAATGGGATTGGAATACATTCTCAATTTTCCTGTGAGACTTCTGAAGAGTGAAGAAAAACCAGCTTTTGAAGATTGTGGTTTTAGTACTGCACTGCAGCAAGCACTGCACCTCAGAAATGTTACAGGGATTATAGTTTGGGAGCTTAGAAAATTACTCAGAAAACATTTTCCACTAAAGCATTGTATCTGCGACTGGAGCGTTTTGAAACAGGCTGCTAATTTAAACCATCAGGCATACTGTCATGCTCCTGTGGGCTTTTCAGGATGGATTCAACCTCACTGAATCATGACTCTCATTACTGTGTTATCTTGCAATATCAGTTTACAATGCATGTTGTCTACGTGTCAATGGCCAACTTTCCAAAATAACAATGCAGAACGAAGTTGAAACTAATCTTGGATAGGACTGCAGAACTCCAAATGGACATAATCAAATTACTGCCATATCTTGCCCCACCAGATCATTTTCAGCTGATCTGATTTGATAAATAAACAGACAGAAGAAGCAAAAGTTGCCATTGTGTCTTCATAAAAAAAAAATAAAAAAAACCACACTGCAGTTTCCTCCACCACCATCCAGAGGATCAAATTTATGTCCCAAGCTTCAGCTATGAGATATCAAAAGCAGAGGTAGAAAACCGTCAATGCTCTTGCATTTGAAAAAAGCATCATGTGTTGGTTGATATGAGTGTATCAATCTGCCTGTTGTTCTTGACACTATTTTTAGCTTCCACTCAGTTTCTTTCTCATTTTTACCTTTTCAGCTAATGGAAACTGTTGCACACAGTGGTGGCAACTGTGATCTCAAATAGTCACAACACCTTAGAGTGAGTCACAGTAATAAAGGATTGCTTTACTACTTCAGCTGTTCAGAGAGAAAAAAGTACAATTTTGAAAGCATCTTCAGGCACAAACTCATGCAGAAACTCATTAGAACTTCTCTACTCATCATAAGGATTCTGATTAAGCTGGAAAACATAAAATGCTTCAGGCCAAACAAGCAAGTGTGTCATTGTATATAGATCTCTTATGTAATTTTTGTAAATCATCTTCTAGAAGATGACTTTAAATGCTGCAGCGTAATTAGGATAATTACTGCTTTGCAAGTAGAAGGAAGTTGTATCCAATCGGGACAAACGAGCCAGTTTGAAGAGATGGAGGAGGAATATGAAAGAAAACACATCATCCCAAATTCTGGTGTTGAAAAGATTCAGAATTAATTTCAGACTCTTTAAAGAGTTTGCTTCATGTTGGAAATATTTCATTTTAGTGACAATATTCCCTACAGGGCTAACAGATTTGGCTAACAGATTCCTTTAAAAACATGCCTGGCTCCCTGAGAGTCCTGGTAGATATCTTAACAATTGAAGTGTTCAGTAGAGTGATGAAATAGGGTAAAAAGCTGCAATTCAGTGTGACTCTGAGAAGAGCAGGGTTGAGGAAAATGACTGGAAATGGGACATTATCACAAAGTAGTTAATTTGCTTCTTATTTAAAAAGATGGATTTCCAGTAAGTACCAGATGATGTGAAGCCACAATATAGGCACCCTGACGTGATATACAGTGAGATTGCTGCACCCTTCCCAGGAAGTGCAAACTTCAGAAAGTTAAAAAAAAACCCAAACGCAACAACAACGACCAAACCCCAAAGCACCAAGGACACCCCCCAACTCCCACCCCAAGCATTGTGCTGAAAAAGCAAATATGGAAAAGAAAACACTTAGAATCCCCTGCCCAAGACTCACTCAGCAGCTCGCATCCTTTCTCAGGTTTGATCCTGACAGATGCATCAGCTGGAAGCAGGTCCCCTACAGCTTTATAAATTATTCTGTGAATTTGAAGATTAGTACAAAGTAATAAACAGGGGGAAGGAGCATAGGGACTACACCCCAGGGGAAAAGAAGTATTTTTGAACTCAGCTAGCCTGGGGGTTTTGACAAAGCTCAGATATATTCTGCAGCCCAATTCATGTACGAGGATAGCACAATCTTTCGAGGTTCTTTAATAGCTGCATCAGTGCTAATTTTATGCTAATCTCTTACTGTGCACATCCATGATCATTAAGACTTCTGGAGATTGGATATTACACACAGTAGCTGATAATTTGTTAAATAGAGAGTTAATGGAAAATATCTGATAAATTTAAACATTAACTTTGTATTTGTTTCCCATACAGCTGTACACAATAAGAAGTTATCTGGCTGCATTAATGTGCTCCATTTTTGCATGATTGCTTTTGTTAACTAATACAACACAATATAAAAGCAGAGCTTCTTTAGAGAATACACAGTTATTCAGATGAGGAGCCCTATTTCTTTCCAGTTCTGTATTACAAGAACAAAACTGCTACATAATCTGAGACAATAAAATACTTTTGCCTCTTTGATTTACCTGAACCTTATTAAATCGCAGTTTAATTTGTGTAATTACTCCAGATTAGTCCCACCTCCTGGAATTATTTTCAAATCTGTTGCCTATAACAAAGCTTTCATGCTGGTAAGACTGAAAAACCTGTTGTTTCTTGGCTGTGCCAATCAACTTCACTCTTATTGCCAAAGATAAATGACCCAAAGCAATCAAAACTGCATTAAATAAAATTATGGATGTGCATCATTTGTTCTTTAATTAAAATAAATGCAGCCTTGAAAGATTACATACTCATGTGGCAGTCAGTTTTACAGAAGTAGCCTTTATGTTTCCACAATACCAGTATATGTCTGCCTTCCTTGGAAGTTAAAATACAGCTCTGCTTCCACAGCAAGAATTTTTTTTTTGGTTCTAAATTCAGTTCTGCTTAGAAATCTGTGCTGTGGAAGTAAATAAAATAATTACATTGAAAAATATTGTTTTGCAACTTCTATAATTCCATTCACATGCTGGAGACCTGAGGGATTGCTTTGATTTAGTTTTATCCCTCATGGTTCAAGGCACAGGGCTGTCTTTTCACTGTTGACTGCTCAACCAATTCTGCCCCTGAACCAATTCCAACAGTATTTATCAACATTATTTAGCTGAAAATCTTAATGTAGGATACATTGCAGTGAACCTCTCAGGACAAATATGAGGGCACGAACTAATACAAGCTTCCAACTGCAGCTAAGTTTGCTTGTATGGTTACCCATCACAGAGTTGGTCTGCAGAGTCTGGAGCCTCGAACCACACACAGTCCCCACGTGGATCCCAGCCTGAGCCCTGTCACACTCCCACCACAGAGCACAGGGACAGGCAGGAGGTCACTGAGTGTCCCCTGAGCATCACAGGCAGCACTGAAAGGGTTTTGTCACCTTGGAGGGAGCTCCTGTTGGGCAGGACTCCTCCCGGGTCTCACCTCACCCTTTGCACGCTCACCTGTGTTGGTGAGAGTAGCTTTGATTAAGTACCTGCCACAAGTCTACAGGGTCCAGTGTCCCCCCATCCCCTTCTGTTCCCACAGAGATGTGCAGGATGACAGGCAGCAGTGCCCCTGAATGTTAAAAACCACCCTAAAAATTGTGTAGACTGAGATCTTGGAGAACTCAGAAGAAAAAATTAAAAGGTTTCTATCCATGTGTTTCAGATGTTTGCTGATGACTTGTGAACGTTGATTATGTGACTACAGTGTCTCCCATTTCTTACCATTTACTAGATTTCTCATTACTACCTAGAGGAAAAACAAGAAAACACATTTTAGTATTTTCAGTTTCCTCCCCTGTTCTCACAGTCCATCCTCTTTATAATTTACTACATTCATGTGTGTTAATAGAAAAAGGAAGGTGCTAAAAAACCCCCTGTAAGGGTAATTGTCTGTTCCAGGTTTAGAAGTTAAAACTCATGACAGTTTGTGTAGGTATTTACTCATCTGTTAAAAAAAAAAAAAGATTATTTCCTCTCAAAAGTCTTGCATTTTGATAATATAATACCACAGCAATCTATCACTTTGTTCTAAAAGAACAGAATCATTAAAATATTGCAAACAGCTCTCGATTTCGTATGTTGCTGTAAACTGTATAAGGACACACAAATGGTTTTATAATTAAAATTTTTCTCTCAGATTATTTTCTATTCACTGTCTCACATTCCACTTAGTTACACTTAAGTATTATGTGGCTCTGCAGCCACTGGGCTTTCTGTGTTATAAAACCATGGCCTCATGTGTACTGTCCCTCGGAAACGCTCTACTATAACCAGCTAACAAGCTGATCTCTCCCTGCCCGGAACTACTCCCCAACCTCCTTCCCCTGTCCACTGATTGCTAGATCTCGCACTGAAACTAAACCAGGGAAATCGAATTAGTCTCTTCCAGTCTCATCAGCATCAGATTTTGCAGGCCCACAGGGCCCTCAGCTATCTGAGCTGCTGCTCCATCCCCAGTGACGCAGCAGGACCTCCATGGCCTCCAATGCCAATAAAGGCATAGAGTGAGATGAAGGAGCTTTACAGGCGATTCTGAGAGGCAAACCTGCTGCCAGCAACCACTCAGAGAGAGACCAGGGAGGTCTTAGTCTGTTGTTATGCCCAGGATCACCTGGCACAATGACAGCTGCACACAACAGCCTCCCTCTGCCCAACTCATCGAACAAAGGAGTGAAAAATACATCTGTAGGAGGGGAGAGTTGTTGAACAGGAATCTATTTGCACACATTCCTTCCTCAGTGTAAAACCTTTTTACTCTGCATTGGCATTACTGTACTAACCAATACAGTGAACACAATTTTCAGGCTTTTGCATTTAAAGCACCAAGAGAGCCAACTATCAATATTGCCATGAGTTAATTTCATCCTGTAAAACCCCAGAGGCCAGAAGTGACTGGCATGCTTGCAAGGACAGTGCTTTTCTACAGTTTTAAACAAATGTGCCAGTTTTTCTGAACGCTGTGGTCCCAGGCCCATAACACTTTCTGTTGGTTGTGCCCTTGTTGCTCAGGTGGATACAGCCAGCTGATAAATGGGGGAGGAGAAAGGGCCCAGTGTGAGCTTTGTTGACTGTGCCCAGTTTCTTGACTTTCTTGACTACGTATCTTTGTTGGAACTAAAGTTCACCTCTTCCCCTGCATAAGGGACCTAGGTAGAGAGAAAAACATATCTTGATTCCTTTGGAAAAAAAAAAAAAAAAACAAAAACCCAGACAAACATTTTTTCTTTAATCTCCCTTAGATCAGGCAATTTCCACATGATGGTTTCTTCACTGCCTGAATTTCTAGATGGATTTCTGCTGGGCATTCTCTAAGCTCTCTCACTTTTAATAGGTCATCCATAATTTTTACTATGACGGCTGCATACATATAGAGGCATTATGGTACTAAGGTATACTACAGCTCTATCTTCAAATGTTTTGCTATAATTTAGTACTTCATCACTCTCCCAGCTGCTCAGTGGCACACTCAGGTTTCTTTCTGCCTCCCTTTCACGACATCTGTTCCCTCCTCACAGGTACCCTTTCTGAATTATAGGCTATTTGAAGTGTTCACTCAGTCCTAAAATCCCTTTCTTGTTTTAGTTAATCTTCAGAATTACTTCCTTCAGGAGCTGGAGGCTATTATTCAGTGAGCCTGCCTTTATATTTGCCCCTTGCGTTTTAAGCATCTAGAACAAAATAGCCAAGTGTACAGAAAATCAAGTTACAAAATTTTGAACTTGTCCCGTGATAAATCTCTCCCAGGGTGAGGGATGCTCACACACAGCTGGAAAACATTTACCCTTAAAACTGCAGGAATCCAAAACAAGTATCCCATGTTAAGTAAGATGGGTCATATACCACATTATACTTTTATGAATAGAGAAATAAAAGTCTTAGATAAAGATAACAAGATCTGCACAGTGATTCTGTAAAGCTTTTTTTAAGATCCAAGAATCTTTTCTTGACAATATATATACAAATGGGACCACTTACTCAAATAAACAGTAATTAATAGACACAAATGTTTAAAGGTTCAGGCCATAATGAGTAGAACACCACAGAAGCAACACAATTTTATTTAAATGTTGTAGCAATGTGAGCCTCTGTTGGCCTCAATTTTACCTATTTTCATCTTGCAGGCAGCTTTTCAATTTGCCCAAGTTTCATGTTTCAGAATTTCTAATACATAAGCAACAAACTGTTGTTTTTAAGCACAGACCAAATCAACTTCCACAAAAATCTCCTCAAGCCACCTCCAGTATTTATGTCTCAAGTGTTCAGTGT
The DNA here is from genome assembly GCF_017639235.1 of Corvus kubaryi. Classification (NCBI taxonomy): domain Eukaryota; kingdom Metazoa; phylum Chordata; class Aves; order Passeriformes; family Corvidae; genus Corvus; species Corvus kubaryi. Next base: position 1,882,292 of record NW_024581133.1, on the reverse strand, counting down.
ATTTTCCTCTCTTTTGTAAACAAATTGAAGACTGTATTTCAATTTGAAGACAAACAGACTTCCCTTGAAAAGCTCAACATAAGAACATACTTATGAGCAAAGAAATTTACAGCAATAGCGGAAACTTTTCAAAAGAGAACTCGAAAATAGTAATAAAATTAACAGCAAAGTAAAATAGCCTGTCCTTAGTGCATTTGGGAAACAACTCGGGAACAACCCAGGGAAAGTTGGTAACTCCACACATCATCTTTATGATCACAAAGAATTAACTTAGGTCCAGCTGAACAATGACCTCTTCACTTAAAGCACTTTACCAGAAGTCTCACTTTTTGACATCAAAGAAGTTACAAGGTTGTACTTAAAGAAAGCATTCACTTAACAAGTCAGGTCTGAAGTGCAGTCCACTACTGCAGTCTATAGCCATCAATCAACACAGGCAGCACCTGGGACAAAAACCTGAGTCTTTCATAAAAGCAGGGCAAAAAACCACCACAAAGCAACAAAAAGCCTAGATGAAATATTTCTTTTCAGTCACTAGGTAAAGATGGCAAATGAAACAGAACACGTAGCTTACATGAGGTTTAAGCTAAGACTCCAATAAAAGGAAAGAAATTGAAATTTTCAGTAGAATCTCATAGGTATCCAAAATCAAACTATACTCAAATAGTCAAAGTTTGAAAGAAAAAAGAAGTCAAACTCTAGAATAAAATTTACAGAGGATGGAAAATCCTTCAATATTCAAAATTCAATAAGGAATCCAAAACTCTACAAAAGAGGATGGTTTTACATGGGTAGCAATACTGGAAAGTACCCACCAAGCACCTTGTTTCAGGTAATTCCTCTTAAGCCTATTACTTTTGTTCCTCTGAAAACACTGGTCCATATTTTAAGGTGTATATATATTTCCTTCATTTTTCCAATTTTACCATCAAGGACGGCAGGTCTGCATACGAATCTTGTTATTTACTTGACACTACACCTACTGGAAAGGGCAGCATAATATTTTGAATACTATACATAGAAAATTGCTTTGCCAATCACTGCAGACAAACAAAAGCTCTTTAAATCTTAATTTCTTCATTAAAGTAATGGGCGGAAATGACTAATTAGTCCTTAAAAAACAGTTCAGGAAAGAAACTTCCCTGGTTGTACAGTACTTTCAGATATTAGAGTGACTAATGTGGTCATTACTCTAGAACACCAATGCCTGGAACTGACAGCCAGACAATGTTTTGTTTAATGTAGTACATCAGGACAAATAGACAACAGTCTCAAGGAGAAAAACAAAGCATAATCCAAACAAATTCATAATATGCCAGGTTACTGCAAGTGACAACAAAACAGAAACGTGGTGTTCAGGCATGGAAAAGGAGGAGAGCCAGCAGGAATGTGTGGATGCTGCTCAGACAGGTCCTGCTGGAGGAGGCTGCCTGCACACTACAGAGTGCTGCTGCCTCCCTGATAGCTCAGAACCCACCAGGACCGAGTTTAACCAAACTGCTGTGCCACGCTCAGGAGCAGAGCAAAACTACTGCCAGCAAATGGAGCTCAACAGAACCGAGGAACTGCCAGAACAAATGAAAAGAATAATTTCCCCCCGTCCAACAAAACAAAAAAAACCCCATAGTGACATGTTCCCTGTGCATAACCCATAGTTTATAATTTTGCCAACTACTCTGAGCAGAGAAAAACAATCAACAATGATTTGAAATGGGACAAATGTGGAAAATGTGAAATTTGATGAGACTCCTCTGATGGTGAATAAAAACATTCTGAGATAACATAGTGTAAAAAAAAAAAAAAAGCAAAAAATATTAATATTTTTGACCTGTAAATGCAGCCATTCATATTTAAAGTCCCTGTAGAGTGACATTTCAAAAAACTATTATTTAGATTTCTATGATTCCAGTTTGCGAGGCTCAACAGCAGTAACTCAGTCAGCACAGCTCCCTTCTCATTAACACTCCTCAGTACAGCACACTCTCCATGTCACAGGATAAAAGAGAAACCGTGGCACCTCTCAGGGCCTTAATTACCAGTGCAGCCCCAGCTAACCCAGACAGCAGAGCTCGTTCACTAAACCTACACTGAATTAGGTCACAAACTGGACTCCAGGACACTTCCCCCTACCATTCATGATAGCTAAATATGATCAAAAGTTTCCAAAGATGTTAAATGTAATCACTGTTTTTGGGTCTAATCTGCTTAAAATAAAAACTGGAAAACTGCCAAAGGCTGTTTGAAAGGAAAGAAAAAGAAGAAAAACACGACCAAGCACAGCTTATTTCATTTTTACCTTACCGCACAGCTGCCAAGTAAATTTAATAAGTCTTTGTTTTATGAAGAATCCTAAAACCAGTCCAAAACCAATTTTATATAGCCAAAAGGTACGAAATAAATATACTTTCACTATAATACACAACTACTTTTTTTGGTCCCATAAAAGCAGCTCCAATTTTACATTTCATTTGTTTTGGTGTGTGTTAACATGTAACTTGTCCCCAAATTGGAACGACTCTGACAAAATAACCACGACTTTCTTAATATCCAAAATGTTTCCCAGCTGCCCCTCTTTCATACTTATCTGTGTAACTACTTTCAGCTTATGCACAATGCTGACTTCTCTTCTGCTCCAAAAATTCCCTATTTTTCTTCAGGTCTATTTCTGTGAACTTCTGGCTTACTCCAGGCTGTACTCCTAACCACAGCTCTCTCTTCACTCCCTACAGAAGAAATGCCTGGTTTGCCAACCTACAGGCCCAGTTCATCCACAACATCTTCTTTCTCTACTATTATGTCCTGCTGTGGGCATTCCTGGCAGGAAAGAACCAACCAACTTGACATCTTTTACTATAAATGTTTTTATCCTTCAGCTCTGACATCTTTCTAGTTAAAATACTCTTATTCTCTGCCCTGGTAGAATTGTCTGCTTGTAATCCTAGCCTTCTTTATGCTATTTCTGTCTTTTTTTGTTTTGAACCATTTTCTCTTTTTTTGGTAACATTGTCTCCCTTTTTTTCCTCTGTATCTAATGATTTCTTCAGACAATACATGCCTAGAAGCTGACTTTCCTTATGTCATTCTTCGTTGTCTTCCATCTCCTCAGCATCAAGAAAATGTTTTTCATCACTCTTCATTCTTTATCCCCCTTTTGCTCCAGTAACTCTTCCTCCTCAATCTCACTGCCATCCCCATGCCATTTTCCCCACCACATCACATCTGTCCTGCTCTTTTGCCTTCTAATGCACACAGCTCTTCCTGGAGTATAACCTAATTCCTAGCAAAAAGCTTAGTAACAGTCAATATTGCAGCTTCTCTTTCACCCTCAGACCCAGCTTAAAAGCACTGATCATATCCTGTTCAGTGCCTTTCCCTCCCTCGGCCCTGCTTCCTCCCAATTCTCTCTCTACTGCTCGAATTCTCTTCAGGATGTCCTTCATGCTTCAGCCTTTGGGCTTCTTTCTTCTTCCGTACCTTGTCTCTGAGTAGTTATGTCTGCACTTGGGGTGAGGTTACCACACCAGACCCAAGGACTCACAAATAAACCACCCAGCTCTAGATCCTTTCATCTAACAAGAGGGAAAACCTATCCTCCTTGCCTCAAATGACAAAATCTAACCAATATTATCAGCCAAAAACTTTCTAAACCAAGTCACATACAAGTTTAATGCAACATCTACCACACGCTGTTTCTCATTCACTAATTAAAGATTTGGGCTTCGATTTCCGTGTTACATCATTTCTCTTCCCGGTGGGTTTATGCCCTTTCTGAGCTTGTTCATTAATAACTCTGCAGCAAAAATAATTTTGCTTGCTTTTTGCCTTGGTCATGCCACTCTATTCTCTGCATTCAGTACCCAGATTTTCTTTCATGGTCACATCCAATTCCCAAATTCCACATGAATGCACCCTCTGGAGGAACGGGTACTGCTTGCAGAAGTTTGAAGCATTTCTGTGAGCTATCTGAGGCAGTATCAGCTACTTTATTCATTTCAGCGTGCACATGTAATTCTGATTAATGTTAACAGGAATTTAACATGCATACAACCCCACAGTCTGCTCATATGCTGTGGGACAAGTCTCCTTCTCCTTGCGAAACGCCACTGAGGAGGGCATTATGGTATCCAAAAGGCATGTCCCAGACTTAGCTCAGAGTACTCAGAGAAGTCCTCTGAATTAGCAGTCTCTTCCATTTCACTACAAATTCGTGTAAATCTTTAACATTTTAATACCAAAAAACCCCCCAAAAAATCCAAAAAACACAAAAAAGCCCCAAAAACCCAAAGAGCCACACATCAGTAAGAGCAATAATGCAAGTACTGAAAAGTTCATGTTTAGAAGCACCCAGAGCTACACACATTTTACCTTTCATAAATCTAATACAAAGACAGTCAAAACAAAACTAAAAAATGCCTTGGGGTTCCACCTCTAAACATGCAGATCAGGTAGTATGGCAACATCACTCTCATGTAGTCATGGTGTGCCTACTTAACAGTTTAAATGAAAGTTTATTTCATTTATTAGTAAAAAACACGGCAAAATAGTAAGAATTATACAGACAACTGTACTTCCTACTTACTTATAGATAAAATCATTCTAATAATACTTGTTTACCTGTGGTAGCTATAAAGTACCTCTTCACACAGGTCTTGCTTCAGACAGCAATTAAGTGTTCAGTGTGCGACTAAGCCAGCCCTAATTAAAGTCAGTGGGAGCTTTTCCACATATTAATGTCTGTTGGTTGAGGCCCACAAGAAATTGTGCAAAGAGCATAGTATGGCACTTAACAGGCCTTTGAAAGGAATATCAGAAATGCATTGCAAGCTTCCCATTCCAAAACCACGTGCTGAAGTCAGGTGCCCAAATGGCTGCCCAAGCCTTTTGATAAATTGTGAAATGATTATGCACAAATCCTGATAACCCTGCTCTGGCTGAAGGTGATGCTGAAGCTCCCACAGAGCCTGAAGTCTATCTCCCAGACACCACATTTAGCATACAGACCGTGCTGAGAAATAACTCTGCATCATATATTACTGCATGTCAAAGGCACAGCTTTTCCATGATCGTAGATCTCAACATCTCTATAAAGACCCTGCCCACAACAGCTCGTCACTCTCATAAGCAGGTTTTAGGATCTAACTTTTCTCAAAATGTCAGCAGCTACAGCTGCTCCCAGCTGTTCCCCATAGGTCAAATCAATGAAGAGGCACTATCTCACCTGGATATAGGTCAAACAAAAAGGAAAGAACAAACTAGGTTTGAAAGCAAAATTTCATTTTCTGTTTTCTAAGAGAAATGCATTTCCCACACAAACCTGATCACTTCCATGTCTTCTCAAGAGCGGCTGATTTTTTCCATCTTTCCCTCTGGGATGATCTGTTTCTATTTCCCAGGCACTTCTATTCTATACTGTAAGAGTTCTTGGCTGCTACAAACTTGTTTCTGAATTGCTCAGTAACTGAGGCCAAGAGAACATTGAATAGTTTATACAGTCACTCCACTTTGATCTTCCTAGATTTTAGAACTTCCACATTCTCATACTTTTTTTGATTTAAGAGAAGTACTGCTACTGTCCTCACCACTTAGAAGAGTCTCCTGCTACTACCATTTACTCATCTTAGAAGAGTTTTAAGTCAGAAAGACCACTAGCTATTTACATCTGACCTTCATTTAATTCAATTACGAGTCTAATAACCAAAGTATCTGCTTTCTAATTAAACTATATTGAGCCTTATATTGAGTAACACACTGGTTCCTCTGCTGTGATCTACAAGGCCATGAAAAAGTGATGCTTACGTAGTGTACAAAGCCTAAGACTTTTCAATTATAACATCCTTTCAGCACTTTCAATTACTTTCTCAAGCACATGCTTCCAAATCAACATCACCACAACCTACAAAATTCACTGCATCTACCAACGTATCATTTCAATAGTTAATCAGAAAAACCCACCACAAAAACCAAAAAGCCCTCTTTCAGATGTGAACTTCTCCTGCCTCTTTTCACTGAATTAAGGTACCCTTTCTTTATATTGTTTTTTTCTGCCTACAACAAATTCAGACATCTTAAACTATCGTCTAATAAACTTTGGATAAATCGTGCTGGCTTGGCTTATCAAATGTTTTACTGCAAGTATTTTCCCCACTCCTCAAATAGCTCTATGGTTCCTCACTGCACCATCTAACTTTTTACAACATTCATTTTTGAAATACAAAACACGGATAAACACACAATAACTGCTTGCTGTTACATGGTACAGAACCCCCATTTAAAAATTATTACATATTAAAAACTGCTAACAATTGCGGGGGTGTTTTGTTTGTGTTGTTTTGAGTTTGTTGGGGTTTTTTTTTTTTGGTGGTATTTAATTTCTGTTAAAAAAAAACCAACACAACCCATAAATGCAGCCATCCAGCACTGTAAAGGCACAGCTGAGGGAACAGCTGAACTTTACACTGGGAGACAGGATCTCCAAATGTGATTTCTTCCAGGAAAAAAAAAGTACACAAAACTGTGCAGATGTTACTCCTTGCTGAGGTGATTGGGGAAGATCAGTGCTCTTTGACCATGGCCCTGAAATTGGGGCTGGTTCACGCTGGAAGGGGCTTGGTCATAGTTCTGTGGGCAGAAGAACCTCCTGGCTGCCCACACGAGTCCCCTGCATGCCCAGTCTGACAGAGGTGCCCACTGGGTCTCAGTGGTCTCATGAGTCTTACATTTTTAAGTGTCAGCCAAATAATTAAGAATAGTTAACATCTCTCTAAGGGTTACACTGGGCACTCTTCACCTGTCTGTCCCCTAGGGCAAACTAAAAACATCTGTAGCTTGCAGCAAGTTAATGCGCTATTAATTCAGTTAAAAATAGCACTAAAACCAGAGAGAAATTCCATTAAGAGTGGACACCATGCATCTGCTACTGAATCTCCATTTCAATGACTTCACACAGCCCAGGTCTCTCTGCAGGTAGATCACAGGGCTGGTACATAGATCCTCCTGCCTCCTAAGCTCTACTTCTTTAGAGCATCTTTACTTTTAAGAGAGTTCAAGAACCTTTTTTAAGGCACAGAAGACGGTGTGACATATGCACCATCCCCTTCAAATGTAAGCTTAGCCAGGGTAGAAGTTTTGACCCATAGTATTGCCCCAGTCACTTCCCCATACCAATCTTGCACCCGGTCTAGCAGGGACTGTAGAACTCATCATCAGCAGGTGGAGAATACATAGCTGCACAGCAGCCCCGGCTGCACAAGGGTCTGTCATTCTAGCATGCAAGTCCTAGGGCCATTTCCCCCCTCCCACTCGTGGCACTTGCTAAAATGGGCACATAGAGAGACTGAGAGGCACCACATAAAATAATGCAACATTATGCAGACAGCTTGCAAAAAAATGATCATCTTTGTCTGTTGGTTCTGAATCAATGCTATCTGTGTGACATTTTGGACAAGAGTGTAGGGGTAACTTTAGTTTAATGACTAATTAGCAAACTTCTGCAGGAATAACATGGCGATGTACTAGACAAAATGTCACATCATAGCCATGCTAGGCTTCTCCTGACACTTCCATTGCACTCACTGTCTTTTTGGGCTGGCAGAGCAGGGAGATTGCTTATGCTACAAAAACTCATTATGTTTAGAAACAACAAACAAAATATGAAAGCCATAAATATTTACAGTACAAAACATAAAACATGAAAGGCACAGCCAGTGGAATCATCAATCCCCTTGGACTCAGAAGTAATTTCTGCTCCATCTTCATATCTGAGTCTCTTAGTAGCATAAGCCTAAATTGGTCAACATTGCTTCCTTTCCCCAAGTGACCTTCCTGACAGGCTTTCTCCCACAGTTTAATGGATTGGCTTCAGAATGAGAACACCACAGTTACCATATGGAACTTCTCTTTTGCTGTAAAAGCAGTGGGTAAATGATATTAACTGCTTTGGCATCCACTGGAAAATAAAGACACACATCCTGCAGATAACTCAATAGATACAGATAATACTCTCTTTGCAGCTGAAGCTGGAATCAAGGTCCACCACTTTAACAAAAGTTGTTTGCTATATGTGGTTATGTACTGACTACTTGTATTCTGTTTATTGCAAGTGAACAATGAAACTGGCCTTTGGAAGAGGCTGAGTATTCCACCAGTTACCATATCTGTTTGATCAGATGAGAAATTAGTACTTTCACCATTATAAATCTTAGCTTTGCCAGGACAAATTGGTAGGACAGGACTTAAGGACGAGCAGTACAGCCACCTGGAAAAGCAGCAGCTTCTCCCACTCTTGGGAGTGTTTTTGATGGTTCAGATACAGTGTAACAGTGACTTTTACTGATTTTAACTGTAATTTTAAAAAAATAAGCTAGATACTAACATTTCAATTACGGAGTACCCGAACACCAGTAATTTGAGAAAACTGGTGACAGGATAACACTATCAACCCCCCTCCCCAAATAGATAATTCACACACAGGGCTCTCAAGCGCCTGAGACGCACCCTCTGCGGCTGCAATGGGTAGCGTGCGCTTTGTTAGGTATGCTGTTTGTTTATTTAGTACACATTGCCACAGCCTGAGGAAGAAGTGCTTAAAAATAATGTCAATAGACAAAGGATCTTACTTAAGAGTCACCTACCTAACCTTGCTGTTCTTCCTGAGGCAAAAGCAAATATGAACTCATTCAGGGCCATTCTCTTATATATGCAGGGAAACATTTATCAAACCCAGAATGAGGAGGAGTTGCTCCCCACACAAGGTCTGAAGGATCATGCCTACTAACTAAAGTTTAATATCAAGATTTCAGAAATTCTCATTTAAAATTACCTGAAGCAAAGTCTAAACAGGGAACGATAAGAGAAGTAATGGGTGTACCAATTTGGGTACTGTGTCCTGTTTCTGATAGGAAGCACAATACATCTTGTAATAAAGATTAGGACAACAAGTGCAAGCCACCCCAATAACAAAGCAGTACAATAGCCAGTAGAGATAGCGTTAGCATTAACTCTGGATTTCCTGATTGCTGTCAGCCACTTTCACAGCACGTCTTTTTGATGTATTCTCTAATTTCCTTGACTTTAAAAAGGAAGAGGTTGAGGAGTTATTAGTTCAAGAAACTGAAATAACCATTCTCTTTCAATTTCTCTTTTTTCTTGCCTTCCTTCATTTTACAGGTTTCAGTGTAGAATTCTTCATACATCACTTTTAAAAGTATCTCCTCCCACTATCACCTTATCTTCTCTTCCTCAATTGTAACCTTTTTATTCTTTTCCTTATGTCTTCTTCCCTCTCCTATACCTCATTTCTCCCCTTAAAATAGTCCTTCTTGTTCTCTATTTTCTGTCCCCATGTCTCTTCATCACATCAAATTTATTCATGTCTACTGAATATTCAGGCAAGTTCTTCTATCAAATATTTCAGCATCGGTGTGGCGAGGGAGCTCAAGGGAAGAATTCCCATTCATTTCTAAAGCTGCTGTGACCATCAATAAGACTTGTACTAGACTTTTCCCCTTTCTTACACTGAGAGAATAGCTGGGATAGAGAACAGCACCACAAATCCCAATCACATGGAGTCATTTGGGACCCCAGCTCACTTAAAGCAGGTCAGAGACGGACAATGACGGGTTAGGGAACAGCTACAGGACCTGTAATCTAACCCTACCCTTTCTTTGCAAATCCAGCCCAAGCAGTTCATCAGTTCTTTTGGTTTTTTAAGCAAGATCCATCTTTTCAGGTCTACTGCCTAATGACAGAACTTCTGTACAAAGACTTCTTAAAAAAAAAAAAAAGTTGAAAAAAAACATATCACCTTTGAAGTAAATATTTAAATATTTGAGTGACTCCTCCAGTGCTATTGGGGAACATTTAAAAGCATGAAAGACTAGTTTAAGCCACAGTAGGACAAAAGCTACAATGTTTCAGTAGTTTATTTCTCTTTCCCCATTGCACATCATAAATCAGCAAGGAGGTATGTTTTCCTTAATTTGTGAATTAACTGATTGCTAAACGTTGAGCATGATGCATCCGAAACACGATCAGTAAGGGAAGTTCTGTAAGCAAAGCATCCATCACAGAATCCATGCTTTTCTTTCTGATGAGAAAAATACAGTGTTGCCAGTCTGCATGACTTTTTATAGGCAACCACATATGCACTGTGATATCCCGCATGTAACACATCTTCCCTTGCTACACTGAAGAGTTGCTATTAAAGATTGCTGCCTATTTTCATTTTGATTGCCTGGAATAAGAATGGAAATGTGTAAGGAATTAATGGGTTTATTCAGTCACAGGCATATGTTCGGACCTTTTCAAAGCCTTGTTCTGCTTGTGCAGTCATGCTTTTAAATTACCTTTCATTATTAATATAGCTCCTATTAGCAGCTCTGCTTAGCAAAATACCTCTTTTAATTTGCACCTAATTTGAGAAATTGACAAATGTTTTGACGGTATTAACCAGTCCATTTTGTCTCTTGAATGTAAGAATTCACTTCCACAAGAGTAGGCTAAAGATCACACCCGTGATGACTAACAGTGGGAGCATGAGGACAACTGTCAGATAAGGGACAGGCAAAAGATACAGCTACCTCCTGATCAAAGAATAAAAAAATTCCATTCTAATAATCTAAAATCTGTGCAGTTGCATTTTAACGCTAATTTCAATTAAAAAACCAACGTACAAGTTACATGATTCCATCAGATTACACTCAATGCACTGACATAGCCAAAGGCAAGTAATAAAGAGGGAAAAAACCCCTCTAAAAACACAAGAAAATGCATCAAAAACTCTAACGATCATTAAAACACTAAGACTGGGTCTCCATCAGCTCCAAATTCAGTACTGCCTTTGGGTAGGGGCTTTTTTTTCCCCTAGAAACAATTTTTTCTCCCTTTCTAGCACCCTAGAGATTCCATGTGAAAAATGACCCAATTGAAGTCAGTTTTGTCATTCTCCTTAAAGGTAAGTTCCCAACTCTGATTTTTGAATTGTATGCTATTTCTATAGCATACAATTTATTTAGCAAATACAATCAAAGTGATTTATGACATGTGAAGTCGTTCTACAACGAAGACAAAGTTTCCTGAAATTCATATTTGGTGAATATTTCCTTAGAATAGGACATGCTTAATGATAGATTTCTGACAATATCTGAATGTTTCCAAGTTACTGTGAGAATGAGGAGGAGACACAAACCCTGCAATGAGCCGGTGCCTCTCCTTTCTTCTTAAGTGGATGGGCAAATTCCTTAAAATGGCAGCGTTTTCCTTCTGGCATGCTCGTTTCTTCCCCCCCTCCCTGGGTTTTCTGTGGCTTCATAAGGTTGTTTTAGATACAGGCAATCTCTTCTGAGACAAAGAGCTGATTTCTCACAGTCACAGAGATATAATTAGGTTTACCAGGGATAGATTCTGCTACCTTATTCCACATACACCAGAAGTCAGTAAGTAGATGAGACCTCAAAATGATTTATCACCTGAAAGAGAGCTGATGGTAGAGCAGTGCTGAACGTGAGGCTGGAAAGAAAGCAGCAATGTATACATAGAGCTCTTCCAGTATGAGCAGTTTTTCACTTGTCAAAAATCAATTTCATGCGCTGCCCTGCTTTCTGCTCACCTGGCTTTGTTAACTCCTTTCGGAGTTCACACCAAGCCTCAAAACTGCAGCGCACAATGGATGTGTCTATGGGACTGCCTATGTCAGTAACAACTTTGATCTGCCATCTTCACACATTACCTAAATGTTTACTGCATAATTCCTTCCTAAAGGAGGACCTGAAGTGTGCAATGGTCTGGATGCCATGCAGTGCTTTGCACAGATAACCAGTGACCTTAAAATACACCTGTATACATCTCTCTGTATTCAGCTCCCTTCCCCTGCGAAAGTGCTTCTTTACTTTGACTGAATGTAATCTCTAAGCAGGAGCTAGAACTGCACACTTCCTTTCAGCAACACAGCAAGTGTTGAAAGGCACTTATTGATTGCATGCAAAGTGTATGACTACAATTTCCATATTTTAGTCTAGGATCTAAGTTCTTTTTATTAATTCTTCAGCAGACCATGGAAGTCTGAGAAAAATTCAACACCTGCACATGCAAATATTATTACCTTTCTAACCAGTCCATGGTGCTACCCATTGACCATTGAATTTTCCCCCTCATTTAGCAGTGTATGTATTAGAGATGCCCTGTGGACCACATAAGCAATTTCTGCAGTGAATCAAGTAGTTATGAGAAAGGTCAGTTCTGTGCACTAAGTTAGAAGAATAGAATATTTATTCCCCTACTCCAAATATGGCTCCCCCCTCCCCCCACTCATTCCTGCCACATGGAAGAAGTATGAGTTTCTTCTGTGCTTAAAATATGACCCTAACCCTTTTCTCCATGAGATGGGTACTATGCGTACATGCAAGTACAAAATTAAACACAGTTCAGACAGACCTGCTTGCAATACATAAGATTCATACTCAAAGGCTGAAAGTGCTTTTTTGTCTCCTACTTCCATAAGTATTGCAATGACAAACTCAGATGAAGGCCTCTAGCATATGTGTTCACAATTATGATTCAGATTTTTCTGTTTGTATACATGTTTGCACACGTAATAAAACAAAACTGTTGAATAGAAGTACACCTGTCAAAATACAGCGATCCAACAGTTAATAATAATAATGCTATATTTACAGCAGGAGTAATACACAGTCTCTTGCATCTTAAAATCAGTTATAGAGGGGGCAGAATCCTGTCACAAGAAGAATTATTTCACATACACTCATATCTCTCGAGAAGTATGCCAAGTTATTCATTCTACAGTTATACGTCAGAATACTACAGGATCGGAGTGTAGGATGCCTGTATCTATATCTATATAAAGATTATCAAGAGCTTCTTCCTCCTCTTATATTTCCCTCTTCTAAATGTTTCAAAACCTCTCACCACTCAAACACTTAGTGATGCATAAGCTCCTCCTAAGTTCCTTCAGCACCTGCAGTATCATCAGGTGTGGGGGAAATGAATTAGAGCTTGCTGAAGAGCAGCAAAGAGCTGGCACTGCAAGCTGCCTCTAATTACACTCAATAAATTTCAGCCCTTAGTTTTTTCTCCCTGAAAGAAATATCTGATTTGGAAAGCGAAGAACAATTTTAATAGCCCTCAACCAGTTTAAAGGATTAATTTGACATGCATCAGTATATATGCTACAGTGGCCTCTTTATTTTGGTAATTATTTTGAATTCACTTTACACAAAACAGTTACAAAAAAGCATTTACTGAAATATGGGGTATAAGGTTCATATAAAACTTATTTGACTGCTCAGCCTTCCTATGAGTTTCTGTAGACACAGACTGGGCAGGCTTTAATCAGGTCTCTGGTAGATTCTATAATAAAACTCTGCCACTTATCTTGTTTATCTCATCCTGAAAGACAAAGTATTTTAAGTTTTATAAGCATTAATTCCGCTATTTGTGCAGCTCAGAGAGGATTTGAAAGGTTTAAACTTCACCAGAGGAGCAGGACCAACTGAACTTTCTTGTTCTAGAAAGAGTGAAGGAAAAACAAAACAAAATTCAAAAAAACCCACCAGTGAATTGAGTTAGTGAGTGAAAGCATGCAGTTCTTAACCTAACCAGTTTTCTTGTTTACTATCCAGACCCTCAGCAAATGTGCCACGAGGTCTTCCCCTTCCTAAGTATCCCAGTGTGGTTACCAAGGCAAAAAGAGATGAAGGCAGAGTGACATAATGAATTGCCCTGCCTCTGTAGAAGACATGGCAAATTGTAAAACAAACTTGTATAGCAAATTAATAAGCTCAAGCACAAGGCAGGACACTCCAGAGGGAACAATGTGGAACTGCTCTTTGGCTGCAGCTGGACAAAACAAGCCAGCTTTAACAACTGCCTGTTATCAGGGATGTTATTCAGCCCTTCCCTGGCATGACCTCTGCAGTTAAGCCCGTTCAGAGATATGAACAAGGAAAAAGAAAATACTTTGCACATACCAGTTTTCCACACTTTAAAGTCCTTGACGTAGCTCACAATGGGTTTATGAGCAGGAGGAAGCAGAGAACCCAGGCCAGGAAAATTCCTCAACAGCTCCTAGGCAGCACATCAGCTGGAGCTGCTAAACTGCACTGAGGTGGACTTGGAATGGCCAGTGACACCCCCAGGGGTCTAGGAGCCAGGATGCAAGAATTACCTCCCTCCTTCTGCCCTGGAGGTGTTTTTGGGTCCTGGCTGGAGTCAGAAGGAAGAGGGAGCAAGGAAGATGTGAAAGGCAGCAGAGCTTGCTGCAGATGGTATTTTCCCCATGTTTTAAAGGGGGTTCAGTGCTGTTTGCTGTAACATCCCCTGCACAATCCTGCTTAAACATCAGCTTCAGTCTGAACTGCAAACACAGAGGGAAAAAGTACTAGCACATCGAGAAGCAGAATAAACACTGAAAATACAATAATGAAATTACATGAGTCAACACCAGAAAACATTGAGGAGGTCCAGGGACAGGCAATGAAATGATTAGAGGCATGGAAGGAAGATTTAAAGACTAGGAATACCGAGTTTCCATAGGGAACTAACATACAAGGCCTGGTATATGAAAGCTGTGGATTCAGAGAACTGGATATTTAAATAAATAAACAGCAAGACAGCATTGGCTGTTTAACTGAGCAGCATAAATTTACAGATGATGTATAAATACCGAAACTTCAGTCAACTGTTTGCTGGAAAGCATAAGGAATACATCTTGTTCAATTTTGGTTTAGCCCTTCATTACAAGATATTGCCAATTTTTAGACGCTTTTGTTTGCCGTTAGATTTAACGTGAAAATTCCTATCCCTCCTTCTTCACCCTTACGACTGTCACAGTGCTGCTGGCTGCTTTGCTTTTATTTTTTAAACACACTTATTAAATTCTGTAGCACTAGAGCACAAAAGCAGGAAGAGAAATGACTGTGAATTCACAGGATCTCACACAGCTTGTAAGAGACACTACCAAGCCAGTTCCACAAGGGGATCCCCTTCCCCAGCCTCCTCTGCGACCACAAAATACAGATAAAAGTAATCTTACTTTTTAGCATTAAAATCCCAAATTCCAGAAAAAAACCCCACTATATAGAATAAACCAAAGGCTTTTTCTGTATTTTATATTCATGTGCAAATAACCAATTAAAATAAGTATTTCAAATAGCTCTAAGAAACATCTCATACCCCACTATAAAGACAACAAGAAAAATTTCCAGTGGCACTAACAGAAAAGGCTCTTCTCAAGTCTGTATCTGGCAAGATATTACTTCACGAGAAAACAAAATTAATACATTCTTGCCTGCTTCTTAATTGTGCAATCTCGTACTACAACATTCTTTTTCCATGTTGATTTTGCAGTCATTGCTACCAGCCTATGAAAGTACTCTAGTCACCGTACTCCAGCTGATCACTACACAGAGAGCAACCAAAACACGGTGCAATGTGGATTAATTTGTTTTCCTTCTCAAAATAAAATCAAGATAAAAACAATTTTTGCACAGAAATAGTCATAACTAATGGTTCCAGTGGTTATCCCCATCTGTCCACATTCCAGGGCAAGATTAGCTTTTATCCAGTGAAGATGAAAAACAGTGAACCTGTGTAGATTTCCTTTAAGACAAAGTATAATTATAAAATCATTAAATTCAAGGGAAAGGAGTAATTCACTAATATTTCTTTAGAGGTAACATCTTGTATGCCCTGAAAAAATAAGCTTTCTTACTAAAGTTTTAATAAGCCCTTGGGCTTCCTCTGAAACATTTAAGAATAGCTGGTAAGAAAACAATTAGAAATGAACAGATGTTAAAACCTATGAAAAACACTTCCGTATTTTAAAATAAAAACATCTTGTACTAACTGTGATTGTATGTAAGTCCAACAGCAACAAAAAATTAAAAGAAAAAAAAGAAAAAAAGCTTGTTCCTATTTTTGTTTGCTCCTCCTGTACTTTGCAATAATGCACTGTTTAGGTAGATGTTCCATACTGGAAAGTGTCAAACGCTATTAAAAAGAAAAAAATTGACTTGTACTGCATTACAGTTTTCACCACTCAAGCTGTTTTTAAAGCACAAATTATTTCTGGCCTTGCTTCGAATAAATTATATAGAAAGCAACTATGTTCTATCCAAGCACATATTGGAAAAATTGCTCGCACCACTGAGGGCAGCTGTGTGTGTGCTCTGCAGCTTTGACAGTTCTGGTAGCTGTGACCGTGGCACACTGGTCTGGATGTGAATGAAGAAACATTTATATGGAAACAGAACACAGCACCAGGGAGGCCAAACTTTGGTTAAAATCCCCTATAAACTGAAGAACAACTCCCTGAGGATTTTATTTATTTAAATTTCCATTACATAACACCAATGAGATGCTCCCAGAAATGAATTCATGAAAAATTGCTGTACCACTGAGGTAGTTACACTAACACACTCTTCAGCTCATTCCCAACTAGACCTCTGACATCAGGAGTACATTTAAAAGGGATTAATGCCTGTTGTGCCTTATTGTTTAACTATACATTGACTATGGAGAATGGTAACACATAATACCAAAATACTCAACATCTCCTTTTGATCACAGAGCTCGATGGGTAACTACCACTTCCAGAACATGTCATTTAGAACTTAGTGAATTTATTTAAGTATCTGCATTACCCAGCTACCACACAGCTCAGAATAAGAGATGCTGCATTACCCTCTACACTAACAGAGCATCCAGGGCACGGTCTGTGAGGAGGCGGGCGGGTTCCTTACCGCACATCTGCTGCGGAGAGAACTCGGACCTCAGCTCCCCCAGCCCCTGTGCCTCTGCCTGGGACAGGGGGAGGCTGCAGCAGGCCCAGGTACCAGCCCGGGTGTGTGAGGGCACTGGCACAAAGGCCACTGCTCGTGGCACAAAGGCCACTGCTCGTGGCACAGCTTCACCACAAACGCACTCCTGGGCAAAGCTCTGCCTGATCACAGCCTTGCACTCCACAAACCACAGCCTCACCTCCTCGACGGCACCAGCTGGATGGGAACAGGCATTTTCTGTTCAAACTGCTGGAAACCTGCCTGGTCCAGTGATGTGAATTTGACACTAGTTAGCTTACAAGTGGCAACCCCTGTAGTTCAAAACACAAGCTTAACAGGAGGGATTATCTAGAGCTTTGTAACAGATAATTGAAAAAACAAAGCCCCTGCCTCACTTGTTGTACAACTTAAAATTTGCATAGAGGTTGTACTACAAGCAAGTTTCAAAGGAATTTAAATTGACAGAAAAGAAAATTTAGATAAATCTCACTTTTATCACTAACTTTCACTTCCAGATTACCCCAGGTGATTTCTTAACCACATACAAATATGCCTACACAATTGTGTAAACCATCTTTACCTGATCTACTTCATTTTACAGCAGAGCATTCAGGAGCAATGCAGGTACCTAAACACAGACATTTAGTGCTATTTTAGATGCCCGAGGGCATCCCACCCTGGCTCTCAACTGCTGCTAAAAAAGGCATGAAGTCATCTGTCACACCTGCTAACCCTGACAGATGTCTCAGGTACCCAAAGCACTTAAAATGGCATTAGGTATCTATGTTTAGGCTTCTGAATCTTTTCCTTGGTGCCTAGAGAAAGTGCAAATGAGGGGGAGAACTGGTGTCCTGGACTCTGTCATTTATCTCAAACACAAGCACTACAGAAGCAGTAGGAGTGTGAAATCTTTACATTGTCTCACTAATGTATGTTTCCCCTCTGCTCCCACAGATCAATCTGTGACAAAAGCATACAGTATGGTGTGCATTATTATCAGCAAAAGCTATTGCAAGGAGGAAAGCTAGAACAGATCTTGGAGGGTAATAGCATCTCACTCCCAAAAAATCAAACTGGATTTGCATGAGAGAGAAGGATGAAATGCCCTTCTTCAACCACAATTCAAATGGAATCAGTTTCTTGCTCATTTCGCTTGCAATTTATTTGTGGCACAGCACGGGGAAAAAATAAAGATGATTTTTTTTCTCCCTGCCCTTTATTACATATTGATGCTCTCTGCAATGTAGCACTATGTTGACACCTCCACCTGGACAATCCATAAAGAAGAATCAAAAACAAGATAATGACAAAGAGTCTGAAAATCTGCTGTCCCAAATGTACTTTCATCTCATCTGGGTGAAATGAAAAATGAGCTCAGAATACTATAGCAAATAATCTTTTTTTCCATATCTAGAGACTTCAGGCATACAAGAGGGTTTCTTGTAACATACTACAAATTCTTCTTGGGCTTCTACTTTGGAACTTACTTATGTGGAGTTTAATATTCAGACTTGAATAATCTTCTAAAGGTTGTCCCAAACAAGGCCACATCATGTGTCTATTTTACAGCACCTCCTGCCTCCTATTTTTCTGAGCTGTAGGTCAAGGGATTTCCATGTAATTTTTTAATGCTAGGTTTAAATAATTTTATATATATATATAAAAAACAAAACTCAAAGTAAACACCCCTCCCCAAGAAAAAAACCTCAAACAAAACAAAAAATGGCATTCTGAATTTCTCCAATTAACCAAAATTTCTGTGGCTTTATTTCAAAGTCTTAAAACTGTACCTCTATCTATTCTGATATTTTGCCATAAATGTTCTTAGTAGCAATACCTTTTGCCAAAATTAAAGCTATCATAGTTTCATACCCATCATAGAAAGCACCCAAAGGAATGCTGTAGGAAAGAAAGTATTTTTAAATCACAACAGAAACAATTACTTACCTCAGACACTTTCTTGGTCACATGAATTTTCTCCAAGACAATACAATAAATTGTTCTCCAACTTGGTTGTGAACAATTGACATTAACCTACAAAGTTTGGCAAGCAGTTAATTAAGCCCTGTAATGAAATGTTTAAAAATAACTCATTCAGTCTCTGAATCATCTCATGTAATTGCACAGCTCCATATCCTTTTTCTGGTTTTACAGTTATTTCTAGGTATAAAAATATTTGGTGTATCCCTTTAAGAACTTGGCACATCCATTTACTTACACAAATACCAGCAAAGCAAGGAGTTTATTCCCAAAAAAGCAGCTGATTCAGACATTTAGCAACTCGAGGAGAACAGAACGTGTCTGTTGTGGAAGGATAAATCCCAAGCCACTGGGAAACGTGCAGTGGCTAGGAGTTATTTTGGAGCTAACCCTCAGCCTTAACTACAGAGATGTTCCATGTGAGATAACCCTGAGCACTCCCTGGGCAAGGGAAGAAGCCAAGGAGCCACCCAGAGTCACCAGTTCAACTCTCCTGCTACCACAGCTGTCCACACCATGGAGAGAAAGTCAGAGAGTCTCTTTACTTGCAAAGGTTCTACGTCTCCAAAGCAGGAAGAGAAAAATCAATACTGTGGACAGCACAGGGAAAAACCCCACAAAACAAAACAAGGTATTTGTTTTTATTACCAAAAGTTGAATGAGTGCAAGGCCATCGGCTGGCTAGGAAGGGAAATCCACTCACCATCTTGCCAGGATACCACACTTTACAAAGCAGACAAGGAAACTGAAGTTCTTCATGTCCATGCCATGGTATGATGTCATGAAATCACTGTGTTAAAAGAATACCCAGAAAAACAAAACAACCCTGGCTACCTAGAACATAAGATTTCAAAATGCCTCCAAGCAATTTCTCTAGTTTTCTACATAATCACGTGTTCCACTGGTGAGGATGGAGGGAAAATGCACTTTTCCCTTTAGCCCACCTGTTTGAACTTAACTAAGCTGATTATTGTTATTGTGCTTATATTGCAGCAGCACCTAGATGAAGGATGTATATAATCCTTTAAGGCTCATCATCTATCTAATAGTCATTTCATGGCTTATTTGAAACAAGCAGACATTAGCACAACAAATGAAATCTGAACACTCTGCATAAACAATAACAAAGACTGAAGAAGCCTTCAGGCTGATTTAGAATTTTTTTTCCTTGCACCTGTTCCTCTCCCCATGAGTACAAGTCCAACATGCACATACTCAGAATGCAGCTTTTTATAAAGTTGCTTGTGAATCACAGAAATATCCCCATAACTAGAGGAAAAGGTAGAAGATGCTCAGTGTGAAGTTCAGTAATGCTGCTCTAACACACAACTCCTTATCAGTTCTTCCCCTCTCCATCCCCCACAAAGTTTCAGAAATCTTCAGCAAAATGACTTTTTCTTACCCACTTGCACCAATCTTGGGTTTTTACAACACAATTATCATTTAAAAAAAAAAAAAAAAAAAAAAGGAACCCAACTTTTTCTAAACTGAAAACTGAGAGATTTTTGTTGGGGTGGGGATTTTTTTGGTTTTGGTTTGTTCTTTTTCTATTTGTTTTGTTGGGTGTTTCTTTCAAAAACAAACACCCCAATCAATGTTTGCCACTGAAAAGAGACTCAGACTTTCAGCCTACCAGTCCTGCTGCCATCACGACACTGTTAAAGTTCAGGATTTTCAACGTGACAGAAATCCTGATTCAAACTGCCTCTGCTTCCCAACAGCACCTGCACAAAGGCAGGAGTGTCTCCTCAGCAGCCCATCCCTTAGGAGGAGGACACAGCCCAGTAATTTGGGTAGTCCAACACTGACTTGAAAAAGCTGCCAACACACGCTGATCTCCACCAGCTCAAGGCTTCTAAATCCAAACCACCACGCCAAGCGTTAGAATGAAACTTGGAAGCACCACGAGAAGATTAAGATGTGACAGAGATGCCTAACATCCAGCTGACAAGATTTTACAAGTTTTCCATGTAGGTTCTCTCCTTCTTTGCACATCTCTCACCAGTGGAGGCTTCCAGGACACACCCACACTAAAGAGCACTACCTGGCCAGACTTGACCAGCAGCCCCACAGTGTAAATACCAGTGGAGGTTAAAGCTCCTGGCAAAAGCAAAGGTTCCATATTTCCCCAAAATCTACGAGGATGACCTCCAAC
The DNA here is from genome assembly GCF_017639235.1 of Corvus kubaryi. Lineage (NCBI taxonomy): Eukaryota > Metazoa > Chordata > Aves > Passeriformes > Corvidae > Corvus > Corvus kubaryi. The sequence goes on along the minus strand of NW_024581133.1, from coordinate 1,861,364 downwards.
ACATGCAAATTAAACATCATCCTCATTCAACAGACTGAGCTAGAAATGAGTATTCATTAATATGAATAATTCATTGTAAAAGACACAGGGATTTTGAAAATTCTACTTCCACGTAATGATTTAAATTCTATACTAGACACCAAGTTGACACAAAAACGTGTTGTTTAGTAAGTTACTGATATCACCAGCATTGCATATTTTTGTAGCTTTCTGGAATTTTCCAAGGTAAGAAAGAGCTGATCAGCTTTGCCACTACATTTTATACATTTTGTAAGCATAAATTCAGGAAACAGGGCACCTATTTCTACATAGATTCCAATTCTTACAACACTGACCTGGTATTATAAAATATTTTGCTCTAGATATCACATATAACTTCAGTTTTTGTTGTTGACTTTTTCCTGGAGTTTTTTTTTGTTTTTCCACATCAAGAGTACAATATTAAATAGGAAAACTTGTAACAAATTACAAACCGGACAGATGAAGAAAGGAAATTAAGTGAATCATTACATATTTTATACTTCTTTATTACACTTTTTTCCTTTTATTTCAGGGGGTATAAAATTCCCAACAGCTGTTCTATGCAGCACAGGAAGCTGCTTTTAAACACTATATTGTTTGCTGCCTAACCAACTCTTCCACCTTTCAGACTAATCCTTCACATCACCAAAACCCTAAATTTACAATAATAAAATGACAGTAGAGGAGTTTCTATCAGCAACCAGAGGTGCACATTTCAACCAGTAGAGATACAGTTAAGAGGAAGTCTTCGTTGTAAAGAAAAATAATGTGCATAATTCAGCAGCTATGCCATTCCACACACATATAATTAACAAGTCTTCAGCTCATTAGCAGGCTGTATAAAATACATATAATATGCTGTGCAAAACTGATTGAGAATGAAAAGCTCCTCATGCATTAAAATAAATTATTTAAATTGTTTTGAAAGATTGCTATCAGTAGCATTCAAGGATGTGATTCCCAAAGCTACTCATGGCTCCAGCTACTTCAGCCTGATGTTTTCACCAGGTATCTTGCCATGCTCATTCCAGCATGATACATTTGATCAGTGACTGCTGAGGTTCTGCTACAGCCCTGAGAGGCAAGGGAGCACAAAGAGCTGCCCCAGAAAGCCCCAAGTACACAGGAACTCCCAAAGGCAGGAGGCTCCTGTACCACAGCATGTGCATACTCACCATGGAGGCAGAAAGGGCCTTTCTGGGGAACAACACACTTAGTCCACATTAGCAGCTTCTCTCTATCGATTAACACTCTGCACAACTTCAGTGCTCCTTCTGCAGCCACGAGATAAAGGGCCGGGCATGACTGCACCCACGACACCAGCGCTTAGAGGAGCCTCGACACCATAAAAACGGGTCTCGGGGGATGAAAGAGTTACTCCTGAGCTGTACTGACACCTCCTGGCGACTGATCAAGAAGGTCTTTTCCCACACACAGTGCTTTCTCCAGACAATTCTTGGGGGTTTCAGCCAAAAGGCAACAATCATGGTGCTCCCTCTCGCCCGGCTCCAAAGGCACACTGCCCAGAATACCAAGCAGAACCTCCTGATTTACAAGGACTGCTGACATTTTAGAAAGCGAGAGGCTAAGACACAGGAATATCAGCTCTAAGATCTCTGGATTTATTGTACCACACATTGGCCTTTCTTGAGTGGTTGGAAAAATTGCTGCAAAAGCTAATCAACTAGCAGCTTAATTCATACCATGAATCTTGCAAAGTGTTTTCTCACTTCACTGTGAAGCCCTGTCTGTTTGCAAAGAGTTTATATCCCTGCCCTCCATGGATTCCTGACAAATATTGTAAGCATGATTTTGGTAAGAAGAATGTAAGAATAAAAAAATAGCTTAAGACTACCTATAACCCAAACATCATAACGTGTAGAAAAAACATTTCTCCTTTCTTTGGTGTAGATAACAAAGTCAGTGTAAGTTGTAAATTCTGTAGAAAGACAGAGATAATTGCTTGCAAGCATTCTAAAAGACATTAAATATCACAGTAGTGGAAGTGAAATTGATTATAGCAGTTTTGAACTGTGGACTTGGAGGCAGAGGGACACCCGTGAAGCTCTGCAAAAACCCCACATTTAAAGAGTCCTGCAGAGCTGGCAACTCAAATATTTATATTCAAGTGAAAGCCAGACAGTAAATGCATTTGATAGGTTAAGTTTAGCTCGTTCAACGTTTTACACAGCAATCTGTGTTCCCCCAGCCCTGACCAATCACCATCCAGAATTCTGAAGGATTTGATTGCTCTTATTATATTACTCCAGTTATATTTTTTGTGCTGCCTTTATACAGTACAATTTTCTTCATACTTACACAATAATAGAAAGCTGAATTTTTGCTTGTTTTCTTTTGTGTTGTTCTCTCCCCCCACCCCAACTCTTCAGAGGCAATTAACAACAATTTTAAGTACTTTGCATATGCTGCAAGGCAATCAAGAAAATTCATTTGACAAACTGGATTACAACTGTCTGCCAGAAAGCAAAGTGGTGAAAACATTTCCAACAATTTCTCAATGAGTATGTCTGGTAGATGCTCAGAGCACAAGTAAGAAGAGTTCTACATTTACAGTTTCAATAAAGCAAAAAGCCCCATGAAAATTATGGATTTCCTCTCATCACATCCAAAGTTAAACTTTAAAACTCTTTTAAACAACTGGAAGCCCAACAAGATAAATCCCCTTTTGCAATTAATTTCCATATTCAGAAGTTCCATACTCACAGATCATGAGCTGAACCATGTGTGTGAACATTTCTACAAGGTAGAGTGGCTGCAGAGCAGTGCTACTTCTCAGACTGCAGTGCTTTCAGATTTAACTCCATTTTATCTTCACTCCAGCTTACTTTCAGGCAGGTAAATACCTACACACGCACCAATCTCTTCCACTCTCTGCATCCATCCATCACCATTGTGAGTAATGCAGTCATCCTAGGCTGGATTGCTATGGAAATCTCTGCTGCCACCATCATCAGGTAATTTCTCCCCCACCCCCATACACCTGTAGACATGCCAGCTCTATGCCCACAGTGCAATGGCTTTTCAGTGCACAGCTCCATCCTGCAAGGCACAGTCACTCACAGGGACACGCTGTGAGAACGCGGGAATTCTCAAACTGCTCCCCATGCAGGAGTAGAGTGCTCCAGTTGTGTTAATTCACACTGCTTTTCTTACTTAACTGCCTTTCAAGCACAGACACATCGCTGCAGGTCTGGGGATCTGCACACAAGGGAATATTCCAGACTACCCATGAGGTGCCCCAAATAGGACAGGAGCTGTGTGCCTGCCCAAAGGTGCCCAACATTCCCTGTTAGAGGATGCTGTCCTAAGTAGGGCCACGCAGAGTTTGTACGAATATCAGTCACTACACTGGTATTTCACATTAAGGCTTTTTCTGTCCCTTTCTCGTGCTTTTTAAATAAATTATTCATCAGTGACCTATGATAAAGGAAGGGCTTTAGTTTGCTGGATGTAATTTGCTAAGAGGAAACGGGAATGCTTTAACAGGGACAAGCAATGTTTTCCTGGGAAAATCTGAAGGCTTTCCTGTCTTGGTGAAAAGACTTGACATTTGATCGAAACAAAATAATTTTTAATGTGTCCTAATGACAGAGACTAGTGCTTCACATGGAAGAACAAAAAATTGCTACTTCATAAGTGTGGGAAATTCTCCATTGAGTTTAAACAGCTGTTTTCTCTGGAAATTCAGCATGTGTTCAACACATTTTATCTTACATATTCAGGGACATGGAAAAACCCTCCCCAGATTTATTTAGCTATTTGGGTTTTTTTAAATTTGGTGGAGCTATGCAGGCCACAAGCAGGAAAAGCTTCTCTCCTCAAGCAATTTGGAGAAAGAGTGAGGTTTTGTCCATTTTCAAATAGGAAAAAGACTTGACTCACTGCCAGAAGAGGAGTGAGAGATCTGAGGGGACTGTCTGAAAAACATTAAGTTTTAGTTTAGAAAAAATTTGGATTTGGATACTTGACTTTTTGACTTTCACTCATATGCTGGCATTTCTCACTTTTTATGTTATTTTATGAAACAAAAAAGGACTTATTACTTCATTAGAATTTGCACTATAAACATACAGTTTCATGCTAATCATGTTTATGTAATTTCTTATTTATGGCTGAAAAGTCTCATCTTGATCTTCTGCTTTGTGAAATAAATGGCTGATTTCCATTCCTTCTGAAGGCAATTTTTCTTTTTAATTTTACAGCCTAAGACAGGTTCATTCACCTGCTCTTTGAATTATGGGAAAGTGAAAAAAGTAATACTTACTTGAAATGACAAAGTATAAGTGGGCCTCCGTCACCTCAACCCCAATTCAAAGATGCTGAACTTTATGATCTGACATTTTCAGGTTGGCTACGTCTGATTCTGTACTGTGCATTTTCATTATATATGTGAAGAACTCACTCTTCTCCTTACCACACACCAACAGACAAATAAGGTTAAAACATTTCTAAAGCAGATTTTAAAAATGTGGTTAGTACTGGAATTGCAAGAATATTTCCCATTATGAACTAGCAAGAGGCTACTAGTCATGAAGAAATGCAGGACTACTCCTTTTTAGAGCAACTACAAAAAAAGCCAAATTCTGTACTTTAGCCTCTCCCAAAGAGACTTGCAACACATACTGTAGACTAAAACTAAGCTCTGTAAGAGAGAATAGATCTCAAAGTTTTGAGCTTTGGAAGACTAGCAAGGAAAAGGGGCAAGGCTGTTGACTCAAGAAGACTGGCTCTTTTTGGTTTAGAAGCGAACAGAATTAATTAGCCATTTGTCAGTTAACTTTTTAACAAAGAAAATTAGGATCACATATGTCTCAGACATTCTGCACAATGGTTCTGCTCTCACCCACAGGATGCAATTCTGCTGGCTTTCAAGAACATGGATGTAACACCCACTTTCACAGTAACACTACTGGTCAGGATGAACCCTTTTCACGGACAAAACTTCACGTGCAGTGTAAGTGGCATGAAAATTCAAGTTCAGAAATGTAATACCAGTTACAGACACATGCTACAGCTGGATACAGAAAATATGTGCTGTCACATTGTCATAACCAGCTTTGAAGTGGGAGAAAAAGTTGTCCGTGTAAAGAGATCTTAGAGCTAGTGAGCAAACCAAACAGTTGGAGTAAAAGGAATTGGGTTCTTTGGATAGACTAAAAGAGACAGATGTGGTGTATCAGTGGGAAACATAAGGATTAAGGAATACGAAATATTTCTGAGACTTGAAGGAATATAATCAAAATGAGAAGTCACAATATAAAGGTAAAAGTGGACTTTGTAAAGGGAATTACAACCTACCAGAACAGGCAGGGTGGATTCAGCAGAAGCTAACCTCACTGAAAAAGGTCAGAGACACTGAAAGGGGAGCTCCCACTAGCGAAACAAAGTTAAGAATATGTAATTGAAGCTGCTTAAAAGTACTACTGCAAAACTGATAGGAACTCCTCCTGCTCTGGAAGAAAGGACTCAAAAGCCTCTCTTCCAAGTGGAGATCTTTCCTACTTAAGCTAAAGAAACAGACCCTTGGCTAACACATCATAAGCACTTACTGCGTTTGCAGGCCTGCCATGGGAGCAGAACACACTGAGAAATACAATGACTCCTCCTTGCCAAAGAAGGCTTGTCTCAAACACCTGAATTGTATGATAAAGTCAAGTGATCTTCAGCTTACAAGGGAAGAAATCCTTGTTTTATACCATCAAAAAAACCTTCCCCAAAACCCCTCCCTCGTTCCCTCATTGAGTAACATTCATTTCTAGCTGTGAGACACTGCCTGGTATCAGCCTTCAAAAATACTTCATGTTTCTTTTCCCTTCCCTTACTTTGACTTATAATTACATTGAAGATTTGTCTGATTTTCCAGACATCACTTATATTAATTTGCAATTAAGGTATCCACAGTATCACCATCGTTTGAAACACAGACTTTTCCCCCTTAAAGCTTCCTGTAACTGCCATGCTCACTGACTGCCTCCTTGTCTGTGGAAGAGATGAGCATTGAGCACTTCCTTGAGGGACCAACAATACTTGCTTACTTCAGATCAAACCTAGGACTTGCTTTATGACCTAGAGTTCCCGCAGATGTGCACTTTTGCGGTTTTCAGTTCCACCACAATGTGTTCAAGGAGAATCACCTGGAGTATCAGGAATAATCAATGTAGCTGTAGTATAGCACAGAAAAGCAGCAGATAAATTGGTATGTATTCTCCAGCTCCTGTGTTTTATAATCTGTCATTAACACTGTCATTTATAAAAGGGTCTCCTGCATTTTGAATCCACTTGGGTTTGAGTTAATTTAAAAATACAGTGCCAAGGCAGGAATTAATTCCCAAGATAAAGGTTTAAGAGACAGTATTTAAAAATAAATTAAAACCAGTCGTAAAGAGAAGCAGAATTCAATAATAAATTTTCAGTACCTCTCCTTGGTGAACAGCAGAGGATGTGATCCTCCAGCTCCATCCACACCCCCAAAGGGAACACCCAGTTCTGTCTCAACCCTAAGCACATCAGCCCCAGCGCCGGAGCCCAACAGGACACGTGAGGGGCTCCACACCACCCGTGCCTGGCTGTGACCACCACCTCTGCTGTGCTCTCATGGAACCCGAGGGGAGGTGGGATGAAACTGAACTCCGAAGACCCACATATTTCAAAGAAATCCGTTTTTGGAAAGTGACAGTCCACAGTGCACAGTGCCAAGTACAGTCCTGAACTGAGGCATTCAAAAGCTGTAAATTGGTTTGGGCCAATAAATACAGACCCTTTCCAATGGCTCATTCTTGAGTCCACAGAGAAGGAAGCAGCATTAGAAAAACAGTAACTGTGTCACAAATACCGTGTTTAAGAAAGACTGAATTGTTAAACATTTAGATAAAAACACAGATCAAGAAATATTTATTTTTTTCACATTTTAACATGTTAAGAAAAGTAGTATTTATGCAAGATGTCCTTTAAAATTAGCGCATTGCTCTTTCTAACCTTTGAAAATTTCAGCTATGTTCTTTCTGAGACATTTGATAAACCTGACCTTCTGCTGCAGATTATATGCCCTTAATTCTTCCAGGATCCAACAAAGAATGCTCCCAGACCCCTCCTGTAGTTTTCCCACACTTCCCAACAGAAAGTTCCATAACCTGAACATAAACTTCCAAGACAGAGGAAGACCAACGAAAGATCTGGAGCTATGAGAGAACTCATTTCAGAACAATAGCTTTTTTTATTTATTTCTATTTTTACAGTGACACCATAATCAGAAAAGATGCAAATATGAGTATATAAATAAATCCCTATTTTGGGGTCCTGAGAAGTTTCAGCAATTGCTTGCAGCATAATGAATGTTTGTAATTCATTAGATTCTGTTTAGAAATGCAAAGCACATGACAACATCAGTGATGTTCTCTTTATCTTAACAAAAAGACTGCTACACTTAATGTTTTTCTGACAGAGCTAGCATGTTTTAAAATGTGTATTTCTTTTCTACAGGATAATGTTTTCAATGGTGTGTTCCTATGTGAATTAAATTAACTGTAGCAATGTCATATTTCAGGCAAGCCCATGCTCTGCTAATTATCCCAAAGAGCTTCAAAATCTTTACAGTATATTCACTGCATTTACATCTTCTCCACAAACTTACTGGTCTTGTTTATATAATTTTGCAAATGACAAGATGTGTAGGATAACGATCTAAATGAACTAAAAATTGTGTCATGGGCAGATCCTTCATAGATTTGCAATTTGTAGCTGTCAATCTTCCTACAGCTGCTAGATAACAAAACAACAGTTCTTTTCTTCATGCAGACGAACAAATTCAATAAGGATTGGTAAGGGTTCTTTTCCAAAAGAAATCTCTGGTTCTCCACTGTCTATCAAACCTTTCCTTACACACATCCTAACTCCTTTCTTGTTTTCCTTAGGGAAAGAAAAAAATCATAGCAATCCTGTGTATTTTAGCACCATATTTAACCAAATCTCACTTATGTGAAAAATGGACTTGCCGGTGGCTAAATATTTTGGTGAAGAGGAATAATACAAGGGGAGAAGCGGAGCAGAGACACAGAGACTCAAAACTCACATCACACTGTAACTGGAGAACACACAATGGCAGTAATCAAAATGATCATTAAAGGGAGCCAGTGCATTTTTATATCACCTTCTCAATCAAGACCTGCCTGAACCGGGCCAAGTTATATTAACATTTGAAAGAGAACACAAACAAACAATAAAGGGAAAAGAAAATCTTACAAATTCAAAGTTGTGAAATTAATAGGGGCGCTGCTTATAAGATTGGGATTTTTTTCTTTTCCTTAAGATGAGGGCATAAACTGAACTGTAATTACAAATGCTGTTAAGAATTGGATCAGGGACCAACATCCACAGTAATAGGAAAGAAAAGGAATTCAATCAAGAGAAAATCATTACAGAAAGAGACATAAAAATAGAAAATTAAAGCAAATTGCTACTGTTGTAGAGAGGGACTAAATGGCTACATTGATGGGTAATGCAAGCATTTTATTCCTGCAAAAAACTTGTATTCCTTTTTAAAACCGCTATAAGGTTTCTTCTTTCTTTAAGGAAAATATACAGTAAGCTTCCATAATCAAAACGCCAGTTCCACATCACAGGCTTCCCTTTGAAATCAAACTCCACGTTAGACAGAGGTGTTCACAGAATGTGTTGCTCCCGGGGGCTAGAAAACTCTAAGCCTCACCAGACTAATGCACTTAGCAAGTCCACCAAGGATCACCAAACACAAAGCATTCAAGGCAGGCACGTACATTCGGTCGGTCCACTGAGATTCGCACCCAGCACCACTTGATGCACACAAGCAGTTTGGTGTCACGAGTTGTACCGCTTCTTACATGAGATATTTTGAATCACTGCTACCTTGCACAGCTAAAGAAATACACCTTTGTGGGTGCATCAAACAAACTAATCAGGACACAGACTTGTAAGAAGAAAGGATGCTCGCAGGTGCCTGTGTTCGGCGAGTCCCTGTCAGAGAGTATTCATTCGCCTCATACATCTCACTGATTACTCGAGATGCACATGTCTTATGATAGCAAAGGGGGTTCATGAATGCTGCAGAGAGAGACCTGTAACAGCCCGCCCGCTTCTGCTCCAAGACAACCGAGAAGAGGTAACATCATTTAAAATAAATAAATCTTTCCTCACTCAACGAGTAAAAAGGTCTGAGGCTCCAGCTGGGAACAAAACTGGAAAGTAGAAACACCTGAGAATAATTAACGGGAACGGCAGCCCCGGCAATGCCGAGCTCCCCATCGCCCCAAGTGCCGGGCGGACAGACACACGTACCGCGGCGGCAGCCCCTCGCCTCGGGGCTGGCGAAAACACCCGCGGAACCCCGCAGGCAGAGACTCTCCGCCGCCCCAGCTCAGCCCCGGCCCAGCTCGGCCCCACCTCGCCCCCAGGCTCGGGGCGCCGCAGACAATGGGCGGGCGGCGAGACCCGCCCGGCGCAGCCCCGCGCAGCGCCCGGCA
>NW_024581133.1:1819151-1851428 GCF_017639235.1 Corvus kubaryi | reverse complement strand
CCGGCAGCTGCCTCAGCCACCCCCGCCCGGCCCCAGCTGCGCTGCGAACGCTCCTCAGCAGTCAATGCAGAAGTCATTTGACTCAGCTGCGGGGAAGGGTGGCAGGCAGAAGACTGTCCTCTGCACAGCAACTCTTTCACTTTTCCTGCTCTGCACCCCGGCGAACTTTCTCGTGGCACACGGGCTGCTTCCCCCGGCTCACCTGGCTCCGGGGGCTGCCAGCTCCTGTCCGGGCGAGGAACCGCCGTTCGGAGGGTGCCTCCGCTCCTCGTTAACACCTGCAGGAGACTGAGGGCACACAGCTCAGGGTCACTCCCGATGGGGTCCAAGTTCTCCAGCAAAAGCCCCAGGTTTTGACTTCGGTATGAAACGGAAATCTTTCGTTTCGGGTTAGGTTTGTGTCGTTGCAGATTTCACAACGCTAACTTTTCAGAACATTCCCTCAGCCAATGCCAGAGATAGCTGGCTTTAAATTTGAAAAAAATGTAAGTTTAAGTTCATTTCTTTGCAGCTTCTGGGGTTTTTTGCTACTGTTTATTAAAGACCAACATTCGTGGAGTTGCAACCTAATGTCTAATCTGAATGTTTTACTCTCATTTTTACAGAAAAATAAAAATCATTTGGTTAGTCCTAACCTGAGTTCAGAAACCAGATATTCTCTTTGGAAAATAATGGAAACTAAAGCATGTAGAGGAAAAACTATTTTGCAGTTTATCTTCAAGCATAATCTGTTAAGGAAAACATCACACCCTTCTCCAGGTACAGGTTCCAGGTTCCTCTACAAATAAAGAACAATAGGTTTGCTACAGAGGAAAGTGATACTTGTGTGGGGATGAGGACACTATTACATACTTTTTTTCTTTTTCTTCTGCTTGAAGTCCTCTAGTGCAAATTTTGTTTTTCGGATTCTGCAACAGCAGCTTGGCTTCAAGACATAACCAGGGGAGCTGGCTTTGATATCTTCTCTGAAATCCTCTTTCCTTCCTTTTCTATCAGTGGCAGGTGCAGGTCCGGTGCCACAGCCTTTGTCCCTTGTTCTCCTGCTGAGCCCTGCCTGCCAGCCCGGAGCCCGCCTGAGGGACAGCCTGTCCCACGGCCCTTCTCAGCCCGTTCTCTCACTCTGCCATGAAAACCCGTGAGCTGGCTCAGTCTGACACTGGGGGATTACCTGTGGGGGCGATTTGCCATCAGTATTTTTGCTGCTTTAATTCTTGGTAGCATTTTGCAGGTTTCCAAACCCCATTTCCTCCTACTTTTCCAAACGAGCTGAAGCACTCAGGGTCCCTGTTCTGTCTTTGGTTTTGGGAGTGGACTCACAGTCGGCCATTATTTTGCAATTGCATCTGATTTCTCTGTCACTGTGACCATGAACCAGACCCAGCCAGAAGGACTGACCTGGCGGCACTGCTTGGGTGGGGAGGAGCCCGGCTGCCTCACGCACCCCGGCACCTCTCGGCCCTGCCGCGGCTGTGCTTCCCTTGTCCGGCTGCCTTGCGCCCCTTGCTCCGTCCCGGATGTCCATCTCCAGCCGCGGGACGGCCCGTGAGGGCAGGGGGGCTGTCCCGGCTGGACTCGGCCGGTCCCGGCTGGAATTGGCCAGTCCCGGCCGGTTCCCACCGGCCCCACCCAGGGCAGGGCTGAGCCCCTCAGAGAAGCTCAGGGCAGGAGGAGGTAGAAGGATCAGGGTGAGGCAGTGAAGCCTCCCCCATGGGTGGGGGCACGGACTAGTTTTTAACTTTACTTCCGACTCCATTTTAAAACAAAATAAATTAATTTTTCCCAAATCAAGTGTTGCCCATGGCAGTAACTGGTAAGTCATCTCGGTTTTATCTCGATCCACGGCATTTTCCACCTCATTGTGTCCCCTGGACATGGACCGGCCAGGTGTGTGGCTGGCGGCCGCTCGGGGTCACTGGTCACTGGAGAGGAGACAATCCTGTTCGGAGCACAGCAGCTCCAGCGCAGGCTCTGTCATCAACTCCTGTGCGTTGTGATGGTCCAGCACTGCCACAGGGGTCATTTTCTGTCCATGCTGCCATCACCACCCAGCTCTTGGCTGCCTTTCCCACTGACTCTGCAGAAGGCATTGAGGGTACAGCGGTCAGATTTCTTACGCTGAAATGCCCGTTTGGCAAGAAATCATCTCATTTCACTGCAGCGCAACACTGTCTGAACAGGGCACTTCGGCAGACAGTAGCACCTGTCAATTTTCTGATTACAATACGAGTGTGAATGTCCTGGAGCCAGGTCAGCCTGTGTGTTTGTATCCTATAGTTTCCTTTGTACAGTTTCACTGTGACCACATGGGGCAGAAATCTCCATTCACTGTCAATCACTGTACTCTTCGCACTTCCCTTTCTGTCCCATGCATGATCTCAACTGAACATTCATTACTGGAAAAGTGAACGCTCCTCCCTCTCTTCCTTCTTCTTGACAATATCTGCTTCAAGTTGTGAGCATCTGTGTGTCTTATAAAACCAGTTAATAAATTGCCTGGAATTTATGCTTAGTTCCCTTTAAACAAAATTGTAGATAAACGGTGGGTGAATTATTTTTTTTCCATGCACTAAATTCAACAAAGATGCAGTTTCACTTAGTCCCCTCAAATACTTAACAGATTTGGATCATCTTTGCTGAATAGTTTTTTGGTGTCTTTTCAGGAAGATTCACAAATGGGTCATTTTCATCAATCTTCCCTTTTCTAGTATCTTAAAGGCTAGGTAAATTTTGAAGCATGAAGGAGATTCAGGTCTTGTTCTGTTCTCTGCCTGAGTGAATTTGAACTCTCATGGTCATCTACTAAGTTGTTAAGTTATTTGGGGGTGCAAGGAGAGAGAAAAGAAGATTATTTTCCTGCCAATACTTTTTCAATATGTACAAATAACATTAACTAAAGCAGGAATTAGATCAGAGTCTCCTCTCAGGTAAGAACCAGGAGACTAAAGTCCTGCTCGTACTTCTCATCCAGCGTTTATTTCCACATGGAGTTCAACAGTGCTCCAGCGAGAGAGGCAGGAGGAACCCTGCTTTGCAGCCCAATGGGGGACACTGGTCTCAGATACAGGAATGTGGATGTGAATCATTAACAAGAAGGGGAACTAAGCCCAGAGGGTTAAGGAGATTTTGACTCTTGTAGCGGTACTTCTGGTAGCTTTCTTAAGGTTTGGATGGACAAAGAAATTGTCTGTCCAAAGGAGGGAAGCTTATTACCAGCTTTTCTCCACTCAGCCTTGTGTTCTTTCTCAGCAGTCACTGTAACTTGATGCCATAGCACTGCATAACTTTTTCCTTGCCCTTTCCATTTCCTAAAATAAAAGCTATTATCTGCTCTGATCTTAATGCCTCGTTCAGTTTATACCAAGTTCAGTGTAAACTAGAATGCTTCCTGGAAGCATCCATAGTTACTTGGGTTTGGAGGTACTTACCACAGGATGAAGAAGACTCTGTCAGGTGACAGGAGAGCTTGCACAATTACAAAGTGACAAAACAGTCGCTCCTGAATGTTGGCAAAGCAGGCAAGAGCCCTCAGAGGCTGGCTGTGAGAAATGTTGCTCTTCACTATTAAGAGTTTCTGAGCCCATGCCAATGTCCAGTTTACCAGAAGACTTTGTCAGCACTGTTTGGAGGCAGATCCATACTGTGCTGCTTTGACACGTAACAACCCCTTTGGAGATATGCCTGTTTCTTCTTCAATTGCTTTCCTAGGGCTGCTGAAAGAGGATGATCCCTATCAATACTGCTGTCCTCGCTGTTTCAGTTTGGAGTACTTTTGATGGCACTTGTTGGGCAAATTGCTCTTTATGTGACACTGTTGCTCAGCAAGGTATTTCTGCCTGTCAGCTGTTACAGACTCTGAGAGATAATGTTGCTTGTTTCACAGATTTCTTATTAACAGCTTATTTTTGCTTACAGGACTCACAGTACATATACTGAATATCACCAGCTCTCAGCTACATTTCTCTAGTGCAATATTTGTAATATTATCAATATTTCTGAGGCTCATATTGCATCTGGTCCCATGATTCAGCTGAAATTGAATTGGTTTGCGACCTAATAACTCAATTGCAAATATAGGAGCCTTTTTTTCCTGCAGAGCATTTAAATCAAGAGCTTGTGAAGCAATTCAGGTCATATGGCAGATATCCTCTTGTTCCTTGGAATTCTTACTTTTTTTTTTTTTTAAATTGCAGTGGAATATGAAGTCCTTAGTTTTGCCTCATGACTCATCTCCAATAGGCATTTTTATTTTCTTTCTCCCTACTGGAGATGCACTGAATTAGTCTTCATGTCTCTCTCCCAGTCCTCCTACCTGGACTTCTTTTGGTGGTACTCTGTTTTACACTGTGTGTTGTTTTTGACATGATATTTTTCCTGCAAAAATTAGCTGACCCTGTTTTGCATTTGCACCACTCAAAACCTCCTCTGCTTTAACCAGGAAACAGGTGTCCCACAGACAATCTAATCTCTAAGTAGAAACTCTTAGGATCTCCATACTTTTAAGTGGGAATTGCAGATCTCTTAGGCCTGTAATTCAAACATGTAATTCCCTCATTACTTCTCCTTATTGGCATCAGGAAATAGACACATTCTCTTGAGCTTTCTAGCTACACTTGCCATTTCAGTGTCCCAAATATCATTCTTTGTTATTCCACATCCTAGCTAACACATTAATCTACTATATCCCCAGCTTCTTCTCTTCTGAGTTGTCTATACATTTAAATGTCCTATTACATGTCATCCTTTCTGATAGTTTCCTATGAACATCATATCTCTTAAATTCCCATCAGATTTTAGCGTTAGTCATACAAATGATTTGATGTTTCAGTTGTAACTTCTTTACTGGGAATTTGTTTCAGGATCTACAGAAACAACACTTACCTGACATTTTAGAACAACCATAGTCAAAATAACAACCACTGTTTCACAATTAGTTATTATTATTATGAATAGTTCCTGAAAGTGTATATCCTGTGGAGTAAGACAGGATTAGGGAGAAGGGTATATTGGATAGTGTTTGATATATAAAGAGGTAAAAATACCCTATATAGTAGGAATTTGAGCTTTGTTTTCAGTACTGTTCTTGCATCCATGAAACACTTCCCACTGGCAGAAATAGCAATATTTTTTCAGAATCTTTCAAAATATGTCACAGTTCAACTACTGTAAACGCAACAGATACTTGAAAAAAGTGCATCACAAGGTTGTTCACTTTCAGAAAGGGGGTGACTCAATTGCTGGATGCATTTTTTCCAAGAGCAAAGAATACTATTCAGTAAAAGAGAGTAAAGGTAGGAAACTATGCCTGTAGAAGAAAAAAAGTCAGACAGACTCAAAGTGATCCAAAAGGAATGATATTCTTCACGCAAAACAATGCCATCTATTCTGTCAGAGAAATGCACGTGTGCCATAGCAACAAGCACATTTCATAAAGCTTATATGTGTTAAATCATTAAACTAAAGACCACTTACTTTCTCTGAATTGGCAAGCAGCACTTTTGTTGTTCTTTCAAGCAATAGTTAATAAAATATTCATTAACTACTCATAAATGGTTAAACATGCTGAAGGCTTGAACTTTTACATAGTTTCTTTACTGTTTCCTAATAAACGTGCAGAAAGATTTCTTTAAAGTAAATACTACTATTAGAACATGTTTTAATGTGGTTTTTGCACACAAAACACAAACGCAATTATGTCAAGAATTTGACTGCATAGCATAATTTGTATTCCCACTTCCTCACCTTTAACCCTTCTAAGTGGACAACGGGGTTTTCTTTCTTGTTATATAAATTATTGTCTGTGGAAACATTTACTTAAATCTCTGGACAATTATATTCAATTATTTGTAATGTTATATTTTCAAATGATGAAAAATACTGTGGCTTCCTATTTTTTCATGCCATCATTCTTTAATGAAATCCAAAGTGACCAGTAAGAGAGTTCAAATCACTTGCAGATTTTCAAAATATGGGATTAAGTTCCATTTAAACATTTATTTTCCTGCCCTGCAAATGCAAATGCATTGTGTTTGTTGAACTAATGAGCGTTAAATTAAAAATCTCAGCACACCCTCTAGGGAATTCAACTCTTCACAAACCTCAATTCAAGTGAAAGCTTGAGTGACTATACAGGTATTCAATATGACAGGAGAGACAAGAATCCATGGTTTGCTGCAATTTCAAATTCCCTTTCTTACCATCTATCTTCAACCAGAGATGTGCTCTCACAGCGACCATCTGCAGAAAGCCCCATTTAATATGATTTACCCGTGTGAATAAAAAGAGGGAAGCAGTACATGATATTACCAGTCTTAAGCTGAACAATCAGGAGTAAACAAGAGTTAACAGAAGGTCCTAAATCAGCTTTAATGGCAAAGAGGTTTTTCAGGACAGTCTGTAGCCAGTCATCCCTGTGAGTGCTATACTTACATGGATCACTGAGACTGCCAGCCCAGCATGGATCCGACCGACTCCTGGCTGGACACTGTCCCCGTGAGAGAAACAGTCCCAGTGCTTAGGTGCAGAATCCACAGGAATTTTATTGGCTTCGTGGAAGTGTATATCCTGTAGAGTAAGACAGAAATCAGGGAGAGGTTGTATTGTATAGTGTTTGATTGCTAGGAATGTCTGTGGAAAGTGATTTTGGAGGAATGTAGTATTTTTTGTCAAAGAAAGGTTAAGGCACAGGGAATTTAATAATATTTTCTGAAGTGATAGATGACAGAGATGGAATATAAAAACATGATATGTACAGGAATACGTTATATATATTTACAACATCAGCAAAGAATTTGTGATCAATGAGTAGGCTCTGTTTTTCTCTCCGTAATAATGGATAAAGAATAAGTAATGCCAAAGAAATAGGATCTCGCAATCGGTTCAAGCAATTTGCAAACTAAATTTTATAAATATAACTTTTATTGCAAATTCTTTCCCAAGCTACTCATAGGATTAACAGTAGCTTAAAAAGTATTTAGTACAGGTACACAGAAATACCATAAACATTGAACTTCTCAGCTTAGGCTACAGTTTGCACTTTGATAAGGGAATAACACTATAAACCTATATATTTATTATTGTTGATGTTGTTGTTGTTATTATCTAACCACTATAAATTATTGCTTTGGAATGTGTGGTACTAGGTATCTGTGGGGATAATATTCATGTGTGCATGGGGTGGTATTTATTTGAGTGCAAAAAGTGATTTCACATAAAAATGCCATGTAAGATGAGCTGATATATTCACCTGTTCTAGTGAGTTTCCATTGATAAGGGTAACAGCAACAGTAACCTGAGCTTGGACAACTAATTTGTGTGGTCGTTCTAGCCCGCAAAAGGGCTAAGACCTGCAAATCAGGGATTGATATCGAGAGTCTTCTCTTCATCCCCAGGAGAGCTGTAGCTGTATTTGAGATCTTGAGGTCTTGCCCTCAGTTAGCTCGCCTGAGAAATTATCCTTGGATTACCTTGGATCATTGATTCCACTAATGTATGGGCAATAGACATTATCTACTGCCAGATTTAAGATTTAGCTGAACAGTTACAAGCAAGTAGGAGTCTTGCAAATGGCCATACAACATTCTTTAACGAGCAGCTAATATTTCTGTTGAGCAGGAAATGTAGATTACTCTTCTCAAAGACAGACTGCTTGTAACTTTACCTTTTCTGCTAAGTCTTTCTTCTAAAGCAGATGTATTCAAGTTTAAGATTGGTAATAAAATGCTGGGTAAAAAAATAGTACCCTTAGAAGATCTGTTTCTTCCTAACAGCTTTTAAAAAAATCTAGTATTGGCTGTATTAACCTTCACAAAAGATTTAAAAACAGCCTACTGCAGGCTCTGCTTTTGTGTGCTTGGCAGAATGAATTATGAATGATTGCATCATTTACATTCTAAGTTTAGTTTTCAAGTATGGTTGATTTTGCTTAAATGAGAATCCTGTAGCTATTTAGTAATTAGGCCTGATAGTTCTATGAAGTTCATAATTGATCCCCAAACAGGTGTTTCCTTTCTTCTTGAAAAAAATTAGGTATATTTTTGCCCTGCTGCATGTAAGTTCATGGAAATTTCCTGAACATAAAAACATACAATATTTATTACAACTTTGTATTATAAAATAAAAATTATCCTTCAGTTTATATGCCTCCTCTGCTAATGCATTGAATTTGAAGTTCAGTCAGGCATCATTTTGTAACAGTGCTCTGCACCCTTGACCATGGACACAGTCACCAACAACTGCAATTGCTCACTACAGATGGTCTGATAATATTTTATGGCAGTCTCTGTAATGAGTGTTCTAAATAATAATTATGGACAAGTTAGATATATAATGCTGGTTTTCAATATAGGCGGTGTCTACTACATATAGAGAGAAGTTTCTGGATGCATTGAAAATAAACCTGTTACTGCCTATAAAAATCAGGTATCATTTACATTGACTGAGTGTCAGGACGGCACAATGCTTGAAGGGGTCGCTCCTTTGAACTTCCTGTGAATTTGCTGTATTACCTCAGCTCTTTGTCTCTACTTTGAAAATGGCAGCAGCTGGCAATCACTTATCATATTTGATTGTTCTCCAATGATTCGAGCTCAGGCAAGTTACCTTATCATCAGTGCAGGCAATTTTTATGTAAAATACCAGTATTGACTACAAGAGATCTGATGGCAGTTTTAAAACATTTCTGCATTAACAGCCTTCTCACTGCATTTAAGCATCCTGTCTCTTAGATGCTGTGATGAATGTGACACTGCTACTCTGTGTTCTAAGTACCCACTTTTAATGGTGACAACATCTATTCTTCAAAATGGTAATTGCCTAGTGCTAACTACCTTTGCAACTTATGACCACCTTGGGAAAAATACTCCTTCAAAATTGCACAAGTGTTTGGTTAGAAATACGTAATTAACGAGGTACCTTGTTGGAATTAATTTAGGGTGGAATCACGGGATCATAGATCTGTTTATGTTGGAAAAGACCTCTGAGATCATTGAGTCCATCCATTACCTCAGCACTGCCAGGTCCACAACTGAACCATGTCCCTAAGTGCCACTTGTACACGACATTTTTACACTTTCAGGGATGGTGACTCCTCCACTTGCCTGGACAGCCTGTTCAAATGCTTGACAACCCCTTCAGTCAAGAATCTTTTCCTTAATGCCCCATCTGAACCTCTTCTAGTGCAACTATAGGTAATTTCCTCTCATCCTATCACTTGTTACTTGGGAAAAGAGACTGACCCCACCTCTCAGGTGGTTGTAGAGAGTGAAAAGGTCCCCCCTGAGCCTCCTGGCTTGAGTCCCCCCAGCTCCCTCAGCCACTCCTCATCCACTGCAGTGAATATTGAGACATGGAAACTCACAGAAGGAGAGAGAGTAGGGGAGAGAACTCAGAGAATTAGCCATTGGAGCTAAAAAAGCTAAAAACCACAGGCCCTTTTATCCCCAAGACGGAGAAAAAATTGATGAAAACTAGTCATTTGATATGAACCAAACTCATCTTTCTCTGTAAAGCATTTTTGGAAGAGGTATAAGGCTCAGACCTGGTCAGCATAATACTGCCCCACCTCAGAATTTAAATGAACAGGAGAATTTGGCATAATTGTTAGATTATGTTTCATTATTGACGGTGTTTTAAATTGGAGAATAACAGTTTCAGAAAAAAATGTAGGAAGCAGTTACTGTCTATGAAAAAAACAGATTTATGTCCTAAAAATGACAGTTCCTTTTCCACTTGTTTTATCTGAAATTTGAGTGCTTTAGATTAAAAAATAGATTTAAAAATCAAATTTTGCTTCAGATAATTTTGATTTGTTGAAGTCAATTTAACAGTCACATATGGCCTTCTCGAAAATCCTTCACAGTCCCCAGAGAGGCTCCAGAGATGATTAAACTCCATCTATCTATGCTCAGCCTTGAGTGGCACACTGCTTTTCTGCCATACCTTTTTCTGTGTTTGTGACTGATGGTTAACTAAATTGCTGATACCTTCTCGATCAAGGTAGAATGGTGTTTGAGGCATAAATATCTTATAGCTCTTAATATGACAAATACTTTGCTGAGACAGTATAGAAAGAGTTTGCAACATTTTGATGGAGTAGAAGGTAGCAACATTTTTTAAACCTGATTCGTGCATTGTTGAGAGATAGAAAGATAGAGAGTGAAAACTCCAGATTTCAAAATTTATCAACAGGCCTTTCAACCTTCTACAACAGATCCCACTGATGTTGCAGAGCTGGAGGTGGAGTACATCCTCTTGGTCTCTACAGGCCAACCTGTGTCAAACTCCAAACTCTCTGGGAGAAATACATGCATAAATGCTGGAAGCAACAGTGCTCAACCCATCTGCAAGAGGAAATACTCCATGGTACCAACACTAAAGTCTTAAGGTTTGAGAAGAGTTGACCTGAGAGGACGTGCACAGTGCTACAAAGGAGCTGTCACTCCAAAACTGAGTGCAAATGATTTGCAGGATTTCTTGGCTTTAGTAACACAGTGTGACAGTACACACCCCCTCGCTTTCCAAATCATGAAAATACTACTATTAAACACACATGAAGTCATAATGGGTTACTGAGAATTTTGGTTAAGATTTCAGTATGTGTTTCTACAAGGATTTGTTATGTAAATGACTGTATATGAGAAAAATTAATTAGATGTTTCATGCATTTTATAAGAAAGAAGAAACTGCTTTTTCATTTTCAGAAGAAAACAGGTGGTAGCTGGTTTACAACACAAGTCTCTCCATATGTAATGGCAACAAAAGAACCTATATCACCCCAGACAGTCATTCTCTATTTCCTTATAATATTTGTGAAGGAAAAGCAATGTGACAGGCAAGGCTGCAAGCAGAGGAATTGCCCACAAGATGTTTTACCAATTGCAGTAGAAAAAGCTTTTGAAAGGGAAGCAAAATACAGGAGAGCAAAAACAATTAGATATGCAGCACACTGAATTCAGAAGTGCCAGCAGGTGATGTGCAGTTCTGCAGAGTTATGGAAAAAACACGTTTGTCAAGTTTATTTATTTATTTACTTCACAGAATAATTTTTTCCAAAGCAGAATTGCTTAGCAAATCTTTGAAAAGCAACTGAGCCTTTCACTAATACCTTTCTGTACATCTAATGAAGAAGCTGAAAATATATTGGATGACAGAGATGAAGGATGCTCAAATCCAAAAAGTGCTCTCTTTTGTGATTACAGCCTCTGTGCTCTCTCTGTAACCTGGGCCCAGGTGTCCAAGCCATTAGCAATGTTTAACATCCATCCTGCTGAAGCCAACAATCTTTCCTCTACACCACCCTCTTGCCACAGCTTCCCCAACAGCTCCTCTTATCTCTCCAACTTTCAAAACAGTGGAAGAGGAAGGTAATATTTTGTATTTTTCATATAGATTGCTAGTGTCTCAAAGCCATGAGGAGAAATGCACTTCAAAATACACGTAGCAAGTAAACTGGGACATGCTGAACCCCTGACCCTTCCCTGCTACTCTCCTGTATACAAATAAAGCGTTCAAGCTTTCTGACAAATTCTGTTCTCCGTCGAAAATAATAAAACAAATGATGCAGGTGTTATTGGGTAGATTTGATTAGCTGTGAGTGCCAGAGACTTCAAAGGTTTAGTAGAAGATTCTGCTCCTTTGAGTTAATCAAGAAATCGCCTATTTTGACCTAAGGATGTGGTCACTTCTAATGATTGTACTCCTTGCCTTAGTAACTCCTTGCCAATGTAAGTGAATGGGTCAGGAAAGAGTCTTTTCTTCTCCTGCCATTTGCTGCTGTGTCCAAGTGCCCTACAGAGCTGTGACTGCCTTGCTAATGCCTCCTGCTTGCTAATGGGTTTCCAAGGACTTTTCTTGCATGGCCTCTTTTCCTGACACCGGTCAGTTTGCGTTTGACAGCTCTGGGAGAGTGTTTGTGTCCTGGCATCTGAAGTACACACTCTGCACCTACCGAGTGTGCTCTTCATACCAGTGGAGATAAGCTGCTGGCTGGTGATTTTGATTTCTCATCTCTTCACGTTGGTTAGAAGTATATTTATCCAGAATCAGAATCTCTTCTAGACATTTAGTCTCTAGGGTGTCTGATTTTACATTTTGAGTAGCTCCAGCCATATGTTAACACCAAGACTGCACTGGAGTTTAAAACTCTCATGTTGTACTGCTGCATGACTTTCACTTTTTTGTATTTTACTACATTTCTATTTTCTGCTACAAACATATTTCCTATTTCTAATAAAATTCCTCTTGAATTCTTTGTTAGCTAGTATGATTGCTACGGCATGTTGCCTTCCAACGTGACTGTTTTGCCTGACATCTGAGCTTGAAGGATTTTGATTTGGCGTCGGTAATTTTAAGTTGCTTGACTGCCCTTTGTGACAGTTTTTTTTTGTGTCTTCCCTCACAAATTGACCTAATGGTTGATATTGGTTTAGTGTCCGTGACTTTCCTACCAACAGAGAAAAGAATCATCGTCAATCAGTCTCTTATAAAAGTTTGGGCCCACAATTGCTCTGGGCAAGAGAAATATTGGGTTTTCTTTAACCTGATGAAAATCTCAGGTGTAACAGAACTAAGAGGTTGAAGATGCGCACTCAGGGTGGAGTCTGAACACACACTGCAGAGAGCCCACAAAGAGACTGTTAAGGATATGCAGTGAGCTGGACGTGTCTCCTTTCTGAGCTTTCAGACCTCTCTCCTACCCATCTGTCTCTTCTGGGAAGAAATGTCAAAGCTGCTGAGAAACTGTCAAACCCTGCATACAACTGTGCACTCTGTTCACCTGAATTCAAGCCCTTTGTGGCATTCTCCCTTTTGGGAGGTGTGTATAGTGGTCAGAAGAACCATTTAAACAACAAATTGCCAGACACATTAACAGTGGAAATACAGTGTAGAAGCGCAGGTTCCCGGGACTGACAAGCATTACTTGTGCCCACCCGGTGTACTTAACACCTCACCACCTTCATGGCAACACACACAAGGATCCCTTCTTCACAAACAAACCTCATGTTTTAGTTTGGTTCCCTGATAGACATTTTTTTTGCAAGAAGTCAATCTCCTCCACCCTCAGCCAAGTCTTTTGTTAGTCTGTCGTGGGATTTTCCATTAAGACAAAGTAAGTTTTGTAGGTTCACAGCCACAGCAAAACCAGCAAAATTTATAGCTTTGGTATTACCCTTTAACTCAAGTCTTTGCAAAGAGATGGCAATCATGAGTTATTCTTTTCCTTCAGATGCAGACATTTCACTACTAAGCTAGCTGTGCTCTGCAGACAGTCAACATGCCCAGTCTCAAATTCTCACAGGATGACTCCATATCTGCTGAAATACTTTCACAATACACAGCATGTCCTTCCTCAGTTCAAGTGTGGACAAGTCTATGAACAGATGTAAGGACACATCAAAGGTTTTTAGTTTCCATTGTCTGCTCAGGGAGTCCTAGCACTGATCTTTACTCCAGAGGAGGCAGCTTGGGCCTGGATCAGGCCCCTGGCAGAAGGAGGCTCCTTGCCTGCTGTCCTGCTTGTGCACAGCAAACTGACCTGGGGCACTGCACGTCTTACATGTTTCGGTGGCTTCAGTTTCAATTATAATTTCAATGTAGGACTCAACACAGTTGTACATTTAAAAAGTGATGGTGAAAAACCAGCCAAATTTATGAAACAGAAGGAGGGGAAAAAATGAGCTTGAACACTTGACTCGTAACTAATAGGATTCTTCACCCATTGTATTTAGAGTAATTATCTTTGAAATGCCTGGGGAATTGAAGAAAGAGTTTTTTCACCTGATATGACAGATGATGTGGTAGGTGCTATAATGCTTTTTCTATAAGCTACACGTATCAGGGGTCTCCCACAGATTTTCTACCAATCATTCCTCAGTCTGCTTAACCTTCATTAGTGCAGTCATGACCCCTCCAGAAAGTAGAAGAGATACAAGAAAATTGTTTAATCTTAATTTTATGAATGAATTTAGTTGTGGAATCTTTTATCAGACAAGAATACTTCCTTGTAAAGAGCACTGCCAGGCAGTGCTGGCACCATAAAAGAATGCTGTGCTGTATTTTCGATTTTATTAGTGGTTCTCTGTGAATCAGTACTTTATACTGGAAAATTAGTTTAAAAAACCTGTGAAAGGTAACAACATTAGCATCTGTTTGTGAATAACATATAGAATTTTTGTTTTTTTAATAACATGTAAAAGGAAGGTTTAGAACTTTATAGCAAGATCAGTATCTGCTGCATTAATCAAACTTAGTCAAAATGCAAATCTAGAATTCTGCTCTGATTGCCATAAATTACCTCAGATGTATACAGATGAAAATCAGAACAGAATCAGGTTATTATATATTATTCCTTCTTTGTTACATAATTTTCAAGCGTTTTTCAAGCTCTTCTTTATAAATCTTTGTAGATCCTTGGTACCTGTCAGCTCCTGACTGTAGTGTGTCCCTTGGGCATTTAAATACAACAAATGATGTACCAATTTCTAGTAGGTAGAAGTCAGCACAACATTTTGTCTGGCTACATACGTACATATAGAAAGCTCTTCTGTATTCCAGGTGTTTGAGCATATGGGAAAAAAGACTTGGTGGATTGGAATCTTTTAATGTAATTTTTCTGTGACAAGCTCTCCAGCTGTCTACTTCACTGAGACTTTTCTAGCTTCCTGAATTGTCATTCACAGACCTGTCTACACCAGTGCTGAACATGATGTTTGTGGTACTGGGTAGGAACAGGCTGGGAAACGAGCTGTGTGCTGCATCTTACCCTGCTGCTGGGCAGCCTACATATGTAGGGAACTCCCATTCAGAGAACACATCTAAGAGAGAATTGCCTATTTTTGAAGAGTGCTCTATTTTTGAAGTAACATGATGTTTTGAAATTTAAAATATTTGATTAATGAGCTTTTTCTGATGTTCTAGAAAATGTTGGGTAAAAGGTTATTCTTAGTAGTATAACTTCTATGCCTAGCTTCATCATTATTAATTCAGATCTATACCTGATTTTCTGGTACTTCTTATTATCCATAGTAATAATATTATTACCAATATTAGTAATAATAGCAACAGTTCTATACAAAGGAGGTCTCCTACAAGCATGGCTGTCCATTTTACCAAGATAGCTAAAACTGTTTTCTTCAGAAAATTTAAAAAGATTATGTCAGAATTTTTCTTTTGTACTTCCTAGAGAAATCTGCTCTAGTTTTTCTCTAGTACAATATTTATCAATGTACATCGATGTGGTGGGGGAAGAGGAAGCTGCAGTCATCAAAATCCTGTTATTTAGCAGGAATCAAGATGAGATCCAGGCTATGAGACACGGTGGTCAGAAAGGAGAAGGTGGTACCAGATCCTCCAGAAGGTATTTGGGAAACAACTACCTTAAAGTTATCCTGAAGGATTATTAGCTTAGATGTGGAATATCAGCTTTTAAAGAAACACTAAAACACTAACTTCTGGGGGAAAAATAGATACCTTGTGAGGAAGGAAGACATAATCTACTGTGGTCCTTTCTCCAGCGCTGTTCTCACTCTGACTGCCCAATATTCTGTCTCCCTGCAGCAATCCTGCATGGTCAGCTGGGTATTTTCTGTCCCAACTGACTGTGAAGTGTTGCTGCCTGGCATCACATTCATTTCAAAATCAGTTCCATTTTAGTACCTAGGGAACAAAGAGCACCACCTTAGCTTACTTTCTTCTCCACGATGTCTACAGAAATAATGTGATTATCATTATCTTTGAATGCACTGCATTTTCCCTAATTTTCCTAAATGTGAATTTCTTCCAAATTAAAAAAAAAAAAAAAAGGATAGTTAATTCATAATGCATAAAGAATAGTTTAATGGTCACTCCTGAGCATATTTTAATAAGCCAATTTAGTCACTAGGCAGTATTATGATTATATTTCAGAGGCAATTACTAATTTACTGACCTTTTCTGTTATTAGAAAATCCTCAGATTGCTCATGATTTCCATTAATTTTTTCTATTAGCTTTACTCAAAAAAAAGTTACTTTGTAACTTACAAAGAGCACACTATATCTGTGTGACAAATTTCCTTGAGACTATTTAAGATTCCATATCCAAAACAGGAGCTGGGTGAAGCATCTTTGCTACTCTGATTTATTTTAAATCAGGAATATGGGTTAAAGAAGCAACTGGGTGGTTTCTGTTAGAAAGAAATGAAAATAAGTGAAATAAAGTGAACAACAGATGCCATTAAAATTTTTCCTTTCTGAGTTGCAGAAGCCTCATCCTTATTCCTGAGAGGAAAACAGGATACTGCAAAGTTTATTGGCTTGCTGAAGATTTTAAAGTTATTTCATCTTATGACAGTTGTAAAACATAACTCCGAAAGGAGTAAAAAGGTAAATAGAGAGTTTGGATTTAAATCCTTCTCTGTTTTCTTTGCCTTTATGGTTTGACTCTAGAGCAACTGGCTTGGCAACTCCACCTCCCTTTGCTGATCTCCTGAAACATTTCTAGTTCAAATACCCAAACATGTGAGCCAGACACTCAGACTCATTGTGGGAGTTGAACTCAGAAGTATTTGGTGGAATCAAGCACAAACATATGTTAAAGCAGCAACATAAACCCCAGAAAATATTTGATATTATTTAACAAGCTCTTTGTTCCAAATGGAACACAGCAAAAATATAAGCTGATATCTTCAGAATATTAGCAAGGTTATGAATTCCTGAGCTCGCAGTATAGATTGTTGTTCATTTTTTAACTTGCACTCTACAAATACTCATGCCTCAAACAAGAAAAGAATGATGCAGTCAGAATTAGAACACAAATTCCCAAACATCTGTTGATCATAAAAACTAAACAAAAAAATCTCTCCAATTAGCTTCATAATATTGTAACACAGCTTCCCACCCGTTTTGGAATTTCCTTTCCTTCACAAATATCCATCCCCTTTTTTTATGGAAAAATAAGCAGGTAGACATCCCAGGCAGAAGCAGCACCGTGTACAAACCTACACCTTTACCTCTGTGCTCTTTGCCACATGTTTGATCACTATTATTTTTCACTGCCTGCTATAAATACTGTATTAAATAATTAGTTCAGAAAAAAAATCACCCTCTCTTTTTCTCCTTGCATGTTTTAAGCTCCTAATGAAAATCTAACAGAAGGGGGAACAAGGTACTACAATTGCATGTTCATATCTTTTCTGTAACAGACATCCCATTCTTCTTTTGCATCCCACTACGAACAGTTCATCTGAGCATAAAGGAATGGCATACATTTCTGTTTGTCAAAGGAGCTCCATTTACATTTCCATGGTGACATACACAGCTCTGTTCTTTGTTACTCAGGAGTAAAATGTGCAGGATCTCTGCCACATACTAGAAATGCCAGTACATGCAATTTTAATTGCAAAAAGTCCTTCTCTCCTTTAATTCTATTATTTCAGTCTTGCTCACTTGCCAACTGTCTTGGCACTACTGACTGTTTCACAACACCCAACTTCTAACTGAGAGGGCAGGAAGCACAGCCTTTCCTAAGCATTTGGTACTGGTCCAAATCCTGCCATTCTCCCCTTTTACTAAATTCTTGTTCTCACACAATTCCCATTAGCTGATGTGAGAATTTTGACCGCATAAACACGGAGCTGGGTTGTTCAGCCCCAGCCCAGCATCTGTAAAGTGCAGAGCTCCAGTTCTCATCAATAGGTCTGTGTAAGTGAGCAGGAACCCCTGCACCTGAGCACAGCCTGCAGAATCAGCCTTCAGCCGTGCAATCAGTGCCTTCCCCCGAAACAAAATTTTCCATCCTTTGACCTGACATGTTCGATTCCACAGACCTATGGAGTGGAAATAGGAGAGACATTGCAAATACAGAATCTATTTCTGCTTCTCAGTAAGAAATCATCATATTTTTCCATTGGGGTGGTAAGATCTATGGACAATTAAATGTTGTTGGCTGACTTTTCATGCCTCCCTCAAGTTACAGACTACAGAAAAATTCTTGGGCCAGATTCTCACCTGGCATAGCCAGCACATCCAAAAAAGAATTCAGCCCATTCTTTTTCAATTTCCATCATGATAATTCTTTTCAGTACAGCTTTTCTTCTTCCTTACAAGGCAAATGCAATAGTCCCTTTCTCTAATAAAGCCCCATCACTTTTTTTGCAGTTTCAGAGGAAGTGAAACCTGGCTCCTGTTGCCAGTCTCAAAAACCAATTCAATCACGTGCACATTTGAAGAAATGCCCCAGGGCAAAAGCAGGAAGAATGTAAAATACCATAAAATAAATATTTAAAAAGCTAAATAAGACAAATGGATTTTTCATTTTGACCTAAAAATAGAAAGCATTTTGAAGTTGTAAAAGAATCACATTTCACAGCTGTGGAGACCAATGAATAAATGGGTAGGGTCCATTAGGTACTGTCCATACATGTGGATGAGCTAAAAGCCTTTTAGAAGCTGAAAAATGTCTCTTGTTTAAGTGTTCAAAAGGCAGAACCAAGAGATGCAAACCCTTGTAAGCTGGGATCAAACTTTAAAGTCAAATCTTTTATTATAGCAGGTCAATTATGTTCTTTTCAAACCAGGCTAATACAATAGAAAAAAATTTTCATCTGTGAAGCTATTTTCAGGACCTGATAAAGCTCTGCTTAAAGGTAACATCAAAGGCTGGATGTTGGAATATTCACAAATAAAAGAAACCCAGACACAATCAAATCAAGATTAAAGTTTCAGCAACTACTTTGAAAAAAGTTGTCTGCTTTACAGAAATTGAAATGCAGCATTTTTATTTTTTTTAAAGAAAAGGTAATTCCCACAGCCACTGCATAACTCTCATCCTCTCCCCACTGTCCCTGAAGAATCAGTTCTTGTCCCCCAGTCTCTCCTGGGAGGGGGTTCTACCTCCCCTTTCAAGCTGTTCGTATTTTTTTCCCCCCAAATTATGTTGAACCCATGGTCTCCTGGCTATGTTGCTGCAAGTGTCTATTTCAGCCAGTAAAAACAGTTAAATAAAACCAGTATGAGCATCCCAGGTGATGCAGATATAACCTGGAGGACAAAGTTACATTTAGATTTTAGGTGAAATGTACTGTAATCCTTCTCTCTGGAGCTTTGTGACCACTGTGGAGAAGGGATCAGTAATATTCTGAAAGCACAGTTTATTTAGCAAGAGTACACAAGCACTTGGGGAGAAATACCATAAAAACACAACAAGGAGTTTATAATAATGGCTGCCTTTTCTTGAGCTTATTTAAACCACCTGAGTCTACCAAAGAGGCAAAAATCATCCAAATGAATAGTCTTGAGGTTATTCTTTACTGTTTTGCAAGTACATGTAAAGATGCAGTTATTTTGAACCATTCATTTTGTTCTTTCTTACTTTTTTCTGAAAAGGAAAGCAAAACTTTTAGCAGACTCACTACACACAAATATGTGGGGTTTAAAATCAGAGCGGGGTTTTTTTGTGCTCGTGACCTTATAGGACTTTTTTTTTTAACAATTTCCATTTGCTATAGTATTATTTCAATGTATTTCTATTTCTATTGCATAAGGAACTTGTCCCTTTCTTTCAGACATCAAAGGTGCTGCTACTCCCTCCTGTTCAGACTGGGACTCCTGGTTCCTGCTTTTGCCTCTGGCTTAGTGCTGTGATTCCTGTGTCCAACCTTACACCCATCCTTAGAGCCATCAGACCTCTACAGAAAGTGAGCAGCTCCCCAAGCCCTCTCATGCAAGTCACAAACTGTGCTGACAGCTTCACTCTTTTGGTGGTATCTCCGCCACAGTTTTCGCTCTCATCCAAGATATATTAACAAAGTTCTCACCACAGAATTTCAACTGTACAATTCCTAAAAAAGATATGTCACTATTATGAAATCTCCTTTCTTTCTGAATCTGAAAAAGACAAAAAAATTTTTAAACTTCCCATGAATTAAAAAAAATGTACGAGAATGCTTTAGAGAAATGTCAAATTATTTTGTAGAAACAGATCATCTAAATGAAATAATTTTTTCTATTATGATTGCAATTATTGATAAAGCAAAGAGATTACTCTGAGATGCTCCAACAAACTTGAATCCAATAAACTTTTGCAGTGGTAAAATGCTGCATCACAATTTCCCCTTTTTTTACCCTTTTCTAAAATCTTGATCAGGTGTAGTACTAGATGAGAATTGAGAGATATCTGATGGATGTTCTCAATTATATCCAATACCTGTGGCTACAAAAGGCCATGCTGACAGTCAGGAATAATCAGCATTTAGAGATGCCTGGATGTAGGAAAGAAATGCATTACACCTTCTGAAGCACTTACACGATGGGTGATTCTTCTGGAGCTCCCTTATTTCAGGGATCCTCAAGCGTCTGCTTAAACAGGAGTCATGCAAAGCCACCTTTACGTTGGATATTGCAAATATGAGCTCTCTATATGGACATGAATAGACTAAATATTGCAGTCCCTTAGACTTTATGGCTTGGCAAAAAGCTAAGTAGAGTGGAAAGCTGTAAAAAGAAGAACTTTCAGCTCTACTAAGCTGAAAACTGATATCTAAGATATCAGAAATATAGCTGCCAGTTCACATAACTAAAAAACTCACCCTCCCAAAGCATCTTCCACCTCTCCCCACCCCAACTTGACTAAAGCTGATACGATGCCAAGGGAAGTGATGGTTAGGGATGTGCGTTATCAGTCCACTGAAGTGACTCAGCTCTGCATCTTTTAATCAAACCTCGATTTTTTCATCTCTAATTTCTTCCAGAAAAGACTCTGAACAGCAGATCACAGCCTCAGGCCCACTGAAGGTAGGATAGAAATAATGATTGTAGGAAAAGCACTGCTGTAGGGATTTATCAAGAGTAGCAATTACTCTCATCAAGCGAGGCATGCCCGTCCTCAGCAGTTTGCAGTGGTAGAGGGGTTCCTCAATATTCAGTCACTGTTGTGGCTGAAGGTTAAACCTGGTCAAGGATATTTGCTAGGTTATATTTTCACTGGAACAATTTCTGAGGTTTGGTGTGGAATGTGTGCCCTGGAAGAAAGAGGGGGAAAGCCCCAAGCAGTAAATAGCTGTGTGGCTGAGGCACTCAGATGAGACCCAGACCACGCCTCTGCTTTGGATTATGGAGAACAGGGATAATATGCCAGGTAAGTACCCTAATCAGCCACATGGGACTGTTACCAATCTTTTACTTTATAAATATTAGTTCAGAGAAAGAAGGACAGACACAAGAGCTGATGGTTAGAGCACAAGTGAGTCTGGCAATCAAATAAAACCCCTGGTCTCAGACAGTATTTTTTTCCTCCAATCAGAACTAAATGCAAACTGTGATCACCACAGTCAAAGAATAACCTGAACCAGAGCAAAACTAAACCTGTGCAGGTTTGACAGTGCAGGAAGTATACAGAATGGACATAACACTTGGTCTTGGTTGAGTCCCATATGCATTGCAACACAGAGACAGCCAGAAAATCCACTAAAGACAAAGCCAGGATAGTTGGATTCCCCATCTGCAAACAGATGTGTACTGGGAATGACAGAGGCCAGCAGAGGCAGGGCCTGAGAAGTTAGGGCTGAGTGGTCTGTCCTACTTTGGTCTGCAGAGAACTTGGGATGTGAGGAGTTGTAACACTGGATTACACTCTCCTTTGCTACTCTACCTGCTAAGCCAAATGGAATTTAATAAATATAAATAACTAGCCTAACAAGTTTTGAAAGTGTCCTACGTGAAAACTGGATTTAAAAAAGAAGAAAGAAAGGGGATTTGATTACTGAGTAATGCAACTTCCATATAATCTAGAAAATTTTAAATAGAGAGGAAAAATATTTCAAGGCCATTTTTTGGTTATCAGAAAATTAGAAAGTGTGAGGCCACCTACAGGAAACCTGAAACAGCAGTTATCAGAACAGTTTGTTTGTTGTGCACAACAATTTTAAATGAGTCTATAACATTATTTAAGCCATAAAGGGAAGAGAGCTTCTAAACATCAGATAGTTGACAGCAGTAGAAGTAATAAAAAGCAGAGTCAGAAGATCATTACTGATATAAAAAAGGGTACTTTTCAGGACTGATTCTATAGCTTTTTGATTCTGTTTTTTATGAACATTTAAGATAGGCTAACTCTAGCTGTATAATGAATATATCCTTCCAATTGAAAAGTCAATATTTAACATCCATTGTGTTCTGCTTTTTAGGACATGTTCCATTCAGATAATAGTGTTTTAAATCAAATTAGCTCCAGAACTATAGGGAAGAAACATTGAATATGTGCCATGAATCAAAAGTACATATTTTACAACACTAGAGTTATAACAACACTCACGTCTGCAGACCTAAAATCAGTACATTTTCTCACTGGGTATATCTTAAAAAGAGTGACATAAGTTCCTTTGCAATGACCCAGAAAAGGCCTTTTTTTTTTTTTTCTACTGATCAAACATTTTGAAGACTGTAATTTAATAGTTCCAGGCTACTTAATGCTTTGTCAGTATGAGAGGGTTTGCATTTGTTAGCTGATAATAATTTAGCAACTGTTTAACCTCCCATTTCTCCCACTGTCCCTTCTCAGATTATGCACAACAGTGGCTCCATATTTTTATTTTGTAAATTTAACCCCCTAATTGAAATTAACTATGATTTGAATTATGACTATTAGGACTCTAATAATACCACAGACTCTAATTCTGTTGTTGCCCATGTGCAGCTTTTACACTGGATTTAGACCAAGAGAACAAAACATTTTATTGCTGAGACAATGAAAGCATGTTAATTGAGATCTGTAACACCATATTGAGGAAGAAAATATTCTTGTTTCTGTTTCCACATGAGCAAACAGACATGGACAGACAAAGAAATTCATTGAGTTGGTCTCAGTTCTGTTCAAGCTGTTTAAAAATCAAGGAAGCTATCATGATGTTCTTCCAGACAACATATTCAGTATGGACATTTAATGCTGATTTTATGCAACTATCCTGCACCTCCCATTTTGCTTGTGGATATGCTGTATTAAAGCACAGACATACTTGGTCAGCATATACCCATGCCAAATGTTTCTGTGATTTTTTTCTAAATAAAACTGTATCCTTAAAATCAATAGAAGATCCTCTTTCCTCTGTACTTAAATGTTTTTTTTAATGGAAACATGGAGAGCTTTGACCTCACTGAACAGGGGAAGAAAGAGACAAGGCAGTGGTAAGGTACACAATTGAAGTTTTAGTCAATGCTTTTGAGGATAACAGCACAATACTGTGTGTCCAAAATAAGAGTTAGAAATATATCCTTGTTTGGTGGGCTGACCTTGGCTGGATGCCAGGTACCCACCAAGCCATCTATCACCCCCATCCTCAGCAGGACTGGGGGGAGAAAATAATATGAAAAAAAACCCCTTGTGAGTCAAGATAAGGGCAGTTTAATAAAGCAAAAGCAAAGGTCATGTGTGGAAGCAAATGAAAACAAAAGATTTATTCTATAATTCCCATCAGCAGGCAATGTCCAGCCACTTCCTGGGAAGCAGGGCTTCAGAATGCACTACATCCAAGTGGTTGTGAACAGACTACAGAAACTAGAGGGTGTAAAAGAGTATGAAGCCATCTATCTGTAAGTATCTATCAGATAATTATGCAAAACATCAATTACTTTTCAAGGCTGTGAAGCCTGGAAAGTGTATTTATGCATTTTCTGCATGCCAGTGGCACCACAGATGATGTATATGAACAATGGTACTTTTGTGTTTTGACCACAAATGGCATTCAGCAATTGCAATAATAATTTCTCAGAGAAATGGCATGAGCTAAATATTAACAGAAGACAGAAAATCAACATTTGATAAACCAGTCCAAATCCCAAGTGAGGAGGAAAAGACCACAGATACCTGAATCATGAAAAGAGAAGTTTGGTAAATGGGAAAGCAGAGATATCAGGTAGAGTGATTGTTTGCTGCTCACTACCAGCTACTCTGTGACTTGGTGCAAAATGAGACAATCCATGTAATTTTACCCACCTTGCACCAGATTTACACAATTGAACTCTCCTGAATTCGAGGCAATCAAATGAAGTAACCAGGCACACAAAGCTCTTCCATGTGCAGAAGCTTTGCCCAAACAATTCCTGCTTTACAGTATATTTGTATTGCAAGAGTGAGAGCTGGCTCCATCAAGCCAGGAGACAGTCCCTGCCTGCCACCAGCTGAAGCAAATGGTGCAGCCATACTGCAGGTGTGAGATGTGATTCCATCAGCCTGGGAGACAATCCCTACCTGCCATCAGCCCATGTACAGGCTACCTCTGCTCTTCCTGCAATGAGTTTGTTGGTGCTCATGACATTGCCAGCCAACAGCTGCATTCAGGTTACTTTCCACTGCAGCTGAGCTTCCCAAGCCCTGCAGAAAGCCAGATAACCTTTAAAGCAGCATTATCTACACCAGACCCCCAGTGCCAAGCTGAACATACTTATGACACAGGGATAAATTAAACTCACTAGATTTAGAGAATTACTTCTGAGCTCTTCCAATGAGCAATCAGATGTGGGAACTAAGACTTACTGATAAAATCAAATATATGAAGTTGCTGCAAAAGCTATTTCACTACTGCCTTCTCAACTGCCAGTGAAATAAAAGGAATGGTATAGATTGGATTAAGAATCACTGTGTTTAACCAGACTAGCCAAGCTTTCTTAATTCCAAAAGTAATTGCAGGTATGTTCTAGCAAGCTGGGAGCTGACCTTGAGTGCAAGGAAATATCCAGCAGAGGTTGATAGCCTTAGGAATGGATATAGTGTACTGAAAACAAGGCAAATCACCAAAAGACAGCAAAGCAGTCTAACCTTTTTTATTTACAGAAATACAAAGAAGTAAATCTTAATTTTGTGGGAGGAGGGAAAAAAACCCCAATAAATATCAATATAACCCCTGTGTGCTTGACAGGATATCGAACCAAATGAATTAAGGGAAAGGAAATTTGAGCAGGAATCCCATCCTGCTGAGGGAAGGAGGAGACACAGAGGAGACAACCAGAGGGGAGAAAGAAGGGCCTGAGAGGGGGCTTTGGCTGGCTCTGAGAGCTGTCATCATGCAGGGTCATTGATTTAAACGTACTGCTGAGCCCTGGGCAGCTGGTAAATAGCAGAGGTCAAGCAAGGAAAGGGAGAGAAATCTTCAGTTTCACAATGAGGAAACAAATATGAAGGAAAAAAGAATAGTTTATTACTGTGATGAAGATTAAGTAACATACTCAATTCTAATGTATGGCCCATTCTGCAAGAAGGAAAATTAACATAATGTGATAAACTGAGGGGATTCAACAAATCACTAAACCTTTGTAAGAATGGATGTTTCAAAGTATCAGAATAGATTTCAAAATCACCCGTAATAAAAAGTATTAATGAGTGAAGAATCAAATCAGGAATCATTCAGTAACAAATCAGAATGAATCGTTGGTTGTGATAGAAAAACCCAGAGGGCATGAGCTGAAAAGTACACCAAAGGAATAACAGTTTAAAATCAAAAGGGTGAAAAAAGCAGTAGCCAAAGCAGCTCAGACAAACAGAGGAGGAGCACTACATTTGAGCAGACAGATCTCCACAGAGAGCATACATCACGAGGAGTGTCTCCTTTAGCTGGAACATACAGTGCTAATTTCTTTGTACTTGGAACAGGGATAGAAAATTCAATTAAATTGGCTGAAAATTGGATGTGTCTTTAGTAGTGCTTCCAGGATGCTACTGTTACTTCATGTACTTTAGCTGACAACATTGCAGGTGTCAGATGTTAGGGGAATGCTCTGAAAAAATCACTTTTTGGGTTGAATAATGGTAAAAACCAATCCTGAAGATTAAGTTATCTACTTTATCACTGGGATTTTATGAAAATACAGTTTGTCCTGAACCCATGGCCACTTCCAGCAGCAGAGGGCTCTCTGTGGCAGTCCCAGTCTGGCTGGGACCGGTGCCCTTGAGCACCAACAACCTTGTGGACCCCAAAGTAAGCTGATAACCACAAATACTTCTCAGGTGGATGAAACATTGTACAGATCTGACATTTTTCACACTCCACAGAAAATTCCCTCCTGAGCAATTAAGGACCAAATCTGCCACCTTGTTCCTAGAAGGAATATCAACCTACTGTGCTCTATCCACACCATGGGATGAATCCCCCTCCAACAGATACAATTCTATTTCCACATCCAGGGAGCTACATTTGCCTCAGGCACTGCACTAAGATAATGCAGATCCATAAAACTGTTTTGAAAGTGCATATATTTTGAAAAAGAAAAGGTAAATATTTTCGTTAAGGAATTTTCCAAATCTTTAAATTTCTTTAATTTTGATATATTTAGAGATAGGAGCCCTTAAAAGCTAAAGTGAGAGTTTTTCTTTGATCACCACCAAAATTAAAGCCAGTAGCAGCAACTTGAGGTACATTGTTTTACTCATAAGTAGTTGGCTGATTCAAGTTCATACTATGGAGAAATATGTTCATAGTTGATGAAATGACTCCGCAGAAGTCTTAACCAGGACTATTAACCAGTGACTACAGAGGTTTTGATTAACAATACTGGCAGATTTGGGTAGGTAATTGGACAGTTTTGCCCATGTTTGAGTAGGTACCTTTGGAACTGCTAATAAAAGCAGTAAAAATCTCTCTCCTAAATATTGCTTCAATTTTTAGCTTGATCTACTATGGAAAAATAGATTATTCTAAAACAATGCAAACTTATACGATTGAGTCTGCAGAAAAATAGAGTACTGTATGGGATAAGAGAAAGACTATAGAAGCAGCATTTCAAAAGCCATTTTTAAATTATATTTTTTGTAGTAAGTGTTGGTATTTGGTAACTAAGCCTTGCTCCTGTGATAAAAGGTTCCCTAAGAGTACTTTAATTGAAACTTTTTATCTGAATGTTGCCTGAACCTCTGCTAAATGCTACTTTCTTGCTTCAATTCAAATTTTCTTAATCTTCATTTTCACGTTGAATATTGGTACACTGTCTGCCTCATTATGCTAAAGAAAGATGAAGTGAGCTATTAACATTCTGAACAGCCTACGAGATGTTATGATATAGAATGTCATTCATTTTTATGAGTTGGCTGTCAGTGTGTGCTGCAATAAAGTTATAATTTCTCACTGACAATATGTGATGTCTGGAGTTGCTGCACAATCCTTATTAAAATTTCAATAATTGTAAATCAAACGAAAGCAAATACGACTTTTATGAAATGGTTGCTTCTGAAAGTCAGGGAGTACAAAGTGGTGGAACACAAACCCAGAAGATTACTCTTGTGCTGTTCCAAGTCATCATCATCATCATGCTGCAGTTGTCCTCCTCTTGCACACGGCAGGGTGTGCTAGGCACACAACATAACATTCTCAGAGGCGGCACTGCCGGATTAGGTGATGGTGAACCATTGCTTGTTTGTTGCTCTTCACTGACTCTACCTTCATGTGGCTCTGAGTGTCATCACGTTTATTGGAACAATTGATTGTTACAGCTCTTCATCAGGACAGTCAGGTGTCTTTGGAAGCAGTTACGAGTTATAATTGCTTGACAGCGAGGAAAGCCAGAAGAAATTTATGTGCATACATGGGTGAGCAAAGGTTTCGGAGCCTGTTTTCTCATAACTTCAAACAGTTGTGGAAAATACCAGGGGTAGATTTATGGCATGCTCTTTAAAATGTTAAAACTGTCTCGGACAGTACACAGGGAAGTGAATCCTGAATACAAACCAAATGTTTTTTTTATATATATATATATATATATATATATAGCTATATAATGACTACATCTTTGTTTCTACTGCTGTTAGTGTTGTTTCAAATCAGAAATGTAAGAAGTTTCTGTAACTGTTCAAAACCTACTGATCTTTCACTTTGAGCTTGACATAAGCTGGATGATGGAAGTTAAAATCGTAGAACACCCTCAGAATAATAGCTTTTTGGAGTTGTTAGATACAGACCAAAGTGTTCCAGTCACTGAACTGACTGCACGAGGTCTTAATGGAACTACTCTAGAACTTCTTCTTCCTGTTATTTCAGTTCCTTTCAAAGCCATTTTTACCTGCAAATCAGTGCATGACACCCCGAATAAATGCACTCATCTAAAGTATGTAATCACTGTACATGGGATAGATAATTATATGGGTATGTTTTGGAATTTTCTTCAGCAGTTTTTAAGCGCTGAGAGACTTCTGGGGCTCCACAGAGTTTTTCTACAAAGGTT
This sequence comes from Corvus kubaryi, assembly GCF_017639235.1. NCBI lineage: Eukaryota > Metazoa > Chordata > Aves > Passeriformes > Corvidae > Corvus > Corvus kubaryi. The sequence goes on along the minus strand of NW_024581133.1, from coordinate 1,823,254 downwards.
GTGTGCCCAGGAACGTTTGCACCTTGCAGGAATTATCCCAATAGGCAAAAACATACTTAGAAACTCCAGTACATAACATCACTCTATTTCTATTACTTAGACTATTTTTCATTATTCAGATGTTAAGCCAAACATATTAATTTCATGATTGCATCTGGCATGTTTTGTAAATTTTAACTAATAACTTTATTTCCAACTCCACTCCTCTTCTAAATTGACTGACTGACTCTGCTAAAATTTACAGCCTAACAGCAACACTCACATGCCACATATGATGGATATCCTTCAGTGTCAGACTTCCAGTGTAGCAACATCTCAGATGTACCTCCTCAAGACACAGCAGTCAGCAAGTGCTCATGCACAAACAAATGCAAAGCTCTGCTTAAATGCAAAAGTCAGGCTTTGTTCTTGCACAGAAATAGCTGTGCCCAATTCAAGCAATGGTATTTGAAAAGGTGTCCCTTCATGTCAGTAGCATACAAACACACCAAATCATGCATGCCAGTTCTCCTGAACTTGATTTATCACCACAAGTGTCCTCCCTTTGCTAGAAATGTTTTATAGCCGGTAGCCTAAGCCAAAACCAGCTGTCCACATCTATCAGAAAGCTCCCTGCTGGAAAAAAATAATGATTGACCAACTGAGCCACAGGAAATAACCTCCACAATTATTTACCTAATGTTATGTCTCCTCGAACAGCCAGACTATCATGTAGTGGGATTCTGGCCCACACACCAAGGCAAAGTGAGAAAGAGGGATACAGAATGGTGTAGTGGGACCAGACTTTCACCTGAAGGGAGGAGGTGCAGAGCTCAGGATGACTCAGTACCAGTGAGAAATACTCTATTTTAAAGAGGCCAGCTGAAGACAAGTGGTCTAATGAAGGATAAGGCAGCTCCAGCCTGCAGAAATACTTCAGCTGATACAGTAATGTTTGCAGATGTCTTTAGAAGGACAAGTTTCAGTGGCAGTCAAAGGATTAAATATCCAGCTAAAACAGCTGGGAAGCTAAACATATGCTCTGATGTTTGATATATCTGGTAAATCATCGTTTGAAGCAGTAGGCCTGAAAGCCCACTCTAATTACCAGTGAACCAGTGAATGAACAGACAATCTCTAATGCAGAATGACGCACTGGAGATTGCACTGGCTGATATATATATTTTGATATCTAGCTACACAGAGGCTACGGAAGTTGTCCAAAACATCTGATACAGAATAGCAAATAGTCTCATGATTTCTTTTTATGCTGGTTCTTGAAAAATGTTTTCAGACAATATTGTAGAAACTGTATTGCTTTTACAGTACTGTTTGTCAAAGTACTTTTCAAATAGATTTGCTTATTTACTGTGCAAAGATATCCGTAATAATAATTGTTTAAACAATTAAAAAATCTGAAATATTTTTCCTATTTATTAGCATGTAATTATTTTATGGTCTGATATTTTGTGAATAGCCAAGATTGGAAACACATGCTTCTACATGGTGCATACTTCAAAACATGTAACTGGAAATCCTGTAATTCTAGCTGTGTTACACAATATAGGAAGTGTGTCAAACCCAGGTGTTATTCAGGATATTCAATTTAGGATCTGTCACAGTTCTGGAAAAGGGAAAGATGTGTCTGTCTTAGATGTGTGGCATGCATAATTTGGTGGGGAAAATTATGTATTTTCATGTCATGGTAGGTACTGTTTCACGATTATATCATTTGTATGGAAGTCTGAAGCATTCGCCATGGAAGCAGCTAAGTCAGAGGGCTTAAGGGGAAGGATTTTGTTTCAGGTCTCTGTGCATTATGTCATGGCTATTTGAATTAAGGCAATTATACCTGGGAAATATATATGTAATATATATATATATATGGATTAATTTTTTAATTTAACCAAAATACTTCCTCCCTGCCTTCAAAATCAATCACAGCTTCACAGCAGATTTAGTTTGGTGTAGGATGACTTATTTAACATCAAAGTTACTTGGGCATAACACAGACATTTTACATTCACTTTGGTAAAAGCAATTTGTACAGGTGTATGAAGCTGCATGCACCTAAACAGAGAGGAAGCTTTTGCTTTGTAATTCTGCAGCTCTCTCAGTCCTTCCCCTGTGTCTCTCTGCTCCCTGCACAAGCCATCTGCCAGCCAAAGCTTAGACAGACCTGAGTGAACACCTCAGCAAACACTACAGAACCAGCAAGTGACACCAAGAACATGGCACTGTATAATTTTTCTTTGTTCCTCAACCTATTTTGCAAAAATGGATTTGATCATCAATCTGTAAATGTTTGTATATCAGGGTTTAACTTTTAAACAAAGCATGTCATGATGAGAATAAAAGCAGATCTAATATATTGGACTTACTGGGATATGAACATTTTGTGACTGCTCAGTTCAGTAACAAATGGGTATTTTCCAAGACATATCAGCATTTTTAGTTTTGTCTCTTAACAGAGAACACCATATCCTTGTGTGGTCCTTAGTATTTAAGCTATTGGGAAGAAATTGCATAAACAGCAGCCAAATCTTTTAAGACTGAAGTATTTAGTATTCTTCCATTTAGCAGCAAGTTATGAAGTTTCATTTAAAAAGGCTAATTCTACCAATTAGCTCATCCTGCTCAAATACACATATACTGTTGGGAAATATAAAAATGGTTTATTAAATCAAAAGATATGACTGCACTTCAACTAGCACATGGGCATTAGAGATCAAGTATTCTCCATAGATTAATCCCCATGGCATCACAGGCTGATTTGGCTTGCCAGTATTACATTAGTAAACCATCTAATCCAATTTAGAGCAGACAGGAATGTTCCATCCATTATGGTATTTCTAGTGTCATTAGAAGCAGACTGATTGAATAAGCATCCTAAATCAGCCTGCAGCATGCAAGTAAATCACTGTGACTTGCGCTGCAAAAATCTTCTTTTAAAATAAAAACTAAGGGATAAGAAAGAAAGGAAAAGCACCATGTAATAAGATGGAAGCTCTCTGTGTGATTGTGATTTCTGAACTCTTGTGGACAGCAAAATTTCTCTGTACTTCAGTACCTAAGATTCCTCTCTCTGTAACGTAGCAGTGCAGAACACAGTGGATTTACAGACATGAGAAGCTCCTTATTTGAGCCAAGCTTGTCTTCAAGGAAAGCACAGCCCTTCCATCCCCCCAGTAAACAATAATAAACAAAGTAGGCTGAATGAGGGCAGAGCAGGATGCTACTCTCACAAATAAAATCTACTGTGTAAAATTGGAGTAACCATAGTAATAAAATCTATCAATCAAATATATTACAGAGGTTGCAATGGAAAGGATGAAAAGAGAATCCACACTTTGTATTTGCCCAAAATGAAAAACGCTCAAGTAATTACAAAAATAGTATTTTCATTCCAAACAGGCACACCTGAAAGAAAAACAATTCTTCAATAAAGAAGTAAATGTATGAATAAAATGTTGGTGACAGGTCTTTGAGATGACACAGCTGTCAGAAAGATTTCAGCGAAGGGCTGGGCTGCAGCTTTCAAAAGCTGGAAATCAAACAGAATAAAATCATCAAAATGGCACCTAACCTTTGCTGCCCTCCGAGACCTATCATGTTGCAGCAGCAGAGCCATGCAGCTCTCAGCTGTGCTATTTAAGCCATCAGCCATAAAAAGGAAACGCTGCACCAGTGCACAAGGGCCGCAGTGGCTGCTCCTCCTCGCTGGGAGAAGGGCGCTCATGTACGTGAAGGATTCACATTTGTTTAATGGCAAAGCTGCTCTGCTGTCAGTCAAACAGCTCTTAATCTTGTCCAGACTCTGTGTAATAACTGAGTTGGAAAGGAAATTATTGATTCTTTGTAACCCAACTGCTGGAAAAGCGAACAGCTACCCAGAAGTGTAGATACGGACCTGGCGGGAATTCTTCTCACTGCAAAAGGAATATATATGAACAAAAGACAGTTTTGCAATAGAGGAAAACATGCACAGATCCTGGTCAGGGGAATTGCTAGAAACATGCACAGATACCAGAGGGTTCTGGAAATTCCTTTCTTGGCTCTTCCTCCCTACCTACCTGAAAATACTGTAAGTAATACTGGAAGTTTGAACAACTAAATTTGAATAC
>NW_024581133.1:1717307-1819051 GCF_017639235.1 Corvus kubaryi | reverse complement strand
ACAACCAAACCAAATATTTTAAGTTTACAGGTTTTCATTTTTGTAATGAAAACAAATCTTTACTTTTGAAGGAAAACAAACACCTTCTAGGAAAACAGAAAAAAACAACCCCAAAACAACCATCACCTTAACAAATGCTTAATTTACTAGAATAAAAAGTTGTAGAGAAAACTTCCAACACAATTTATTCATAATCCTACCCAAATTTAACTTCAAAAATGAAATATTTTCATAGCACTACTCTGAAAAGCTCAGTCTTAAATTAAGTCCACCTGAGAGAAATGAAATGGAAGAAATCTTGTCAAACCCCACCATTCATTCTTAAGCACAATGACAAACTTGCACAACTCTGCTCTTGTTTTTCCATGTCCTTTTGATCCCAACAAGCCTGTTTCTGGCAAATTCTTCTCATCAGGACATGGAAAACCACATTGAGCCAGCTTGAGCTCAGGAAATCTGTCCTATCCTTTGCTTAAACTGGCTGTACTGGTGCCAGACATCATTATTGTTATTAATAGCACAAACCCAGATTGCAGCAGTAAATCACATTCCTCCCAGAGCAGATTAGTTGTTAAATGTTTATCATCAATGTAAATGACAAATGTACCTGATTAACAAAATCCAAAAGCTTGTTCTGAGGTAAAAAGGACTTAGCCTTGCAATTTTTCTAATGAACTTCCCTTCTGGTCCACAGTAGGACACGTCAGAGCTACCAAATCCAATTTCTGAATGAAAGTCTAAATGCTTTGTAGAGCTAATGAGGGAGCACTAGATTGAATTACGGACACATGTTGCCTCTCTATGAAACAGCAAGCTGAAGAATTACACTTTGCTCTTCCCCTCCCTTTTGCAAGGCATAGAATATTTTCCTTCTTTAGTTTTCCCTCTGGTTTGGCTCAGCTGGGTTGGAAGGACATTAGGTGAGGACGCTGAGGAGAAGGATACAATCCTTCCTTGTTCTTCTCTGCTGAAGAGGCAAGTACAGACTCACTGTTCCCCTGTCCACAAGAGATGGTCTGACCTGTGTTCCTCCTCGTGCTTCTTTGCCACAAATCTGGTTTCCCTGACACACTGTGAATGTGGAATCTTCTCATTAGTGGCCCTCACCTGAGATGCCAGCATGGAAGAGGATGGGGAATGGGGCAGAGAGGTACCTGTGATCGACAATCCTGCCTGCCACACTGACCTTCCCTAGAGCTGTGACTTGCTGAACAATCAACCTGGCATCTTGAGTAAAGGCCCAGAGTGTCAAGTGGGTGAGCCCAGATCCAAATGTTCAGCCCTTAATCATTAAACTGATGGGGGGGAACAGCCTGTGGTTTGGAGTCTTGGCACTATCAGGACACAATGGAAACTCCATTTTCAGTGCTTACCCGTAAGATGGGTTCTCTCTGCCAAGGCCATCCAGCTGTCAGTGAAGTTCACAGGAGGGTCCTGGCCCTCAGCATCTTCAAAATTCAGTTGCAAAGTGGCAAAAGGTGAGTATCTGCCAAAGGAAGGCACAAATCCATGGATCAGCTTTGTGAAGAAGCAAAGTTATTTCTGGCACAGAAACAAATAACACTTTGCCAACTTTATACAGTGGCCACAGTTCTAGCAAAAAAAAAAAGAAAAAAAAGACAAGAGAGAAATAAAATTAAATTTTCTTCTGATGTGACTTCAACTAATCAAAAGAGATAATAACAGGAAAGGATTTGACCTCATATCTACAGTACCAAGAAAATTTTCACTCACTGGCAGATTTTATACACAGCAGGTTGAAAGGAAAACTAAATGTTACCATGACTGAGCTTGCATTTCCTGATATCTCAAAAGGCATTTGTTTCCCAAAGGAGAGCATTAAACAGAGAGGCAAAGGTTATATTCCTACACACATCCTAGGTGCTGAATCTTAGCTGTGATGGAGAATATTTTTGCTCACTATAGATGCAGCATTTCTAATGAGTCAAGGTGCACCAGTGGAGTGTTTCAACTGTTTGCCTACAATTTTGCTATCTGCTGAATATTGAAACTAGTAGTTGTCCTGGAAAGACTAAGCTACGTATGTGCAAGGGGAGCACACACAGACACTTTTTGATCAGCGAGGCAATTTCCTGGGGCAATGTGCTGATCAACACACTGAGCTGGAACATCTGCAGGATAAAGGATTGTGTCTGAAAACCCTGTGTTTGATGCCCATAATTGTGACAAAGTCATTGCATATTCTGCTCAATGCTTTTTCTGTTTCAGCACTTTCTCACTGTACAAAGAAGCTCCAGCAGCCTCTTAACTGTGGTTGGTAACTCAAAGTACATTTGGGAAATCAGTCAGAGAGAAAGGCTTTTCTTCTGTATGTTTTGCTGCTTTTCCATGAAGTGACGGAAAAGATACACATTTGCCATGTTTGCAAGGTTTTCCCTTACAAAAAAGAAGGGGAAAAAAAAGGAAAGAACTTGAAATAACAATTTTTTAGTATTAGTATTGTTTACTTTAGAGAGGCTTAATGCTGCTTAAAATCTGTCATGTTACTATCTAGGTAGGCAGGTTTTAAACCAAATGCTATTAACTTTTAAAACTGCAGAGATGTAAAGGTCTATTGTATCTCAAGACTGAGTTTGCAGAGCTGTCAAAGATGCTTTTCCTCTGTGCTAAACACGATTTGAAAAACGTTGCAAGCCAAAGCATTTGCTGTTATTCACAAAGCACTGTTTGCCAGAGACCACACAGGCGAGCAAGGCCCAGAGGCAGTTAACCCTGGCAGCAGAATTCCCTAATCATGGCCACAAAGGCAATTCACTGGAGACAGAAAAGTGAGGTGCAAGACACCTAAGGGAAGGAATAGGGTTTGCTAAATAGACAATTGTTTCTGAAGCCTTGCCTTTCTCTATGAATATCTATTCCATACAGCATGGGATGAGAAAGGGCCACCCAAGCCCACCTGCAATAAAAGCTCTGCTGAGGAGCATCACTGCTACGCTGCTTTTGGTACCTGAGCTGTTCTCAGCAGGGGGAGTGTTCTGCTCACACACACCACTTTATTCACCTCTGGTTTCTCTGGGCCTCATCTTATGAGAGTTGTCTATGCCCAGATCTCACCTGCGTGGTGAAGGGCACCTTAATTTTGGACAGAGTCCAGCTGTGGGTGCTTATAATGTTTCCTTTAGCAATGAGGCTTTGACATTTCTCAGCTTGAGAAGAGCTCAGGAGACAGTCTCACACTTTCTAAAGCAGTGCTTTAAACAAGGAGTGGGAGCAGCCATACCAATATCAGAGCACACCAGTGGGTCACACCTGAGTTTGGTGTTGTCAGTGTGTGCTCATGTGTTCAGCTCAGGTCTTCATTTTGGATGCCTTGTGTGTCTGCCCAGACTGGCTGCAGGGGGAAGCAAGTGCCCAGCCCACCCCAGAGGGGCAGACTGCCTTTCAAAAGGGGCCAAGGCTCCCCCAGCACTTTTTTTGTGATTCAGTCACTTGTGTTTCCATGTCCTAGTACAGAATTCTTTTTGATGGACTTAAAACACTTCCAAAATGAACGAGCTAACTTTCCAGGCACCGTAACCTGCCAGGCACTTTCCCTGGCAGCACCACCCCTCTCAGCTTTGCAGACAATGTTCAGCATCCAGGATGGCTCTCCATTGCTTTCTCAAACTGGGTCACAACACATGTATGTTTGGATGGTGTGATGAGTAAAAGGCCTTGATTTTTCATCCAGCTTACACCTCTCAGATGCCAGCGTAGAGTCTGCTTCTCCTCTGAATATAAGGGCAGCTGGTTGCCAGTACTCTCAGTAAATGGAGAGTAAAAGCCACTTATACACATAGGTGAAAATACCTGCCAAAGGACCACAGACTGCCTAGCCTTTAGCAGCTTGCAAGGTTTCATTTTGAAAATAGTCATTTAAAGCACTTGTGAGAGCCAAACAATCTCTAAACCCTTAATTACAGTGATCATGTGAGCTTTGGTTTATTGGTAATTTTTTTTTTTAATAGTAGAACGTAGCTAGTGATGCAGTTGGAACTACACCACCATAGGGGAAAAAAACCCACCAAAAAACAGGATAAAATTTTAAAACCTGATCCAGGGCCTCTGGAAATTATTAGAAAGTATTCCACTGACTTCAGCATACTTTCCTATCAGAAAATGTTGCCCAGAACACAGTACATACTTTACAGCTAAATTAGAAGGCTCTGAATCACAGCCTTGTAATATAGAGTTCAAGAGATATTTTATTATGGCCAGGCTAAAAAGATGCTGTTACAAACCTATTGATCTCTTTACCTTTCTGATCAAAAGGTATCAATGGGAGAAAAAAATGGCAAGGGATGCTCTATCAGTGAAAGGGAGACCCAGAGCTCCCTTATGGAAGGCCACATGTACTAATCCTGTTTGTCTCGGTTGCAAAAGAATTCTTCAAAGTTAAAGCACTCTAAGGATTTATCAAGCACTTTTCAGCCTTCAACTGGATTTAGCAAGGGAAGCAGTTCCAAAGCCTGTAGATTAGTACTGCACAATCAGGCTCATGTGAACGGGCACGACAAGGCTCAGCTTGATGTTTCAGGCAGTGACACTTTACACGGTCCTGAAGACAAAGGTGCCATTCCACTTGCAAACCAAAGATGACACCTGGGTGAATTGCTGAGGAGGGTTTGCCTGTTTCCTGTTGTCAGATGATCCTACTGCACTTGTGCTCCTCACAATGGTGCAAACAGGATTGGCAGTGCTCGCCATGCTCTTCACACCTTGGACAATGGCTTGTTGAATAGGTGGTTTTAAAGAAGTTTGTAAAGAAAACCTGCATGGATACGGCTGTGGGGCACATTTATCATAAAAATAGATTGGTAAACTCTGTTAGCAGTAAGGGCAACTGAGTTTCCTAGAGCCTTCAGTGGGGTTGGACTTCACGGTGGGATCTGTGAGTGCCAGAGATTTTCTCTTAGCAGGAGAAGCTGAAAGAAGCTCCTGAAGCCCAGTTAACCAATGCTATCATTTGTTGTCTCTATTAAATCTTGTGTTCTCATGCCTTGGGCAGAGTAACTGAAATTACAGTAGAATGGAGTAATATGAAATTTTTAATTTATTTTTCTTTAAACTTTCAAATTTGTAAAACAAGAGTGTCATAATTAATCAAAGAGGGTGGGGGAGAAGCACTGACAAAAAAGTTGACAATGTTCTTCAGCTTGATTATTCTTTCCTACATTTTCACATGGAAAGAAGTTCAACCGGCTCTGCTTGTTACCTGAACTTCTAATCAGGCATAAGAACATTAAAATCCCATGGCTAATTGAGGCAAGTGGACCTTGAGCTATGCCAGTAACATCTTGCCTTCAGTGAATAAAGTCTCAAAGAACACCAGGGGAGAAGTACTGAGCCCCTCAATATTACAGGAAGGAGAACATTAATGTCTATTTCAATAAATATTTCTTTAAGGAAGCAAGGAATCCTCTGGTTTCAGCGGGACAGTGAAGTGTGATATTGCTGAGTATTCCCAATATTATTTATCACATACACGGCACGGGAGCCAAACTGTCCGTGAGTCCGTGGGCCTGAGTTTGGCCCTGTTGTTCAGCACACACAAGAGTGACAAAGTGGTTCCTCCCTCACTGGGTGTGGTGTTCACATCTATCCAGTCACCTCACCTTCTATGCCTCTAAACATTAACAGGTTGCTAATGTGAATTGTACATATTTTGTCTTGGCTTTTCTACAGCTCTTGAGGTTCAAAATATGTCTTCCATGTGAAAGAAACATCACAGTGAAAATGGTGTCATTTGAAAGACGGAAATGATCCTGCTCCAGGATTATAACACAGTGTAGCTTAACTACAATAGTTCACTGATTAGCAATCAGTTTCTTTTTTACAGGACATTTTTATGAGTCTATAAGCACACTTGACCTGTGGTTTCAGCTGATGGTTTACAGGAACAATGATGTAGAAGAAGTCAAGTTACTAAAGGTGGGGAGGTTTCTGATGCCACAAGGAATCCTTCACCTGTTTCAACAGTAAAGACTGGTAAAATTTCCAGTTATGTGAAAAGAATTGGGCTCTGTGGGTTACTCCATTTTTGGGAAGGCAGTTAGCTGAAACACATGCTGAAATATTAAATTATTTCTACCCTTGGGTACCTTACAGATAAAAGAGTTTGGGATTATGAAGTCGGGCTGACAGAAATAACAGTATGAGTGAAGCTTTTTCCTTTGGTTATACTTCTGCAATCAGCTTGATGCCAGGAGAAGTGCAGGAGTATAACGTGAATTTTCATAGTCACACAGGTCTTAGGGTGTTTGAACAAAAGCAGCTTTACCAATACCTGTTTGTATTTGCTCACACTGAGTCTTTGAAGAACTGAGCTGACTGGCCTGTCTTAGTTGGAGATTCACAGTTGCAATGACATTGGAAATAAATATGATAAAAAAATATGCCATCAACTTATTTTTAAAATGATTGGGTGCATTTTATATATCATGCTGAGCTGAAGGCATGAGAGAGTATCACTTTTGCCAGCAACTTCAAATAAAGGCTCTAGTTTTAGGTAATGTCATAAACTTACAGTGAACTAGGACAATGTAATAATACAGCATGTCAAATTTATTTCTAGCTGTAGGCAAAGAAAAACAAAGAAATAAGGATAGTTTCAACGTGGTATTACAGCACGATAAAAATTTGCTCATTAAGTTTCATAAAACCCATTACAAAGTTTAATGCATATGTTTACATCACTAACACAGACTGAAGCCTATGCTGTGAGGCTTTCAGCTGGAAATTGCTTCACTTCACAAATTTTCATCTAAAGCCCTTCAAACAATTATGTCAAAATAAAGGCACTAAATATAAGCACTCACAACGTTTTCCCAGCTTCCTGAGCATATCCTTATTATTGGTAGTACGGTTTGTAAAACATAAAAATCAGATTGTCACACAGAGATTAAGGCTGGGATTTTCAGCAGGAGCTAAGGGAGTTAGGCACTCAGCTCCTGGTGAATTTCAATGAGTCAGGAGCATACATTTCCCTCAGGCTCCTTTGAAAATCTCAGCATAAATATTAATAACTAACTTTTAACAAGCATTTGGTCATTGGTTTCAATTATCTCAAATATGCCAATGGCTATGTCCTTTTCCCCACAAAGATCTTCTCCCATGTGCAAGTTTTTGGGGATGCTCTTATATGCACAGTATCACAAAAAGGATCTTACAGGTTTCTCCTGCTATGCAGGCCCAGCAGAGTTTATATGTGATAGTTATTGCTGAGATCTTTTGTGCCCCTTTTTGCATCTGCTTGAGATGCTATGTACTAACAGCAACCTCTGATCACATCTTGTAGTCTGATTGATATGACTCAGAGAAAAAAGAAACAGAAAACTCAGAAGAACAAGAACGTATAGATATTCTATCCACTCCATAAAGTGGATAAAATATTTTGCAAAAAGTCAAATGCTGACACTTGACAGAAGTATTTAAATAAGCTCCAGTTTCACTTTAATTATATACAAGAACTAGGGGTTTTATACCTTTCATTTTTAATTCCAACATTACTGCTAAGCCTTAACGCGCTGGGATGTGTGTGATTGCACACAGCACTTGATGCAGAGAGTTGTGGGCTTTTGTTGGAAGCCACCTCAGGCGCTGTGCCTGGGCAGGACCTGACAAGGTGCTCTGCACAGGGGTGCAGTGCTACACCCAGGTTGTCATGCAGTTAGGAAAAGTCAAATACAAAAAAAATTAAATTTTCATGGATATTATGCAAGCACAAATTATGTGTCTGCTCGGACTTTTGGGATAAAAGGAACTTGCTCTCAGAGTGAATTTAGCCTCAATACAGAATTCATGCCAGGTGAAATGCAACAGCTTTGCAAATCTGATGCTGATGTAGCCTGTTCCACCATCATCTCCTTTGTTATCTGTCCCTCCTCTTTCTTTCTCAGAGGCACAGTTTTCTGCAAGGCATTGATACCACTGAGAGTGCTCAGTGTTGTAACTGGGGGATGATGAAACCATATGCAAATATCAGCTCCTGTGGCTGAGCCCTCTAGGCTCAGGCTTCACCCTTTGTGGGTGAAGGATCAATATCTGATCTTTGATAAGAAAAGGTTCATCCTGGTTTCTGCTGAATTACATTCTTGTTTGCTATTATTCTTCCTGTCACCCCGTCAGTCTATAAATTTTGAGATGTAATTCTGTTTATCCCAATATTTCTTCCTTTTGGTTGACCTTGTGGGTTGCAGTCACAGCTTGAAGCTTTCACATGTGTCTTGTTAAACATGAAACTGTTTATCCACCCCACAGTCTGGAGAATCCTGCAATGCTGATGCTCTACAAATTGGTTTTTGACTAGATGTTTGTTTGATTAATCTTGCAAACAGAAATCTGGTACCTATTATTAATCTAACAGCCTCAGTTTATTTTTTATTGTGACAACATTAACATGGAACCACATATGTGTCCTTATATGCTTTCTATTTTCCCTGAATATTACTGGCAGGAGATTTGTGACTGCTGCACATGCAGAACCAATACTGCAGTGAAAAGCCAGCTCAGACTCATGATAATTCTGCATATCCCCTTTAATTGCAAAGAATTGTGACTGCTCACACTGATACACTAATTTTGTATTCTGGAAACTACACAAAAATCAAATATTTGCTTTGCTATTTGATTCTTCCATAGGTTCTGGTTTTATCCTGTTTAAACTTGTACCTGTGACAATATCAAAATGTAATAAAAAATAAAGTGTAGCATTATGGAGGATTGTGCAGTGAGAAGTGAGAAAAGCTGATCAAACATATTTTAGGTTAATAAAAGAATCAATAGAAGATTTCACATTCTGTCAGCTCCAAAATTGAACAAGCTATTCTCTGTCCCCAACATGGTTAAAACACATTTCAAGGGAAATGGTGTAAATATTGAAGAACACCTTGCCTGGACATGAGACAGCAATCTGCCACTGCATTCCCAATTGCCACAGAGAAAAGATAATGAACTTCTCAGCTTTTCCACTAGGACAGGACAGGACAGAAAATAAACAGCTTATAATGCAACAAGAATTATTTCGAGCACACAAGCAAACCCTTCCCAGCTACCAGGACAGTTGGGTGCTGAAAGAACTACTTAGGAGGGTTGCAGACTTTTTAAGAACAGGTAAAGCAAAAATCTGTCAGAAGCACTTCAGTTTTCACTTCTGTCCCTGCACAGGGGTTTGGTTAGGATGCCTCTCCACCTCCCCACTAGCCATGTATCTATTATCAATAAACAGATCACGAGCTAACGAGGTGTGTTACAGGAGGGAACCGCAATAATGCAACATAACTAAGTTAAAAATGCTGCTTTTATACTGAGGCACGTGGAAGTCCCTCAAAGAAAACAGAATTGCCAGGACTGCATTGTTGGTGAAAGTGGAGCAGCCCTTCAGGGCAGGCTTGTCGCTGGTGCTGTCCCCGAGCTGCGGTGGCACCAGCGTGTGGGCTCAGCCTGCCACTCCATGGCCGGGCAGATCCACGAGCTGCCCTGGAGCAGAGACACCTCCTGCTCTGCAGCTCTCAGAGTCCTTAGAGGGCTGCGGTTGGGCGTGTGGAACGTGTGGAACGCTGCAGAATCTTTACAACCCTCCCAGCTCTGCTCTAGCAAAGCCGCGAGAGGGAATTATTCAGGGACCTGGCAGAGGGGTCTGCACCTCCTTACTGACAGGGTGAGTCAGCCACCAGTAGAAGTCAGGTGCCTTAAATGCCAAAAGAAAGGATAAGATCTCAGAGAAAAAGGAGGACTTAATAGGTTAGAGAATATTTAGATAACTAAGGTGATTCAAACAGTCTAGACCTGATGGTTTTCATCATAAAATATGCAAAGAACAAGATGAAAAAAATCTCAGAAGTGATTACGGGAACTTGGAGAGAGAGAAGGGTTTACTAGAGTGATAAATCCAGTCCTGATACAAAAATGGATGAAAAGAGAAGCTTGAAAATTTTATTAGATAGACAGATAGCTTAACTACAGCCCCTGGAAAAAAAAATGGAATGAATAAAATTATTTGTAAGCACCTGAAAGCTAACAATAAGGTAGGTAACAGGTGACATGGATTTTGCAAGAATAAATTGTGTCAAAAATTGTCTTATTTCCTGCAACGACAGGAAGAAGGGAAGAAGCTGAGCTCGATCCTGGGTCTGGCTCTATTCAAGGTCCTTTCAAGAAGAAATGCTTTCTAATGCAGATGACACCTAAGCAGGAAGGCCTGCAGGTATGCTAGAGAACAGGAATGGAAATCAAAATTATTCTGCCTAACTGAAGCACTGGTGTGGAAAAAGAAGAGATAAAACTAATTAAGGCCAAAGATAAGGACTTGTTCTTGCTTATGCAGAAATGCAGGTCTGAGGAGAGCAAAAAAATGAGCATGAGTGAACTGTATCATGCAGCAAAACAATAAAAAGCAACTCCTACCTGGATTATACCAGAAATCCACACAGGGAACATAACCTACGACAGGGAATTTGCGAGGGCAAACCCAGGGACAGAAATGATGAGGGCAGAGGGTGTTTGACACAGAGAACAGTCTTGAAGAACACAAATGACAGCTGCCCGGAAGAACAAAACAAAGTTTGGGTCCAGATAAATGGGGTCTATAATTGTGGGTAATTATAGGAAGGAGGATTTTTTTCTTGGTATGAAAGATAATAAAGCTTGGAAATAGCTTGTCTGGGGGGACTATAAAGGCCTTACTTTTGAAAATCCAGAGCATGAAGTTATCTAGATAAACATCTGCCAGGACTGGAAGAAGTATCCTGCACATCCTGCTTTGGAGCAAGAAGATGAACTAAAAGATGTATCGAGGTACTTTTCAGCCTTATTCTTCTATAATTGAAGAAACTCTGTTGATGGGTACAAGATTTCCTAAACCCCTAAAATTTGTTTTTGTGTAGTTTCACATTTGTGAATAGTCTCCTTTTCCCCCTTTACAGTTTAAATATATTTCAAACCTAGAGGAAAAAGTATCTATTTCTTCCTTCTGAATGAACTGTGGGCTCTACGCTCTAAATCTGACAGAATTTTTGTGATTGTATTAACATAAAACATTTCAAGCTGTTCACAGATTGAATTTAATCCTCCTTTCAATAATCCAAGTTTAAATCCTCATTTCAATTATCTCTACATTTTGTAGAATCCCTCAAATGATTCAGCACTAAAGTATTGCGTGTGTTATAATTTAAAAGCCAAAAGTTATGAATGGAAGCAGATTTTATCTTATTAAAATGTTAATTCCAAGTCCTTTGAGATAATTGTGACTAAAAGCATTGGTTAATGTGTCAGAAATAAACACTGTCAAAAATAATTGAACAAAAAGAAGCATATGGTCATCACTCACTTCAGAAGAATGACAGGGAGGCAGAATTATAGCAGTGATTTTCAGAAGTATGGGTCCAGGGAAAGACCTAGTTCCAATGAGCAATCCTTTTGCATCCTTCTTTATATATGGACTCATAAAACTCCCATCTTAATTTTCCTTCTCTATTGAACAACACAACATGAATAATGCTGGGTGATGTAGAAATGCCATCTCCGAGTTACTTTACTGTGATGGTACAACTGGCACAGAAAGGAGCTGAAATAACCCCCAAGCAACTGCTTGTGCAGCCCTGCTCCAAGCAGATGATAACCAGAACAGAACATTTGGTGAAGGATTTGAGCCTGTCCAGGATTATCTCCTTATGAGCAAACTTGAGAACTACTTGTAAAAGAGCTCAAATTTACTCTTAATGGTATTCTAGCCAGACAAAATAAGAAAGAAAACTATGCTGAGATATGCAAGAGATAAGAAGTATTTCTCTGAAGTTATATTGTTCAACATCTACATTCAGTCTTACTGGAGCTATTCCCATTCAACCCGGCATCAAATCAGGATCTCCTTATTCTCCTGAGCAGATGCACTGCCATCAATTACATTACTCATGTGAGTAAGCAGAGGAGAAGCTGACCTTTAGAGAGATAACAATAGATACTTTCCAATTAATGTAAAAGTAGGAGTATATAAATCAATCCTAAAAAGCACTTTAGATAATATAATATTAACTCTTCACTATATAAATCAAATCAAATGGCATTCCTCATAGAGGGGTCTGAGGTACTGCACCATTAGTGATCAAAAATCTGGTCACCCCCTCCTGGGATTCGTTCAGCTGTCTGTCTTCTGTCAATAAGTCAATGAGTCAACAGCTAAAGCAAGATGCAAGGGTGAAAATACATTATTGTGATGCATGCCAGCATGTGAGCAGGAGCAATGAAAAGTCAACCAGAATACAAAACTCTCGCACCTCCAGTATTAAAGTTCACTATTTAGAAATCCACACAGTACTGTTCTCCTCAACCCTTGTTTTATTTTAGCATATATTTTTCCTCAAAATCAACAGTTATAAAAACAGACACACACACTGTTGTGCCTTTTCCCACTAGAAAGATAACCTTCAGAATGTAAATCAATGCACTCTTGCCCTGGTAATCCAGTCTTGCAGAAAGCTGTCTCCAGCTAAACAATATCAGCAGAAAAAGGCATGGAAGCATTCACTCTTCAGTACCGTATTCACCCCAGTGAAGTGTTTATTTCAAATCCAAGCTGCAGTAATTTTAAATCCTGCTGCTCAGGGTTGTGGTTTACCCCCACATGGCAACTAAACACCACAGAGCCACTCTCTGGCTCTCCCCTGCAGTGGGGGGGGGGGGGGGGGGGGGGAGAATCAGAGGAGCTAAAAAAAGAACCCATGGGTTGAGGTAAGAACAGTTTAATAATCGAAACAAAATAAAATACAATAATCCTAATAGTACTAATAAATAATACAAACAACAACTATAATAACAACTGTAATGAACAAGACAGAGAGAGGGAAATAAACCCCAAGAAAAACAAGTGATGGACAATAGTCGCTCTCCACCCCTTGACTAATGTCCACCCCATCCCCAAGCAGCCATCAGCTGCCCCTGGCCAGCTCCTCCCAGTTTATATTCCCAGCATGGAACATCCCCTTGGCCAGTTTGGGTCAGCTGTCCTGGCTGTGCTCCCTCCCCATTCATTGCACAGCCTGCATGGGCAATGAGACACCAGAACATCCTGGGCTCAGAGCAAGCACTGCTCAGCAGCAGCCAAACATCACCATGTTACCAACACTGTGCTCGTGCTGCACCCCAAACACAGCACTGCACCAGCTACTGAGAAGAAAATGAACTCTGTGCCAGCTGAAACCAGGACACTCAGTCAAACTAAGAAACATCTCACAGCCTGTTCAGCTCCCATGTGAACGGGGAACATGTCAGTGAAGCTGTACCATTATGGCAGCCTAAGCACCAAGCCTTTAAGAAAGGCATTAAAACATCTGGGTATTTTTGCCAATGCAGTTCTTCCTCATGTCTCTTTGCAGAGTACAAGGGCTGGGGCGAGTGTCCCTGTAGAGATCTGGGAGCACTGTACATTGGCCCAGCGTGTACGATGGAAGAGATTCCAGCAGAGCAAAAGGTGTGTTCATCCCATCACCTCTGGTTAAAAGTGAACAGCTACCAAAAATGCAGCATTCCTCAACTGGTACTCGTATGAGGCCAGAAAAGGACTGAATAGTGGAACACTGGTTCTGTGGCACACGATTTTTTGGTAGTTAGCTTAAGAAAAGGTCACTGAGTTATTGCCTTGATTAAAAACATATCTTAAAAGTTACATTTTAGAAAGAATGTGTAACAAACTCTTATGTCAACAGTGAGGATTAGGTGTCCTAATAAACATCCTGAGAGGACGTGGTTCTGAAAAAGAATAAGGGGCTCACATGCTTTCAAGGTCGATTGAATTCTTGCCATACTGTGAAACACTTGATTCCCATCCCAAGCAGAGGATTTCCTACTCTTCTTACCCCTCTTCTGTCTCCTGAAATGCAAAAGCTTATTCTCATCCACCTATAGTACACTGTGCCACCCTCGAGGATTTAATAATTGATTCCTTTGTGCTTACTGTGATCAAATCTGTTTTATATCTGATCTCATTTATGTTACAGGGTTTGAAGTGGCAGTCAGTCAACCCCACATGCTCTACAGTCCCATAAGCATAAAGCAGTGATGACTCCATCTGATTTCCTTGAAAGAAAACTGTCTTCATTTTTAAAACTTCATATAAAACAAGTGAACTTTTCAAAATGACATTATTCTAAGAGAGCAGTGAATCCTAATACATTGAGACAAGGATTCCTGAGGTCAGAAACATCAGTTTTACAAAAATGTCCTGAGGGATGCCTGAATGTATTATCTGGGGACCTTTAACCTCTCACTTAGGCCTCACTGCCCATCACTCCACTTCCAATCCATTTCTAACATTTCACTTGTCTATGAACTTCTTGGAATGACAAGAGGATGATTCATAATATATAGTAAGGCTTCCAGGAAGCTTTTTCACTCAAAGCTACAGGGTAAGTGAATCAGCCTTTTGCTTTCTCCCAGGAACTACTTATCTTCAATCTTTCAATTAAAGGTCAAAAAATGAAAGAAGGCAGCCCAGTCATCTATTATGTTTTACCCCCCTTTCCTATTTGAAGAGGCTCTGCTCTTCACACAGTTGTGTCTCAACCAGTTTGATATTGTTTTCACTAGCAGAAATTTGAAAAATAATTTTGCAAATTTAAAGAACAAAAGGGAAACTGCACAGGATGACAGCAATTTCTCTAGTGTATCTTTTGGTCATTACTAATTTAGATCTTCCTGAAAGAACCAAATCCACAGTTTTTATCCTAAGTTAGTAAACAGTATTTTAAGAGTGTCAAACTGAGAACAGGTTTAAAGGGAAGTATATCTCCCATTCTGCTTTGTAATAAAGGAAAACACAAAACCAGAACCATACAACAGCAGGATGACTATTTTATCTTAATTTCAGGGTAGAAAAGAGCTGGTTTTTGATTCTATCTGCAATAAACACAGTGAAAAGTGGCAGAAGATGTGGATTAGCATCCTATGCCTATTTCATTGTTGCCCTAAGGCCCTGTTGTAGCAGCTCAGTCAGAGCACAGATGGGTCACCGGGCAGACATAAGTCTCATTAAAGAATACCCGTGGCATCAAAAGTCTCTATGCAGGTCAGAGAACCAGCTCTGCTTGCCCTGTGCCAACTCCAGGCAAAAACCTAATACAAACATGGAGTAAATTTAAGGAAAGAGTCACTAAAGAGGAAAGCACGTGAACAAAAAGCAAAGATAAGAGAAAGGAAAAGCCGAGAAAATGTGGTCAGTTCAGAACAAGCTGAGATTTCATTTTATGCCATTTTTTCTATGAAAAAATTCAAGACTCCAGGTAAATTAAAAAAACCCCCAACATTTTGTTTGAGGTAGAAAAAGAATATTTATTTTCGCTAACTCAGACAGTTTACTTATTCTTTTGTTAACAGAGGTTTGTGTTATCATAAAAGCTGTTTCACCAGAAAAGAAAGTTGAAAAGGTGTTCTTTGAAAAAAAAAAAAAAAAAGGTGACCTTTAAAAAAATTACTCATCCCCAGTTTTATTTTTAGGCCTCAGAAATTCTGTTCATTGCTCGAATGCTGCTGTAACATTACACCCCCTCAGTCAGCCACTTCCAAAAGCTGGTAAGACCCTCCAGGCTGGAGTCCTTGCTGCACACAGCTCCCAGCAGGTGAAGCTGGCTTTGAATTTCCACACCAGACCTGCTTCGCCCGGGCAAGTTCCCTGGTAGCCACAGCCACGTCTGGAGAGAGGCGTCCCTGTGCCGGTGCTGCTGCGCCCCTGAGGGCTGGGACAAACCTCCCCTCTTGCTGCTGCCCGCAATAAGGGAGCTCCAGAGCTGCTTTCCTCGCGAGCACTTCCACCTGCCCTGCCCTGCCCGAGCCACCTGTGCCCGTGACTCTGGGCCCCCGCCCGGTGCCGGTCCCTGGCCCAGAGAGCAGTGCCTGGGGACAGGCTGTGAGCTAACTCCTGTTCGGTACAGAGCCGGGGGAGCCGTGCTTCCTGCAGCACTATCGGCCTGTTCGGCAGGGCTCCGTCCGGCGGAGGCATCGGCCGCCCCAGGCCCACGGGCCCGGCCCGGCGCCCACAGCCGCGCTCGGCACCGAGCACTGTCTGTGCAGGGAAACATGATTCATGGACAAGTCTGTAGTAAACTGCAAACACGAGATTAAATTTCCTTCAGGAATGACACTGTGAGTTAGTGTTAGCAGCTCTGTCACAAAGCAGCTCCTTTTCTCTTGCTCATCACGAAGCTGATAATGAGACTAACGGAGCATGTGCAACAAACATTTGCTCTCTGCAGCTCCCGACACAGGCTCAGCTCCACAAGTGCTTTCAAAAATGGGGTGCTCAGGCACAGGCTGCCTGTTTGTCACCTGGCTACCCCTGCACACCACCACACTTCTTGACAGAGATGAACACAGCTGCTGTTTGTTCCTTTTCAAAGAGGGAAATGTTCTTTTAAATTAGCAAATGATCCTTGGCACAGTGAAAGGAAAAAGTCTTTATGAAGAAAACCAGTCCTCTCTTGACCTGAAATGAACCACATTCCTCAGTCTAGCCCTTGTTCCCCAGAACTGCACCTTCAGTGCAAAAGGGACCTGAGTGAAGAGCAGGGCCCTGGTGAACTTGCAGCACCCACAGCAGACCTACCCACCTCCTTCCTAACACTTAGCGATTAATTTGCACTGGTAGCCCTCAGCCACTCCCTCAAAGCTACGTGCTCATGGTTTGCATAGGTTTCACTGAGAGTTTTGCACGCTGATATGGCTTTTTAGGGGTTAAAATGATTAATATCATTTGTTGATCATTTCCCATCAGATTTCTTGATGTAGCACAAGCCTGTTTGGTTCTCTTGAAATCAATGGAACCGCAGATTTACATCACATACGCCTCTGGCTCCTTGACAAAAACAGTCATCTTCTCTGAATTCTACAATTAGTAAAAGTTCAGACTACAGAACTTTTCACAACTCATACCAACACTTGACTGATACTCACATTTCATGGAAGGGGAACCAGAAGCAGTGTTTTGGTCTAGTGTTCTTACTGCTTCTGCATGTTACAGGAATAAACCACAAAGCTCCTATTTGTGGCAGCAGTGCTGGACTGATCCAATACTATTTTGTGGTGTTTTCAAAGTGTGACTTGACCTCATATTCAATGGAGCCACTATCTCCAGCACTCCACATGGTTCTGTGCAGGGTTGCAATGCTGCAGTTTCCACTGTGTCCCATGATCTGAAACACATCTCCCTGCACCTTATTCTGCAAAATCAAAGCTTTTTTTTTTTTTTTTTTTTTTTTAGTCTACAAATTCCTGCTCCCAAAACTAGAGAAATTGTCTGAGAACTTGTGTTTGCAAGAGCTGGATCAGAAAGAGTTTGGAAGGAGGAGAAGCAAGATTCATATTAGCCTTTCTAAAATGCTCAAAATCTGAAAGCACAAGAATGGTAAAGGGAGACCTGTTCATCCTTTCTTGTTCTCAGCTGGTAACCTGGGCTCATCTTGACAATATTCTAAAAGTAACATCTTCATGAAACAAAAGGAGTTTTAAAAGCCATGACTCATATTTCCCTAAGAGACATGCTGAAGAGAACAGAGCCAATCCTTTCTCTGAGACCCTGTGGATGCCAAAGAAAGGAAGGCAATAAAATTATCCTAGGGACAAAATATTTTGAAATTTCAAAGGAAATACTGCCTTGAATGAGTAAAAAAGCTCAAAGATGCACAAATATCTCAGAGAATTAATGACAGATTGGCTACAATTAGGCTCAGTTACAACAATACAATGGACTTAACTGAATTCAGAAACAATAAAAAGGGAGAGACCAGGACTATGGCAGGAAAAAGTGTAAAGAGTCTTGCTGTCTCTCTGAAGTCCCCTTTTTAGTAACTTGCTTTTTTATATACACTGAATATACTGGCAAACAGCCACACACTTTACATATATCATCCACCGAAGAGCTTACCAGTCTATCATTCTCAACAGGCATTGAAAATCAGTAAATGCCTCCCTTGTTGTGTCCTGAAACTCTTCCAGGTCCAGGCTATCACTTAAGCCGAAGTTTATATGATAGCTGAGGAATGGAACATTTCCAAAACAAACACTCTGGGAAAA
The DNA here is from genome assembly GCF_017639235.1 of Corvus kubaryi. Taxonomy (NCBI): domain Eukaryota; kingdom Metazoa; phylum Chordata; class Aves; order Passeriformes; family Corvidae; genus Corvus; species Corvus kubaryi. Next base: position 1,800,994 of record NW_024581133.1, on the reverse strand, counting down.
ACGTGCAGACTGCAGATGCATTATCAGCTGTAACAATGCTGAGAGGATCTGGGGAGGAGAACAGGGTGACATTCTATACAGGATGTTATTGACATTTTAGTATGGGCATAAAGATGACCACGTGTCAGATACACCACTGTCTGGAGCTGTGTGCAATTACACCAGCAATTATCTTCTAGAGTACTCCAAATCTAGACTCAGCAATTGTTGCAGCTTTCCACATGGCATTAATTTACCACATTTTGCTAAAAGTTTATTCTTTTTGATAATGAACTCTAACAATAAATACAGAAGCTCCAAAGTGTACTGCGAGTTCTTTCATGCTAATAGCTCACACAGATCCTTTAGGCTTCTTGTCAACTTTCAGAGCCCTTAGATCTAGAGAAAGGCAAGGCTGCTCCGAGAGTCAGCCTCTATTCACAGGGAAGGAACCAGCAGCATGTTTTAAGAAAGGTTTGTCTTTGTGGAAAGAACTTCCCCCTCACTTGGAAGTGGAAAGTTGGCTCTGTAGCACTTCAACGCTCTGCAGATGACAATCACTGAGCCTTCCTCTGAGCGCACATTTGTACGGCAGGCGGCACTGGGAGGGAACGAGAACCACAGCAGTGTGGAGTGACTCACTTTCCCAAATATGAAGTGGAAAACTCTTTGATCAGACACTTCCTGCTTTGCCATTCTGTTCTGAGAACACAGCAAGAACTACTTGTAGCAGCATGAGCAAGCAAGGCTTTCATTGAGTTTTAATGAATTAGCATCTTTTGCTGAACAGCTTTGTATCTTGTTCTTGGCTACCGTGCAAGATATGAATGGCAGGGACAGCTTAGTACACACTTCCCCAGATCCTGAACATCAATGTATTTTGCAGGGACAGAAAAAATGATTTGTGGAAAGCACAAGAAGAAAAGTACTTTGTCCCAGGGCTGGATTTTTGTGTGTGTTTGTGTCTTCCCTTAAACATAAAAAGGGCAGATGAAGATCTTTAGTTATACTTTGTACCAGAAAGCATAAAGCAGCCCAGGCAACTGCCCGAAGATGGTTACTTGACATCTTCTATGATGTAAGAGTCTGTTTGGGAAGTATAACCTGAGCCAGCTGTGCATCATCTGCTCCCCACCAGGCCGAGCTGGGGAACCCGCTGGTATTGCGGGGGCACGTGGAGATCCAGCCAGCCCCGGCGTGCCAGGGGAGTCCCTGCAGGGCTCATCAGCTGGCAACACTTCCAGCAGCCCTTTCAATGGCTTCTCCCCGCGGTGATGTTGGAAGCCTGGAAGCACACACAGTATTTTTAAAACATCAGTGACCTCTTTTCTGCTTCTCCCTCTTTCCGTGAGGGAGTTGCACAATGGGTGTGAGAGAAATGCTGTGCCCTGCCAGCTGTAAAGGGCCATTTCCAGGTTTTGTGTTTCAACACACACTTGTCATCATACACTGCCATTTCATTACAGCTTTCCTGCCTTCCACTTTAATTAACTTCTGCTGCTAACACTTCATATACTGGTCTGAGTGTGAGGGTATGATAGGCAAACATTACAATTGCTAAGCAGGTGAAAAATATCAACAATAAGCGGGGGATTTATTGTAATCCGTCAATATGCTCAGCCTTGCAACTGCTCAGTACTTTATGCTCCATAATTATATGGTTGCCACAGTGTAGCCATTCAACAGTGTCATAATTAGTGAGTAATTAACTGAAGCATTTGATCACATGCTGCAGAGCACAAAGCATGTGTGCTGTTGATAGCAAAAGGATACATAAAATGTCTTTGTAACAATTTTTGAAACCATCAGAACCTCAGTTGTTTCTCGCTTGTGGTGATTTTCACAACTTCTCAGGCGCTGCACAAGATCAGAAGCATTTACAGCTGATTCTGATGATACCACAGCATTTATACATCGTGCTCCTATTGAAATCTTTGCTATTTAGTTGACTTTGTGGATCTCAGCCTTACACATACACACCTCCTGGGCTGCCTCAATACATCCAGATACAGTCAGAGCTATGTATCTCCCTCTATTGGTATATTTAAAAAAATAAATAAATAATAGAAGTGTTGCTTATTCCTGTAGGGTAAAGATTCGACTTATGCCAATACAACTGAACCCACACTAAGTAGTGTATTAAAATAGTTATTCTGTTAGAAAACACAGCCTAATTAGAGACAATCAGAATGATTTAATATTTTTCAGATCAGCTTTGGGTAGGTCCTGTTTTTTTTAAAAAAATTGTACATTATTGATATTTGCCAACATACCTAATGAAGATACAGAGACAGGAATTCAGTGCAGCACTGAGTGGGAAAGGTGTGTGTAAAGGCATGGTGAGGTGTGCCTGGTGCCTGCAAGGAAATGAAGGATGTCCAGATGTAGAGGGACAGCAGCCAAGGTCTGCAATTTTTACACCAGATAAGGAAAAAATTCTGCATGAGAAAATTTGAGTGCCACCCTGAAAGCTGCTTTGTGTCCCTTGCATCAAAGCTTGGCCTCTGCACAGGACCAGTGACATGTTTCACTCTGATATTTTAAATCCACTGTTTGTCTAAAAAAATTTGTTTGGGTTGGTTTGTTTGTTTGCTGTTTTTCAGCTTTTTAGCTTATCCAAGTATTGCAGGCTATTTAAAGGCCCTTTCTTTTCCCTTTGTTAGAACAGCAGCACTGCTAGCTGTGCATGTCCATACATAATCTCCAGTAACTTCAGCCAGCACAAAGCTGGAACACCTTCCAGTTTTGTTGCTTTTTAAGTGAATTGCTTTACATTTTCTGGCTGTGGTGGCTGAAACATTTGGTCATAAATATATAGGAAATGTGGATGTTCCTTATGGAGTGACTGTGTCAGCTTGGATTTGATAGAACAAGCCAGTGTAAGCTATTTGCTCTCCTGAACCGAAAAAAATAATCCTTAGTAAGCTCTGAAACATTGCACAGCATCTACACACCTAAACACAACAGCCTGTAATCTGTCAGTGAGTGCCAGCTGCTGAAAGGTGTAGGCAGTGCTAAAATCTACCTGTGCTTTTGTAATGAAGCCCACGTTACTGCAGCCTTAAGTTTGGATTGGCAAACAGTAAGTTTCTGAGATGGACAGTCGTGTGAAGGGAATGGGCTGTGCACAATAGTGCTGTGGCCAAAGTTCCCTGGCTGCACACGCTGGGCACTTAAACCTGAACTGCATCTGCCTCTGCTGTGGGCGTGCAACTTCAACTTGTAGGAGAAATGACTTTGAATACTCTTGTAACACAGGTGGGAATACGGAGAGAACAACGAAAGCAACAAAATTTCTTACACTTAAACAGCGAGTGACCCTGGTGCATGTGAGGGGTATCAGTGGGACGGTGTGGTAAGCAGATGTCCCTGTTTATTTGCAAAGCAGAATGGTCAGTAAGCCAGGCTGCCCTCCTGCTGCCTAGTAATGTGCCTTAACTTCACCTTCCCAATAACCCAGCACAGAGAGATTTAAGCTTCATGCTCATTCACTCTTTTTCAACTTCTGCTTCTTTGCCGAGAGCAGAACCAGTCTGGCAGCACTTAGCATGCTCTCTTTGTCCACTGGATACCAGAATGAGACCAAAACCTGCTGGAAAGCTGTTGCACAGCAATGACTTATCTGTTCTAAAGGACCTGAATCATATTTTCACCATTGACCAAAACTCCACTCAGCCATGGCAGTTCCCTAAGTGCCATTTACAGGGGAAGGGTGAGAGATGTTTAGCAGTTGTTTTCAGTGGTGACCTAACAGCTTCCAGCAACTCCAGGGAGAGCAAGGCCAAGAGAAAGTGCTTTTGAGGCCCCTGCTTGAAATGCACACACAGATTGAAACACAGTCCCCTCAAACAATACAAGATTTATCACAGCTTTTCCACAAAGCTACTGCCATGTGCTTCCAAGTTCATTAGCCAGCTAAGCAGGTGACCCTAATTTTTACAGGTACTCCCAGATTACGGGTAAAAAATTCATCTTAGACTATGCTATTAGCAAGGTAATCACACAAGAGCAAAAGACTCTAACCACACCAGTGTTCAGCAAGGAGGAGCAGCCTGCCATACCTAATGTTTCATTTTTGGGGACACGGTATATAAAGACCATAGATATCAGTAACAGGTAAATCAATTGGTACAGAATTAGATGTCATGTAGAGTAACTTGGCTGTTATTGCTTTTCCAATATAGCTCCTCTTACGCTCTCTTCGTTTCCGTTAAATAATACTTGGGAAGTAGAACCATTTTACAGTTTCTGCATTTAAAAGGTAAACTTTTATTATACAGGGTGTTTTTTCTGTTCTTTACAAGAGAGTCCAGAAAATCCATCTGTGTTTATTACTTTGGGTAGTAAAACATTTAGGGAAACAAATGCAGGGGGCTCTGCTTTAATAAAATCTGATCACACTGAAATCCTGAGACAACACCGGTAGAATGCTGATAAAGGTCCTCTGAGGCTTTTGGCAGCTCTGCCACGTTCAGACCAAGTGCAATGACTACAGATAGCAAGGAGGCACTTCTGGAAGGCTGCTGGCATGGAACTGGCAATGCTTACGTGTTTCATTTTGCTGAGGTAACTCATCCCCTGGTGTGAAATGTAGCACATGTGTGTGCTGTGGGATGAGGGGTGCCTTTCCATTGCTTTCAGATAGGCAGGAAATGGTGCCCTGTTCTTCTAGATGAGGATAAGAGTTCTAGTGAGCTCAGCCACTGGGCCCTGTTGTTGTGTCCTGTAGGTGTTCTACAGTTTTCTGTCCTAAGCATGCCATCCTTTTATCCTGTAGTTGATGCTGACCTCTCTAGCACAGGCTAGACCTAGACAGTCCAAGTATGTCAGACATGAACCACAGTGGCTGCTTTCCCACAAAAGCTCAGTTGAACAAATAGGTCACCTCACATCTCTAAGTCAGCCATGTCCCTTGTCTCTGTGACAGTACTCATGTAATATAAAACACGTGATTTCTGCACCGTGTCCCCAAAGCAGGCAGTACTATAGCACTCGGGGTTTAGGACAGCCTTGAAAAGAGGTTCTGCACTTCAAGGCAGCATTACTGAAAGTAAAGGGCACTGTTCCAATGGGGGCCTTGAGCTGTGCTGCAGTGAGGGAGCAAAGGGAAAAGGGTTTGTCCCACGCAGAATGCTGAAGTGACAGGCTGTTCTCAGCTGATGTGCTGATGTAACTCCAGGGAAGAAGGCTGACTTACACCTTCATTCCTGGGGGGACCTGGCCATCTCAGAGAAGCATACAGTTCATCAGTTCCTATGCCAAGTCTTTTGTTTGACAACTAAAGACTTTTTGTCATAAACGACCTTTCCTTTGCAAAACACTTAAAGAAACCTAAAAGAAGCAGCAGAACAAACCAAACACTGGATGTGCTGTCTCCACACATTTCTGTTCTCACCCACACCCAATTAAGTGAGGTCAAAATAGTTCAGCAACATCAGCAGCCCCTATAGTTTGGTCTGTGGACTGCTTACAATTTTCCTTGCCAAAAGGAAAATGAAAAGAAATGGTGTTAAGTAACTCCTGTTAAATAACTCAAATAATTAGTTTCTTGCACAGAGATGTTCTAGCTAAATAAAACTAGAGATACCACAATCCTCTGCAAATTTTCCTTCCCAGTCTGGAAGGATTTGAGTAACAATACCACCAGATATCAGCTGAAACCCATTACACCCTCAAGATGTTTCACAGGGATATGGTGCTCTATCCTAATTAAAAATACTATGGCAATTACTAAAACAAAGCTCACAGCATACCTGTGGAGGGCCCTGACACTAGTCCAGCTATCTGGCCTCCTGGAACACTGCAACTCTGAGCATCTTCGTAATCCCATTATGGAAATGGCAAACGGGGCAAAAAATCATCCCTCTGCTGAAATCAAGGACAATCTGTAGTGACAGCTTTTCAGCAGAGCCACCTTGTCTAGGCCTGGCAAGAGGAGAAGAGTTACAGGACAAGGACATGTCCTCCAAGAAAGGAGTCTATGCAGGCAACCAGAATGACTGCACTTGTTTTGCTACTTAAAGAGAAATCTGAGCTGTAACCAAAGGATTTGCAAGGACTAAAAATACATGAAGAAACACAACTAAAAGTTTCTATGTATGAGGCAACCTGTGAAACTTACCGAAATGCAAATCACGCTACTTGAATAGGATCTAATCATTTCACCTTTTCATATGGATTTGTCCTGTGGTTGCTAATTCAACTACAAGGCCATATGAAGAGCAGGGCAATGTGCTGTTCAGTGCAGACCAGAAAGACATGGATAAAATTGCATTTAGATGTGTTAGATCTCATCTGAAAGCTCTTGAATAGTTAACGCATGCTTGAACCCATCTGTGAAACAATATTAATTTCTCCCTATTTTTCAGTGAAAGATTTATGAGCACACCAAATGATTAAAGACAGGGGAACCTGTGGATTTTCTCAGACTTTTAAACCAGAAACCTTCTATTTTTTTTTTTTAACTATTTCCTTCAAAAGAAATATAGCAGCAGGTACAGAGAAGAAAGGAAATATCTGCTGAAAATACCAAGAGCCATCTGTCCTGATTCTTTCAACTAACTTGCATGCAGCAAAGTAAATCAGATGGATGTCCCATCCAAGACAACCAAAAAGGGCATTTTTTGAACTATATGAACAGTTCAAATGAGTTTCAAAGTGGTGAGGACAGGTGTAAAATGCTATTAGAAAATAATGTGATTTCTGTGCCTACCATACCTCAGAAGAAGAAAGCTCCTGTACTTCATTTCTTTGCATTCATTTTATCTTAAGCAATCCCTGAACCCCTTCTGATGTTCTGTTAGGTGGGAGCTGATCTCATTTAGTCATATTAGCTGTCAGAGCACTGGCAGTGCTGGAGCTCCAACTCGGTGCACTCCCTCTGCATACTTAGTCCAGGATAGTTGTAAAAATAATTTATTTCAGCTCAAGATCATTATTTCTTTTCTCTTAGAAAGTGATGCAGCCTGGTGAGACTCATTTCTCCCTCCCTACATCCTCAAAAGGTCATTGCTCATTTGCTTTTATCTGATCTGGAAGCAAATCTAGAAGTTCACATAAGCAAATTGCACTTTCAGCACCAGCTGTACATGCATACCGTGCTTAATATCTTAGCTGTGGGTCCTACATGCTCTATATGATGATATTAAGGAGCAGACAACTTTGTAACTCATCAGAAAGCGGCACAGATTGCAATTAGGATTACTGTATCACTCCATGGCCTGGCCTGGTCTCTGATCCAAGGATGTTATCTGTCCTCCGATTGCTGACTCATCACAGCAGCTCTTCCAAGAATGCTGACCTGAGAGCAGCAAGCCATTGTATTTTGTTATCTCTGTACCAACTGCAAAAACACTGCTTTTGAAATGAGAACAGTGAGAGGTAAATGTAAGACTGCTCTGCGTGCTCCAAGGGCAGTGGTACACGGTGGGGCACACATTTCTCTGACATGGCACCTGGCTACAGGTGACTCTTGCAGGCAGATCTGGCATAGACACTATTTAACAGAGCTAAGAGAAATTGCATTTTCTCATTGCTCGTAGCAGTGTTCTGCTGGTCAGCACCAGTGCTGCAAAGATGCTTGTACACACAGTGTGCATTAAAGACACATGGCAGCCGTCACAAACTTGCCCAGAGCAGAGAAGGAAACAATCTTGCTTGTAACAAATGAAATTTCACCACAGATCATTTCTCATAGATATTCCATTTCTGTAGCTTCAACATTTGAAAGACATTAGGATGAACAATATCTACCACCTGTGGCAAGACACTCGCATGCAGATGACACCCAGTAATGACACAGCTGGGTGGGGGATCAACTGGCACCTGCAACAAGAAACAAAACCACCACAGGGGATCACCACTAAACTGGGAATGGCTCTATGCTTCCAACCACGACACCGAGGTAATCTGTAATACAGGACAAGCACATCCTGTGTTCTACTGGCAAAGGTCTCTACACACATGCCTGTGCTGATAAGGTGTGTCCTGCCAAGGAGCACACAGGAACACAGCGTTCCGCTCCTCCCCCGCCTGTCACACGTCCTGTGTGTCACCCAACACAGACTTCACACCTGCATCTGCTGGACAGCCCACTCTGAGACTTACCTGTGGTCAGTGCACAAGGGCCTTAGTCACTGTGCAAAGCAAATTCTGCTAAAATGGTTGGTTGGGAGAAAAAGCCCAAACTACTCGTTGCTCCCTGCTGTAGTCTGGGTCAGGAGAAGCTGCCTGGAAGAGGGGATGACAGTAAACCTTACTGAAGAGCAATTAGGAGGAATACATGTCTTCGGAGATCCTTCTGGAGCACAGGGCAAGCTAGGCTGTGAAAGGAAAAGAACCAGTATACAAGAAACTTGAGCACGAGAAAGACTAAGACTGCTCCTAGGAGACTCTGACAGGACTGCTGGACACAGCCCCAGAAAAAGTCACTGATACTCCGAAACTTCCTGAGGAATCCAAAGGCCTACAAAGGTCTCTCCAAAGAGATGTTAGGATTTTTGCAATCCAGAAACCAAATGGGAGTTCAGAGGCAAAAAACAAATCTGGAGGAGAGGGCTCACTCTTTTGTCCTTGGCAAGGACAGAGCAGGCTCAGGGTAAGCTTTGCTTGCAAGCCTTTCATTGAATCTCTCACCAGGCATACCTGAGTTTTCTCTGCTGAAAGCATTTCCCTGTTGCCATGTATCACTTTGGTTTTCTAATAATTTGCAGTTTTAAAGACTAAGAATCCTTTTGGACATTCCCAGTTCCAAGAAACAGTTGGGTAGGACCACCTCCGTGCTCTGTCCATGCTGGGTCCTGTCAGAACTGTCATGGTTTGTTATGAACTCTGAGCCAGCTGAGATGAACTGAAGGAGACTCTGACCAAGATCACGTGGCTTTGGCTCACTCTAAAACACTCTCATTTTGGACACTGCAGCTCTCGTACCCTGCTACTAATGGAAATTTGCTTGACTAACACTATGTTGCTTCAACCCTTTTGAGGTCTAATCCAGTGCCCACTGAGATGAGATAATGCCCACTGATTTCAATGGGCTGTGAATTATATCCTTTATTTCTAACTTAAGAACTCTTTTCATGTTCTTCCCTCCCTCTCTTTATTACAAGGTTTTAATCTGCATTTCCCCCTCCCTCTCCAAATTACAAACTCTGCAGCCAGTGCACATCCCTCAGTTGGATTCCTGTTCTGAGGAGCAGCACCCACAGCAGCCACTCTGGACACCCACCCAGCCACTCTTCATCCCTCCTCCTGCACTATCTCTTTCACTAATAAAAGCTGGCATTTCACATTTCAGTTGTAACATACCTAACCAGCTACTTATTACACATACAGAATAGCAAACGTGGCAGCCTCTGACTCCTGCTCCACAGCGTGGGCTTTCCTGACAGTAAGACATTTTGTTATTCTTGCCAAACATGAGTGTGCTGAACCTATTTAATGTCCTCTTGAGCATGCTAATTCCAAGTGGGCTTTATTAGCATGCAGAAATGAAATTTCAGGAAACACCAGCAGATGACATGATCAGTGATGTGTGATCAATGCTTTACCTTTTGCCCTGAGTTTGATTAAGCACTATATAGCTCAACAAAAGAAGTAATTTATAAAAAAAAAAAAGCTCAATAGTACATGTAACAATACCAGAGTGATTCTCTGTTCCAGGGCATGTTTGGTAGTTCTGATGTTCTGCATTCCAAAATCCACATTGCCTCAATTACCAGGATTCTGGGAATGCATGCCCAGATCCGGCAAAAAATACAACTACATGCTCAGAATTCTGCTCTAGTAATAAAATACGTACAGAACAAAAAGTCTGAAAAATACATATTAAAGCCACAAAAGTGACCTCACCAGCAATGAAATCTGACTCACGCTCCAAGTCAGCCCAGCTCTATGTCCATCCTGAGTCCTGCTCAGCCTCCCAGGGGTTCAGTCACTGGGTGCTCCCTGGACCCTGACTGGGGCTACCTAAGGATGAATGGGATGTTGGTCTGTGACATTCCCTTACAGTTTCCCCACTGGTGCTGACAGTAGCAGAAGCACTGGAAGTACTTCCCGGGTGGGAATAGCCTGGGCCAGGGCTAGTGTGGCCACTTCCTGGGAAGAACTCTGGCTGCTGGCAGAGGCCGTGCTGAGGGGCAGAGAGCAAAGCTCCTACAGGCCCAAATGCTTCAGCCACAGAAACGGGCTGGGGAAAAGCAGGAATTATAGCAAGCCATGCTCTTGCCTTTAGCCAAATACAGCTTTTTAGGGACAGGTCTGTGTGGCCTCACAAGGGGAGGTTTGTCTCCCCGTGTATTTTTTCTGACTGCCAGAGTTACTGCACAGTAAAACCTGAAGTTTGGCTTAGTTTCAACCCAAACCAAAGACTCTGCCAAGCTTCCAGGTCCACCCAAACCAATAAATTAACTCAGGTTCACCTGAAATTTGACTGAGCACTTTGTTTTTAGGTGTTTGGTGGTTTATTTTCTTTTTATTTTTCTTTTTCTTTTCTTTTTTTTTTTTGTGTGTGTGGGGAGGGCTGTGTGGTGGTGTTTGGTTTTTTTCTTTCTCTTTAAATGTAGTCACTGTACTGCTCCAGGTGCTAGAGTCCCCAGTTGCAATGAGCTTAATGACTTCAAGTCACTCTGCAGGCCTGAGCTGCCAAAGCAAACCCTTTCTGAAAACCTCTCTTGTCGTGCAGCAGCTAGCAGTATGCATTGGCAAAATCCCAGAGTCCCTAGAGCCCACGATATTGTAAAAACCCAAAAATGTTAGCAAAGCTGCACAGACAAAGGAAAAATATTTTTTAAAAAAGGGATGTGTGACCCCAAGTGGTTTCAATGTCATTTGACAAAAAAGAAAAGAAACCTCTACTTCTATTTTTCAAATGTAATAAAAAGAACCAGGATTGTTACAAGACTCTCACCCTCCAGAGTTGAGTGCCTGGGGCTCTGCAGCACTCCATGGACTCCTGGCTGTCCCGGCAGAGTCACCCAGACCTCACTGTGTGTCTGTGCTCCCCTCAGCAGAGCACGAGTGCAGACACGGCCACATTTCCTTGCTTTCTGCCTTCAGATTGATGCGAGCCTCTTTCTGCTGCCTTTCAAGGGCTATCATCTGAGTGCACTGAATCAATTTCAACCAGTACACTGCATTATGTGTTTGGATCCAGCCACACTGAGGTTTCGGTTTCTACATTGTTTTAAATCCATACGCTGTACTTAAGCAATGAGCTACACCAGGCAGTAGTGAATGAGTGATTCCTCTGCTCTTCAGGTGTCATTATGTAGTGAGAATTTGGAAACCAGAGCACTCTACTACCTGAGAAGTGCAATAACCCTGTAGAAATTCCCAGAGCAGGATATCTTCTAAAGCAGAATTCATAATCATAAACAAAAGAAGCAGGGAACATTTGATATGGGCAAAATGTCACTGTCAGTTAGACAGAAATGGTACTCCTAAGTACTCTTCACAACATAAAGGAAGTCCAAATAGTTACGAGATTATTGTGCAAAGTTTCTCAGTGGAGCTCAAACTAGTTATTAATAAAGTAGCCACACAGTGTCCCATTGACAGAAAGATCATCTAACCACCCTGAAGCTGGAGAAAATAGTCCAGAGTGGAGGTAGGGGCTGAGGGGAGAGAAGACTCTCCATGCTTCTGCACTAAGTCACTGACCACCAGGAACAGATATTTAAGCTCCTGTCCTTCTCCTTTGCCCATTACAGTCCTATAAGAACAACAGACATGCAAAGACATCAGCAGTTTTCAGCCAGGATCTAGCCTGGCTTGACATCAGATGTGACAGAGTGCCTGCTGCTGTCAGGGAAACCCCGGCCGCTCAGCACACAACACAGGCCTGTTGGCAGGCAGCTGCTTGCAACAGCTTTGGTGGTCTTCTGCATCATATGAAGCAAATTAAACAACACAGTTCTTCCCATTTTTTCTTTAAATTCTAAAGGTAACTCCTTGGGCAACTTATTTTATCAGTGGTCAGACTAATAAGCATCCATTTTCCAGTGTTGGCTAAGACTCGGTGAATCAGGATAGCACTGGCTGAATCACACTGTATATCCTTCAATATCTTTCATTATCTCAGTACCTTCTAATCAATAGGATTCAGAGAAAGAATAACTGATTTGGCTGATTATCTTGTATTTGTAGCTATTAGTACCAACAGTCCAATTCCAGTGTGAGAACTAGATGCATTTGAAAATTTGCATTTGTTATCTACATGAAAGTGCAGCCCCAGCCTACAGGTATTTTATGAATCCAGGAGACACCGGTGAAAACAGGGCCTTAGGTCTATCTGATTTAGAGATGTGTCCAAAAGATGCTCTTTCTTTTTTTGGCAGCTCAGGGCAGAGGGAGTCTGTTTAATTTAACGAAGTATCTTGACAATCCTGCTACACCACAGAGAGGGGAATTTACCCCAGTAAACAGTTTTCAAAGCTGAGAGGCGTGCTTTGTCATTTTAACACCACGCCTTTTAACAGTCTCCTTGTCCTTACTGAAAGTCAAAGAAGAAGAATCTCTAATGCTAGGCTACCACTCTGTTTCTGAGCTCAGTTTTAGCTCCTGCCAATACATATAGGTTGAACAGATGCTGATTTTCCCAAATCCAAATTAGTACAGACAGTAATACAAGCACCATGTCCTCATTCCCCTTTTCCCCCAAGATTACTAATAAAGAGTCTATTGCTTGGCTACTGATTGTACCACGTGCTCTAATTACTTGTTTCAATGATGGCAAACACATTAAACAAGTATTAAACAGCATTTAAATCAGTGCTCTTTGAAGAGGGAAAGACAAGCAATGGAGGCATTTATTAATCACTAAATTAGTATCCAAATTAGCATGACTTTTGAGAATTTTCATTTTGCAAAAATGTCCTCCTGGGTTAAAATAAAACCTCAGAACAGCTTTTAGAGCATTGAGCTCTAAACAGGTCTGTTTACATCCCCTACAGCCCAGGGGACTTCTACGAGGAAAGCTAATGTGAGAAGCATTGACTGTAATGACCCAAGAAAAATACAGATCTTCCTGCCCTGCGGGCTGACACATAAGTACACATACAAGCATCCAATGTAAACCTGCTTACTTTTTTTTCAAATGCCACCGTGAAATATACTGGTGCCACACAGCACGACTACATCAAACACATAAATGCCACAGGATCAAAGCCTTGTCCCAAACAGCCAAGAAGCCACAAGCACAGCGTTTGCATGACCCGCCCCGTGCGTGCCGCTGATCCTGCTGCAGGAGCCGGCGGCCGAAGGCCGGGCCCCTTCCCTCTGCGAGACGCTTCCCTTTTTATCTCGTCCTGCTAATAGAGACGAGAAGCTGCCACTCGCTCCTGACCATGGCCAGTGGGAAAGCAGCGAGCTGCAATGCCTCCGGTGTGCACAGGGCCCCACAGACCGCCCGCGCCCCGCTGGGCCCTGGGGCCCGTCCGCTCCCCGAGAGCCTGCGCAGGGCCGCTGCTGGCAGGGCCGTGCCACCCACGCTGCCATGTGCACTGAGGAGTTTGGCCCAAAGGATTTTATATTTAATTTAATGTTACATCCAAATCAAAGAATCAGTGATTTATAACCCCTTGAGACCGGCCACCTTTGCTCTAAAAACTGTCTGCCTCAGGAGAATAAAACATGTACAATAACACACTTGTAATCTCGTTACCAAATCCTGACACAGCAGAGCACACACACAATAGGGTGTGTTAGAAACGTGGCAGCATGCCTGCTAATTAGTAAACAGTGTCAGTCATTTGTCAATTAACGGGTTTTATTTTCTTGTGGGAAGGAAATTTCTAGAATACCGTGAAGCACACACACTCCCTCCATTGTTCTCAGCTGATAGAGGTAGATTTGGATGATTGCTTTTTTCCTGTTGCCTCTTAACACTGCAAATCAAACTGCAATCAGAATAATGAGGTGTCAGTGGTTGAAACCATAGCTGGTACTACATATTGTCAAAGATTGTTCACACTAATCAACTAATAATGACATTGCTTCCTCCACCACGCTAAATAAAATTCCCCTGGTTTTGCAACACAATTACTACTAATAACCATAGAAACCTTAGTGTGTTTAAGGAGACTGTTTCATAGATTATCTGGAGACTTATTTTAAAATGAACTGGGAAGACAGATCATCCAGGTGGAGCTTATTCTTTAGTAATTAAGTAGACATAGTTCCTGTGGGTGTATAGCATTTTCCAGTAGAATGAAGTATTTTTCTGCTAATGATGCACATGAATTAAAACGGTAGTTATTATGCTGATGAAGAATGTGTTAAATACTTAAACATTTTAATAAATATGTTACAGTAATAGCCATTTTTTAGTCTCAGAAAGAAAACCATAGGAAATGATGCTCAGTAAACAATTTTTTAAAAAGATGTACTATTAAAGAAGGGACGATGAATACATATTTACTTTAAAACAAAAATGCATTGACTCCTCAAGAGAGAGATATCTCTCTGATTGTCAAGTTTCTTAAAAACTATGGTGGCACAAATGCTGGAAATACTTTGTGCTCTCTAAGTCAGTAACTAAGCCACTTTGAAGGCTTAAGAAATTATTTGCTTATTGAGCTAAATTTCATTCAGATGCAGCAACATTTTTAAACAGAGATGACAAGTGAGAAGACATAATTGTTGCGACACAAATGTTGGATGACTTCGTCTCAAAAACATTGATCAGAGGGTAAAAGAAAAGAGAGCAAGATCTGAAAGAGCAAGTTGAAGTCTCAAGGTTAAATAGAAATACCCAACAATAAAAACATAGGAAAAGGGGAAAATTCAACTCTTAGTTACAGCCAAAAAAAAGAAATCCCAGTGATGTGACTGGCAGCTTTATTCCTGAGTTTATAAATGCAGGATACCTAGGGGCACAATTTTATCACCTTGTCAAGTATATTAGAACCACTGTTACCACAGGATTTCTTTAAAAAGACTGAGAGCAACAGCAAAGAACAGAGCATATCCCAGCAGCAGCCTGACTCATTACACTAAAACTGCATCATGAAGAAGGCAGATTTGAGAGGAGATTGATTAATACTTCAAAAGAAATAAGAGCCATACTAAAAGGAAACACTGGCCCAGATTCTTCAATCCAAAGATATCTGAGAAGTCCCTTACAACAATAGAGCATCATCATTGTACAAGATGCTTTCAAAATGCAACCCAGAATGCAATTTATTTTTCATTAAAAGCCCACAAAAACCCAAACAAAATTAATGTATTTTGTGTATCTACATTTCTTTCCTGATATGGATGAGGGGAAACTGAGATTGCAGATTCAGATTGCATTACATAGCAACCTGGGCATTTGTGGAGAAAAACTCTGAAGCACCTGATTAAGCCTATTTCTTTTTGGCAAAACAAATAAAATTGTGCTTAACTTGAAATATTTTGCTGAATATGGTATTTTGCTGCATCAGGGCTTTCCCAAATGCAAACTTTTTAACAGCAACTGCAGGCCTCCAGAATTTTGCAGGCTTATCTGAACTGAAACCAAACTGAAAGCCTTCCAAGTTTTGCCCATTTCCTAATGCTTTGTAAGTTGTGCCAGTGACTCCTGGGATCCAGATTTGGAATGCATTTTGAATATTTTAAATCACAAATTTCCCCTTAAAGAAAACAGATGTATGCACATATTCACTTGAGTTCTTTATAATTTGAAACAGTATCATTTTAAACCAATCTTATTAGATACAGATGAACAAGTTTGTTTTTATCCTGGCAAACTGCTGTTTCTATTATTCTTCTAGAAATCTTTTGCATAGCATTTTTTTTCTTGATGTGAGTAATTACTCTTACTCTGCCATCTTGAGACAGACCCAGAAAACAGGCCCATTACTGCATCTAAATGAACCTTTTAAATATAAGGCACACACTGTAAACAATAGACTCCTGAAGGCTGGCATTCATTTGCATGTTTTCTTTTAGATGTGACTACAGGTATCTAATTCCATTATCCTCAGTATTTCACAGAATTGCCTCTTTTTTTTTCTTTACTCACTGCCTCCATGACCAAGCTTGGGATGAATAATCTTCATGAAATGTCATATGGCTTGAGGTGCTTTGCACAGCATCAAAACAGGCCATTTGAACAGTAATTTATTCCCACATCTGGAGGACTGCTTGGAAGCACTTGCAGATGCTGACGTATTCGCCTTGCATTATCAGGAACTGAGTAAAACATTGGACCAGAACCGATGATCACCACCAATGCACAGATGAATGCCTATAGCAAACTAAGCCTTCAAATTATCAGCTTGCAGAGCAGTTCTTCTTGTTCATTTTCTTCAGTGTCTGTCTGCAGTTAACATCTGTTTCCAGTTACGGCACTACCAAAGGCTTCTCCTTTGACTGTTATTAACACACAAGCTCGTGGTGCACTGGGGTGTACTTCTGTGCAATAGCTGGAAAGGGAAATCTGACAGGGCTGTCACAGGAAAAGCAGTTTCAGTTGCATCTGCCTATTTACCCAGTTGAATTTACCTTCTCACAGCTTCAGTCTGGTGAACTGAAAGCACAGGCACTTTTGTAGAAAACTTTGAGAATAGGAACATCCCACAAAAAGAAAAAAAATTATCCTGAGAAAAATATCCCCTCCCCAATGTTGAGAGAACTTCAGTATGGAATTAAGAGTTTGGGTATTTGGACTAATAATTCCCAAGGATGTCAACAGTTTCCAAATGCCTAGAGGCTTCTAAAAACCTGTGTCCCAGTACAGTCTGAACATCACTGGTTTACATGTTGTCTTTCTTTTGATATCTAACCACTAGGATCTGTTTTCAGGTGTTTTATTATCCACCTTCCCTAAAATGCCTGTCATCATGCTGGGATCTTAACACAGCGGCAAGAGCCAACTCTTTTCATGTCCAATGACTGACTAACGCAACTAAGGATTTATCCCAACAGAGACAGGATAACAACAGTGGAACAGATAAAGCTCTACTCAGCACCCAGGAACTACGTGCTTCTTTCAGATGCACTGCAAGTAATGCACCACTGATCTGCTGGAAGGGAATGTGACTGAAGAGAAAATGGAGAAGGGATATTCTGCTCTCGTGTGATGTGTTCACAACCACACAGCTGCCTGCACCATTCCCAGAACTGCTACATGTGCCCTTGGGATTCTGACTCCCTTCCTACCCGTTACAGCAGCATTTGGTATATCCCTCTTTACAACCTATCTACACAACAGCAAACATCTCGGAGATACCAACTGACACAAAGAAAGCTGAGCACATGAAGCCCATGCCATTTTTTCCCCTAATCTTTTACCCTTTTTCTTATATTGATTCAGTAAGTTGTCAGTGACACCAATAATGCAGGTTTATCAACCATATCGGCTGAATGACTCTGCCTTGTTCTCTGGTTTCCAACATCATGGCAATGCTTGAAAAAATGAATTCTAATGAGGTATCACAATGACAGGAAATTAACGGCAGCCTACACAGAGTTAGAAAGTGGAGAACCATGACAAACTGCACGCCCAAACATTTAGAATAAAACAAGTGAACCAGGAGTTTTATTTTCATTCCCGAGAGAGCACATTAGCTGGACAGTGGATGACAATGGGAAGGAAAGTGAAATTAAGTGCACATCTACGTCCATGGCTGCATTTTGAGATCATTTTGATGAAAGCACTGCACAGACTTGTATTTTTGTAACAAAACTGGCAGAAAACCAAAGGACAGAGACTAATTCTGGGCAGTAGTAGTAGAGTTAACAATGCGCAAACAAGGCATCTGAGCGGAAGAAGATGCTATTTCCACACGAGGGAATAAAGAGGATGAGAAGAATGGGAAGTGGAAATAGGGTGGCATTAAACAGAATCTATGTAATTAAAAATGCTAATAGCCTCTTGGAGGCTGTTTCCAAAACAAGCTATTTCCTTTAGACAATCAAAACATCATCAAGTTAACTATGTGCAGAGTCTGATTTCTCCTTATTGCAGACAATGGACTAGAACGCTCCTGCCTCGGGGTATATGGTAGACAAGAAAAAGGAGTTTCTTGTTCCTCTCCAATTCTGGTATCACAGTCAATGATGAAGAATTTAGACTTTGACATCCTATCAAAAAAGACATCCCCAGGTTCTTCCTTATTCAGTTTTATCCCGTGACAATTTTAGCAGAGACCCAACTTTAACTTCCATAAATGAATCTGTCACTATTATGTACTGGGACCTGGCTCTGACCTCTCTTATACCAAAGTAAAACTGATGCCACATTTCACAGACTTAAGGTCAACATAAAATTTTGCTGCTGAATGGATCAGCTTTTATTTATTTCTTTTTAATCATCCCATTTTACTTTTTTTTTTTTTTTTGGTGTTTTTCCTCATGGCCCTGGAGAGATGTACAAGCGAATTTTAATTTCAAGTAGTCTTTCAGATCCATGAGTCTCTACCATGAATGTGACACTCTGTGCATGCACCAGCTGCAGCTTCAATAAAAAAAAACATGGTAGGATGGATCTTTCTATTAGATTAGATGTCGGTGAAAATGCCACATCAACAGCACTGTAACCTCAAGGACCTGCTCCAAATGAGATGATGTACTGAGAAGGTGCAGCATCATCTCTAAATCACATTGCTTCACTTGAATGGATGGCTATGGTGTCTGGAAGTAGAGACTGGAACTAGATGATTTTGAACTTTAGCATTAAATCAAAGGACTTGATTTATTTCAGTGATAGCTCTTAGGATCATTCTATTCAGTGAAGTGCTATGTGTGCTAGGAAAGAAAAAATTACAAAAAATAAATTTGGCTGCTACACAAATGCTGAACAAAAGTGCATTGCATTTTTGAATGATTTGGGTAAGCTGATACAAGCCCATTACACCCAACACAGGTCTGTGTTCCAACGAAAGCAGTAACTTTTCTATTTTGTCATCTATGAAAAAAAGTATAATTATTTTCACAATTTTATTCTTCTTCTCTCATCTGTACAACTCAGATCCTTGTCTCATTCTGCCTAAGGTTTTGCCCAGGCTACCACTTAAAACTCTCTGGGTTCCTCAGCCAGATGAAGAAATGCTTCCCTCAGACAAGCCTGGCTGCATTTTCTTTCCTCTTCAAGCTGTTTCCTTCTCAAACACTTTCCAGACCTGACTGTATGTAGTTCTCAAAAGACAACAAATTAAAAATTTCTATTTTTTTCCATTCCCAACAAAATCTGTATATTTTTGCTCCATTCTTTATGCTGCCTAGAAAAACAGAAGGACAATATGTAGCCTCTAATACCTCACTGTTATAATCAAAGCAAGATAATTGGATGAGCTTCTTTACATATCTGTTGCCATAACATCACTATGGATGGTCTGTTTTAAATACAGCTGCCTCTAAAATGTGATTAAAGGAAGTGCCTGGTCTGAGGAAAATAGACTAACATATTTAACTGTGAAAAGCCCCCATGTATTTTCATGAATGAACTTTAAAAAGTAATCATTCATCTCATCAAAGCAGAAAACAACAATAATGGCACTACAAGAACTCACGAGTCTTTGGGATGGAACTGTAAGAATATAAGCTGCCCTTTTAGTTAAACTCATGCAAACTTGCAGCCATTAGTTATGAAATAAACAGTACCGTTCCATTTCAGACACTTGTGCTTCACCAGGAGTATTTAAACATCCTCACTCAGATTGTTCTGTACATATATCATTCAAACTGACTGAGCTTTTGAACCACCAGAGAAGTTTTTATTGGGCAAACCTACCCTTGCCACACTTGCTCTCCTCCAGATTCGTGTACACCTTGATAAAACATTCTGAGGGGAAAATAAAGGCTAGTGACTCTTTTTGTAGATAAAGGGAGAAACATTTTGTGTAACATCGACATGAAATAGATTTATTTCAAAATTAGTTTCATGGGAAACCTGGATTTTGCCCTGATTCAAAATTCAGCATGGTTGGAGATTTCAAGAGCTCCAATGCAGCCTAGGAAATGTGTGCTTTTTTCATTCGAGTCATTTCTCCTTAGGCAATTAGCAGTCATTATGGAGACCATGAGAAACTTTGGGACCCCCATTTGTGCACAGAGAGCTACTGTAGCAGGAACTGTACAAACACAGGCCATGAGGAAATGTCTTGCCATGTCTACTTTGCAGAACAATCGTCTGCAATGTTTGTTCTGACTCTGAGGACAATACTTCACCTGGCACATTTGCTTTCAAGGACTGGGTGGTGTGGACTCAGAGCTGGTGTTACTCTGGGAGAGAACCACCAGGCAGCCCTGGCTCTGGAGTGCACAAACTAAAACTAAAATAGGTAATGAGCTTGCTCTAATAGAGCCATAATAAAATAATAAGCTCACCAAATACAGGATAAAACTGCTAGTAAGAAAGCTTTTAATCTTTGTTTGATCTTGTTGGCTCTGATTCAAATTAGGAGCAATTTCATGGATGTCAATGGAGTTACTCAGGTAGAAATCTGGATTGAGAGCACAATCTGACTTATCATTCAAGCATATTTAATAGAGATAGAGGGAAAATTGTCGAATGTTGTTCATAAAGTTCTTTTAATTGAATTAATACTGTAATTCACTTTGCTCAAAATGAAGAGTCTCTTCATGTTTTGATACTGAACTAAACCCCAGCTTGCTACCAGTGCTTATCTATCTTATTACAGAGAAAAAAATTGCAATTGACACTTCTGGCTGTAAAGATTCTCTCACAAACATAAGAATCTACAACTGGTGCCTGATGCACCCTCTGTTTGAGCAGTCCAAACAGCTGAAAATGTCCACATGCTGTGCAAGTAAAGACTGGTCACATAAACAGGAACTGACAGACTAAAGGGATTTTTAACTTCCAGAATCAAAGTCTTTACCATACTAGAGCTTTACTCCTGTGGCAAAATGTGTTTATAAGAATTCGGTTAAAGTCCCTTCCATTAGAAACCTATTAAAAGAAGCATAAAAATCACCTTTTGTACCCCTTTTCATCTCCTTTCACCTCCTTTATACTCTGTTGTCATTATACCAATGCAAATACAAACTCACTTAGCAGAACCTACAGAATAACCTGAGATTTAAAAGAGGAACTGGGGCCATTTTTTATCTGTCTGAATTTATCTTCTACTCCAAAGTTTAGGAAATGGGCCATGTATGACTTTTATATCTTCCTTGTCCTCAGCAGAACTTTGAACATAGTTAAATCATCTTGACTGTTTTTATGGGAAAAGGGGACCACAATACTTATTTTCAGAGATACTGACTCTATGGTATTAATGCCTTGAACACATGCCAGGAAATTGTGTTCTATAGAGTCTCAGTGGTGCTCAGGAGCGTAGATGGCTGCATATTTTAATGCCCATACATCACTCTGTTAGGCCCATAATCCTGGCATGAATAAGCTCTGTGAGGACATCTCATTAAAGATCAGTCCCTGCTCTCAAAGGTGGAATTCTGATTTTCATGTCTAGGGGTGGCTTGCTGTGGCATCTTTTCCTCCTCTGCAACGTATTTATTAATATTGACAGATGGTTGTTAAGACAAAGCGACTTCATTTGCTCTGCATGAGGAGATCAGGAAGCACTGCAGGGATCTCCGAAAGGGCGTTTGCTGATCTCCTTGGGCTGAAGCTCCCTCTGAAGTCAGACTGACCCTCAGAGAAAGAAGCACGTGAAGAGGCAGGAGCAGCTTACTCTGGGTAAATAAAACCGACCACAATGAAGACCCTGGACATGGACCCTCCTAAAGGATTGCTTGGGTAGTCTGTGCATATTCACAGATTGTGCAGTCTCTGATTGTAAAAAGCTATTGAATGAGCCTGAGATGGAAACCAACTCCTTCAATCCAAAGCCTAATTTCCCCAGATTTCAGGCTTTCTGTGAAGTTCTTTTAGCTGATATTCCAGCATCTACCCGAGGTTCCATAAACCAAGAGTCAAATGCACACAAAATGGTGAAAATCCTGGAAACTGTGTACCCCATCATGGACGCTCAGCTTTAAATATCCTTCCCGCATTTTCAGTAACGTAGTATCTCCTCTGGCCTGTTATTCTTTGCTCCCTGGAACCCGCCCAAACACACGATATTCATAGGCAAAGACCCTCTTATCCAAGTTAGCATGATAGTTGTGGGTACTGCACTTCCATGATCTTTCAGACTTTTCAGACAAACCCATAGTTTTTTGCCTTACCAGGGGAAAACTCAGGAAGAGTTGAACTGGAGGGATTCACAGTACTCTATGCCCTTTTGCATTCCTTGGTGACTGATGTAAGCTGCAAAGAAGCTTATCATTTACAATGTCATATTTGGGTTTCTAGTATATTTAGGTTTTACAGGTTTACTGTCACGTCGTCTATTGGGAGTTCCTTCTGTCAGTAAAAAGCAGTTTTCCCAGGGGAAAATAAATAAAAATAATACTATAAATGTATGTCCATGGAGTCAGTATGGTGTCACTGAAGTATTGTGTTGTAGAATTCCATGACGTCCCTTGCCTAAGTGACAAAATGCTGGTTGTCTTGTTGCAGGGAAAAAGAAGAAATATCATATTAGCTAAAATTATACTTTGAGCAAATGTGGATTTTGCATAATCCAAAACCACATTAAACAAGCAAAGATACTGAAGGGTAACTTCCATGTAATTCAGATGTGTTCTTGCATATTAATGCTCACTGAACTTTTGCACTGAACAAACTTATACAGCTTTTTCCCAGAAGACAAAACCTAAAAATGTCTGTGATATTCCAAAAAAACCAAGTCAAAACATCAGATGAAAATCCTGTGTCCCCAGTTCAAACACATCTCTCTTCAAGGTCCTGTTATTTTCCACAGAGAGATGATGAATTATGGGGAAAAAAAGTATCTTTTTACAAGATGTGAACTTGATTATTATTGAGTGCTTTTCAGCTACAGTTATGGAGTACTCATGTTTTGATCTCTGCCTTAGTTAAAATTCAGGCACACTAAATGAAAACCAAAAAACAACATTTGCAGTTGTCAACTAATAAATAAAAGATGTTTTTAGTGTAAAAGACTTTGTACATATTCCTTGAAAACATCTTCCAAAAGTTGCTAAGGGTCAGATTTTCCACCATGATATCCATATCCTTTGTAAAGTGACCCAAAAGGGAAAGCAGTTCTCAGATGCAGTTTTTCTAATGTATTTTGGGCTACTCCTCCCCCAGCTCACTCAGGGTGGCATCACTGAGGCAAATGGAATTTTTACATGAGCTTTGATTCAGTTACAGCAGTAACGAAACAATTTGGAGAAAATTGCAAATGGTATAGTAAAGTTAATGTCTGTAGTTGCTGAAGGAACTGCAAAGAACCTAAAAGGACTATTAGAAGACAGGACTAAATCAGAGGTTAACAGGGAGATTTAACAGAACTGGGAATAATTAAGATGTTTGGATTTTAACTTCTGTTTCTCCTCCTATTCTGTGAGACATGTCATCTGTAGCTGATGTTATACATCCCTCTAATTATGGCAGATGTTTATGAGTGATCCAGGTACTGCATGTTCTATGTAGATGACTAAGAGAAGCTGTTCAATTCCATATTGGTCACAGTTCATCAATTCTGTTTAACTTATGTTGCTTTTCCACAGAGTTACAGATGCGTAGAGGATGATGATTTTTTTTTTTTTGGACAGATTTTAAAAATGCTTTTAGCTACAAACAAAATCTGAGAAAATTTAAACAGATGTCAAAATAAATTTCCACTTAAATTCCCTATCCAAGCATGATTTGCATATAGCTTAATTTGAATAGCACCTGGGTTGCCGAGGAATATTTTTAGGTTTAAAGGAAAAAAACCCAACACAAATACAGATAACATATTAATGGAAAATCAGCCATATTCAAAGAGATTGTTTGCATTCTCTTCCAGAGGAGCAGAAAAGAGGGCACAGAGATGTGGTATCTTAGCAATTCAACCCAAGCAAATACTCGAAAAAAAGGCAAGTACAATTGGACCACATTAAGCTTGATCAATGCCAAAAAACTCGAGTTTGTTTCAGGAGACTTATGAATGGCATGTATCCCAGCAACTACAGAATGGGTCATAGAAAAAGCAGGTAGTGGTTGTCAGGAGACAGAGTTGTAGGATGAAAGTGGAAATGACTAGGAGGACAAAAGCTTATTCATTTACATGATACCGAAACTTATATCCAATTTCAGTGCAGTAGGAAGAAAGGATTAAGCCCTAAATCACCAGAATCTTTTTAATAACCATGCTGAACCAAGTAAGCTGGGCTCTGCTGGCAGGTCATAAATGAGGTGCTTTCTTGGTCTGTACTTTCTGCTGCTATGAGAGGAGCTGGGAGAAGTACAAAGAACGCTTTACAGCTCTTCTCTTGGGACGTATGATGCCCAGGGGTGACAAAGATACAAACTGTTCCTTACCCCTGACACAGAAGAGGAAATGCCCACCCCTGAACAATCATAAAATGGTCTAGCAGAGAGTATTCCAGCCACAATACATACAAGCCATGGAAGCAGGAGATGCAGATTGCTCTGTGTTACTGAAGTTCTGAGAACGTTTTCCAGCTTGACAGCTACTCTGAGCATTTGTTGTAGGAGCAGTGTGTTCCAGGGTGCTGGGGAGTGCTTTATGGCTACAGCAGGCTGGGACTCTGGTAATCTAGGAGTCTTCTGCAATATTACTTATGATTATAGGAAATTAGACTTGATGACTAGACTGAACTTTCCAACCCTATGTCTGGGAAGTCTGTGCTTTTCTTTTTCTGTTGTGCTGCCAAACAGGAAACTCAGCAAGTAAGAAGGATGGAGTGATTTGGCCCTGATGGATGAATACTGGCTGTTCTCTTATACAATGACAAGGAACAATATTTGAAGGATCTGTTACAGTCTGATCAATGGGTTTATCCAGGCTGTGCATGAACTATTATGTGTTTCATAAATTCCCAAGCAGCTTGGGGATACAAATGCTAGAACCAAACCTAATTTTAATGCAAATATTCATAGGCATAGTCAAATAATATCTGCATGCCAGTATGATATTTATTTCTATAAGTTTTTTCCCTGCATCAAAAAGAGGCCTCCACTTGTTGCCTAAATTCACAAGCAGTGGAAAGATGAGCATCAAAGCATCCTTCCTCCTCAAGGAACAACAGGAATTTTTCCTTGTAACAGACCGATCTATTCATGTACCACGTCTCCATATGGGAAACATATCACAGTATATTAAAAATATGTGTGGTGACCTTCGTACATGTTTAGGACTCATGAGCCATATTTAAGACTCAAAGCACATTTTGTTCATTACCTCCTTGCAAAAGACTAGAATTCCAACAAAACACAAGGATTATTCATGCCCATCATCAAGCTCAGAGACAGACAGCTTCACACTTGTATCCCAGCAATGGGGACCTCCTGTTGCAGGCCAGTTAGCATGCAGATTGCACGTAATTAATTTTAGCTTCAGTATCCCTAATTGAGATGTAGAACGATGTGCTATTGTATGGTGAAATAAAATGATCCCAAGAACTTTTTATCAGATGGAAATGGAACAAAAACTCATACTAGTTATTTAGGGAAAGCAAACACTTAACTGATTCTAAACACATGGAATATTTCTTCATTTCTCTTTACTTAAAAAATAGAATTATATGTTATTTTTATAAAAGGAAAGAAATTAGCTCACTGAGGACTTAATTATCCTTTCTTTTCCAATGGGAATCAATGCTACTGGCAGCTTGCAGGCCTGTTCTCTTGACAAATCAAGTTGTTGTCTGAGGCGTGAAGTGTTAAGATTATGATCGACTCAGCGTGACATTGTGATTCATGGCTACTATATTACAGAGGGAAAAAGGGGATTTATGCTTCATATCCACTTTGAATTCATAGTGAAACAAGTGAATCATTCTATTCAACCTCGGGAGCTCATGTTCTACACCTGGGGGTTGAGCAATATAACAGACTTAACATTTTAAGGAACAAGTGCAATGAAATATCACTGTGAAATATTCTCTCTTTCCCCTCATGCTATAAGTTTAAAGAATCACCTGGAGTAAAGACTTAATAAATACATTTCATTAAAAGAAGAAAGAAGAAGGATGGATATGAAAGGTGTGTGTTGGTCAACTGGAAAAAAGACATTTCCAGATAGATAAATCTAATTAAAGGAATAATTTTGCACGGTCTCTGTAAGGCCTAAATTCTAACTTGTAGGTCTAAATGAGGTACACCATCTTTCTTTTTTCCCCTCCAAAAAAGCCATTGATGAGAAAATTCTGTTGCACTGCCATGCTTAAGCAAAGGTATAACATTAAGTATGTTTGTTTTATTTCCTGTATTCTGAGATCAACATCTGGAAACAACCACAGACACAGCTGGGATCACTGTAGCTGCTATAATGAAGGAGGGCATCAGCACAATTCTCCAGAGAAACGTGGCAAAACGTGCATTTCACTGGACACCATTAATAGGGTCTGCAGGCTTCCTCCTGGAAGCACCACCCACCTCGCAATTCATGTGCGACAGTTTAACCGCGTGCAAAATCTGCAGTCACAGCATCAAAAGCTGGAGGAAAATCTAACCAATCCCTGTAGCACTCCATTTCAGTGAAGTTCAAGATCCCCTATTTTAAAAATATGGAATTCATGCTGCTTTTCCTATAGTGTTAGGAAATGCATGGCAAATTGAATTTCACCCTTGCAAAGACAGCTTGACTGCAAAAGCAGAACCAAAGTCCAACTGCAAAATGCCAGCACTGAATTCCTCTTTCAGCCTTATCTTTGTAATGAGTGCAATCAAGGCATGGAAAGTGGAACAAAGAAATTAAAGAAAACCAAGACTCCTGGTCCTTTTTGGGGAAAAATTATTCCTTCTTGTCTAATTAAACAGAAGTGTCTTTCCAGCTTTTATGCAAAACCCTCTTGGTTATTGTTTTTGCAAAGAGGGACCAATCATTTGAAGGACTTGGAGAAAGTCCAGCAAAGATAAGGCTGAAAAATGTCTTTCCATTTTAGAGGAAATGGTTTTCTATTGTTTATTTATGATTTTCAAGAGACAAGGGTTTGGTTTTTACTGACCTCATACTGTGCTCCAAGCTGGATTGGTGTTTTACTGGTGGCTGCTATCAAGAGATATTCCTCTACCCACAGGCAGCCCTGTGACTTCTGCTTCCAGGTTCACTATTGATGTACAATATAGAGGATACTGCCTCAGTTATGGTTTCCTACCGTGGCATTCCAATGAGATGGTCTCTGGCTCCTAACCTGGCCCAGGGGTGCTAGTTAGTTCTATACCTATCCATAAACACAAAATCATCTGCTCTTGTGAGAAGCAGATTTAATGATAAAATATCTTTCTACAGCACAAAATGTAAGATCTCATAGACTCTAGACAAAGAGGAACACCACAGGCTGGCTTGTTCATAAACCACCATAAATTTGCCAAAACCATTCAAGTATTGCTCTGCTGATGCCTGAACTTACAAAGCTACTTTGTAAAATCATCAGCACCTTTGTGGCACAATTGCTGTAAAATAGAATTACTGGGAAAATTTTTCCAATGACAACATCTCAAAACTATGTCAGAAAATGCATCAAGGCTAGAACTTCAGCTGATGTGCATCAGCTTAGACAGGCCATTGATTTTAAAGCAGCTGCAGAGATTGCTATCAATTTAGAATCCTCCTTTCCTATATCCAAGCTGTGGTCCTGTGAGAGAGTTGTAAGAGACTCCTGTGATGTCTCTGGCTAGCAGGTAAAGCTCAGTGTGAAATGCTCTTCAGCAAGGAGAATAAGATAGGAAAATTGCATAGATGCACGAGTTGCCAAATGGGAGTACAGAATAATATGTTTGTAACTGGTAAAGCTCTCTGCAGTAGTTAACCTCATAAACCAGCTGAGATCCTATTTCTCTGCCCAGTTACAGATACAGAAATTTAACAGCAACTCAGGTATTTCCTAAATTTCTAATGCTGATCAAAAAGAGAAAATATCATTTTGACTATCTTATATCATCTGAAGACTAATGTCTGATCCTAGAGAACTCCAGAAGAAAGGTGAATGGATACACACTCATCTCATTATCTACCTCTGAGTTAACAACCATAGTTAAAAAATGTAAGCTCAAAGCATCCACCTCTCTTTACACTGCACTTCTGGATGTGCTTGAATCCCAGTGCTGTCACTTCAGAATTGGAATCTCTGTGAACTTTCAGCTGGCTGCACTAACAGATAGACTGTTTATATTAGTCCTCTGGCATAATGAAGTGTATCTTCAGCTCTGTAAAATATCAGGTCAACTTGATTAACTGCTGCAGTCACTGCTGTGTTATTTTTAGAACAATTCCCAAAAGTTACAATCTGCAAAAGTCTTAATATTACTTTTTTTCTATTAAGTATATTATTGAGTAAAATTATGCATCTTACTATAGCAGCCAGTGACCTCAAATTGGATGGCTTCCTGAGGAGTTCTGTACACTACGTACCCAGAGACCGTCCCTATCCCACAGGACTTAAACCACATAAGCCAGGAAAGCCACCAAATACAGATATTTAGCCCTGTCTGCTGATATGAAACCAAGGCAAACAGAAATGAGACACTTCTGAAGGTCACAGGGTGCTCTGCAGGAGCAGCGCGATTTGAAACAACAACTTCTGGAGGCACATCTGTGGTGTGTAACAACAGCGAGCACAGGGGTTGGACCTACAGCTCTCGATGGACAGACGCAGGAGCGGTTCTGATGCCAGGTGAGCACACCCATCACATCCTGGTGCCCAGCTCCGGGGCACTCCAGTGCGTGTGATGCTCCTCAGTTCATGCTTTAAGGCCAGAAGCACGGCTCAGACAGCTGGCAGAGTCAGAGCTGGCCTCCTCAACTGCATCACGAGAGGAGCAGGGCTCTGGGCACAAACTAGATCGCTTACTCAGCTTACTTCTGCATTCCTTAAGAGAATGGGAGTTTTACCAACTTCCTGCAGTTCTGAGTTTAAGGCTTGTTTCATATAGGACAGTGGGTAGACTAAAACATTGCTAGGAGAAAATGCACTGCTGGAACTGGCAGGCTATATAGATCTAGAGCTCTGGTCCCAGCCACAAAAGAGTACACCATAATACACAAATAAATCATTAGATATTGCTATTAATTTCTCTATTTTGTCTTTTGCAGCAATAAATACATTAAGGAATTTTTGATAAATTTTCCAATTACATTTGTTCAGAAGCATTGGCAAAACAATCTGTGCTATTAATGAGATGTTTAGTGCAAATTAATCATTAAACCGGCCGGTCTACGCCCTGAAAAGAGATTTGTTTTGCAGGCTGCTTTTATTAGCACAGTCAGTCTTTGGAAATTATCATGTCTCTTGAAAAATCATCATTACTTTGATTTTAATTTGTCAGAAAGGGAGTAACCCAAAAAGTCCTCAACTGGACTATAGTCTGTCAACCTGCCCTTGCACATGCCAAGAGCACATGGAGAGGGATCTATAATTTCATACAAATGCCACAAAGTTCCATTGAACTCTGGGGTGTCCTACGATACTGAGGAAGGAAGTGGGAGAGACACTGGAGACAGGCATCCTATTGTAAGTGAAGGGAACTCTAAGGTCACTGGAAGTCTACTGGAAATGAGTTCTTCATGAAAAGCTCCTGATTTACCCAGGGAGTTACCCAGTTTTCTTTCCTACGTTCAGCATAACATGGGTGGGGTGGAGAATTTGCAGGGCGTTTTTTAACCTCAGTTAAATCAGCTGCAATAAAGAAGTCTGGTGCAGCAATGAATGCAGCGGAGGAGCAGCAACAGTCAGTACATTCTGCAAAGGGAGTTTACACATGCACAGGTTCCACCCAACAGTAGCACATGGATGAAGGCTGGGGTTCTATTAGGCAGCACAAACACACACTGTTGCTGCTTCCAGTACTGCACATATGGCAGTGTCTCCTAGCAGGAAGAGCAGTTCTTGCTTAACAGAAATACAGTTAATCTAAATATACAAACTGCAAGGCAATTATGAAATCAGAAGCAGCCATCAGATCCTCTTAGCATCACTGCATTGTCTGGAGCTAATTGCTGCATCCCACAATTATGTTGTTTCCCTAGACATTTGCCTATTTCTTGCAATGACTATTCATATGATTGCCTTACATTTAGTGCAGCATGGCTACAGTGCACAGACACGCTGTACTCGCATTCCTTTAGGATTTGACCCTTTCTTGGCTTTAGTTCATGCCTCTTGTTCTTGTGTTTGACATAAATTCAAATCATCTTGTAGCATCTATCTTTTCAAATCTCTTTGGAGTTCTATATACCTCTGAAAGGTCATCACTTTCTCTCTACTCATGCATTTTACCCTTAAAGTTTGAGAGCTTGGCTGTGGGTATGTTTTTTTTTTTAATGTAGGGAAGACTTATTTTGAAAAAGGCCCCTAATATTTAGTAACATTATGACTGCCATCCACTTTGTGTATTTTCCTGGTAGCCTTCAGCAAACTGACCTATAATTACTGCCTTTTACATGTTTCCTCTTAAGTTGCTTGAACTGTCAAGTCTCCTACTCAGCAAATACAGATATAATGACTTGAGTTCCTTTAAAAAAAAAAAGTTTGATTCCTTTTTAACAGCTATTGTGTTCAATGTGACAGCATGTTTATACTGGCCTTGTATTTAAGACAAAGTCCTAATAGAGATGGTGGATTTCAGCTGAGATAAAACCCTTCAGGAAGCTAAAATCCCCTTATCTCATCAGTCAGCTTGAGCACTACAGGGCAGATTTGCCCTCAGCAGCAAGTGTAACAGACCTTTGGCTATTCTTGTCATGGGCCTCTCACGAGCTGTCTTTTTCCCCCTCCTACGTTTAAAGAACTGATTGTATTTATTAAACATATGCTGCCATATAGCAGCTTTTTACTGGAATCCCCTGCAAGCTTTGTCTTTTGTTTTGTGTAGTTTGGAGAAAAGGAAGCTGAAGGGTGACCTCACTGTTCCCTGCAGCTTCCTGAGGAGCAGAAAGAGAGAAAGAGGTGCTGAGCTCTTCTCCCTGGTGTGAGAGGCCACGAAGGAATGGTTCAAAGCTGCATCAGGGGAAGTTTAGACATCAGGAACCAGTGCATTGCCAAGAGAGTGCTCAAACAGTGCAGCAGCTTCCTAGAGAGGTTATCCACTCCCCAGGCCTGTCAGTGTTCAAGAGGCGTTTGGACAACGCACTAAATAATGCACTTTAACTTTGGGTCAGCTGTGGAGTGGTCAGGCAGTTGGAGTAAATGATCACTCTAGGTCACTTGAATTATTCTAAGTATGATCCTGTATTAACGCATTTTAGACCATGAAAAGGCCTCTAGTTCTCCTGCTTTTGTACAAATACATTTCTCTGCAGATACAAGATCTAGTATTTAGGCGGCTACATCCACATATGTATATGTTGATTTTATATTAAGAGGTTAAAATATTTTCATGTGACCATACATTTTACTAAAAAACCTCTCTAAATTGTCAGAATTACATAATTTTGTAAAGTGCACCGTAAATTCAAGGCTATGATGCAAAAATATACGCTTGCTAAAATTCAGTGAGTCTTTAATAGAAATTTATGTCTGAATTCAGAGAAGAATGAAGTTATGGTAGTAATCCTTACAATGAAACAAGAATGAATGTGGGAGGGGGTAAACAATTATAGAAGCATTTTGACCCAAACTTTGATTCTTCAAGACACTAGAAGCTTTGACAGGACTATGCTGACTTATTGACTCAGCTTTGCACAGATACAAGGGACAGAAAGATCTGCATTGTGTGACACAATGGGCAACTTCAACTCCTTCAACACGTGGCTGAAATTACCATTTTGTAAACATTTTCATTGAGTCTAAGTACACAAAATTTTGTAGCAATTATTTTTGGCCAAGAGTAATAGCTCTGGGAATGACAGTCTCATCTCCAAAATTTGTGTGTAACATAAAAAAAGGAGAAAACAATCACCCTAGAAAATCTTAATGCGAACAGCCTAAGACATCCTCCTGTAAACCCTGTGAAAGTCATTTAGGCACTTCAGTACTGAGTTTAGTGCTCCTCATTCCCAGCTCTCAGCATAACAGATCTAGAACTGGACCAGACTCTGCTGTCCTCTACTGATTGCCAGACAGGGCAATGGCTTTCAGAGCCATTAATACACAGGCATGTGAAAAACAATACATCAGGAAGTCAGAGGGATGTCCATTGATCTT
This sequence comes from Corvus kubaryi, assembly GCF_017639235.1. Lineage (NCBI taxonomy): Eukaryota > Metazoa > Chordata > Aves > Passeriformes > Corvidae > Corvus > Corvus kubaryi. Next base: position 1,768,882 of record NW_024581133.1, on the reverse strand, counting down.
TTCCAGCTCTCCTCTCTCCCCCTTTCCAAATGTTCTAAGCAAGTTAGAAATGAATAAATAGCAGGTGTTTAGGTTTCATACAATTATAGATCACCTTCAGGTGTTCCATCTTTGGTGTTATTTAGGCTGTAGCAGAGTTTCCCAAGAGATCATCTTTATCTATATCCCTCTATCAGTACTTTCGTGTCTTGGCAGATGCTATAGGATTGCAATTCTCTAGATCAGGGTAAATATATGGGGAAAAACACCACAAGAATGGCTGACAACCAGTCCTTGGAGGACTCATGACTGTGCACAACAGAATATAGAGCAGCTTGTAATAAGAATGAAGACAATTTTACACCATCTGTAAAATCCTCAGGACAGAAAAGCCCTTAGCAATGGGGCTGTGATCTTCACAGGGGTCTCTGGACAGTGTTTTCATGATGATCATTAATCAATAGTGATGCTAATCCTAGCCACAGGGAAAAGGAAAAGGGGCAGAAGAGAATCAATTCCTCACTCAGTGAAGTCTGGTTGAGACTGTGCAACACTGATAGAGTCTTCTCTGATTAGCATAAGGTCACATTGTCTCTTATGGCATCCACCTCCATGAAAATATTACAATGGGATTTTATTGTCTTCCCTTTCCAGCAGAGAGAGCCCGTGATGAACGGTGTATGGGACTCTCAGTGTGTGTTACTCAGTTCCTGAAGGAACAATATTTTGCATTCTGCATTTGCTCAGGAAACACTTTCTGATCTCTCTCTCCTGTGCTGCAAAGCCCCTGCTGGAGAGAGCAGATTGCTGTGCCATCCCCACTGCACAGGCCGCTCGTAGCCATACTGGTCCTCACCGGGAGCATACGGCAGCATTTGTCAAATGGCACAAAACCTCACAGTCTTAAGGATTAACATTAAACACCTTCCACATGAGAGAGAGTCCTTGTAGATTTTAGCTGCCTCCTGCATGATTTGCTGGAGTCGGCTGTGCTGTAAGCGTCTTTAGTGACTACAGATAGTAGATATTCATGTGGTTAAAACCAATATCTCTCTCCACAAGCCTAGCTTAATTAGGTTTGCTGCAATTTTCTATGATAATTTAGTTCTGCCTTTGCCTTTTGGCTGGCAGATTGTCCCTGGAAACCTCTTACAGAAATTCCCATTGACTGCAATGATTCTCAGTTAGAGCAAAACTGATCACTGCTGCCTTCCCTGCTGTTGAACTCAATCAACAAGCCATACATAACTCTCTACAAATAAAAAAAATATCAGTAAGGTCAAAAAATCTGAACACTGGCTGTTTGACACCAGAGAGATAATGATAATGTAACTAGTTCTGCCAGGACTTGCATCAGAGCATAACAGATGAATCCGTCTCCATCCACTGAGTCACCTTGCCAACTTTTTTTCAATTAAATTCTTCTTATAAATCAACAGTGAAAGATTACTTTTCAGCTAGAAGGTATTCAGTCAAACAGCAATATACTATCAGCAGCCGTGAGGCAAAAATATAAGGAAAACGAGAAAACTATCACTTTTTTTTTTCCCCTTGCTCACCAGATATGAAACTTCTACTCTCTAAGTCCCAAGACTAAGTTCATTACTATGCTTCCATTTTAGTGATGGTTGTTCCTCCCTGCCCTTCCTACTTCACGATGATCACTGCTCTACAGGAGATTGAAACACACGTGTCTCTTCAATTTTAATTTACCTGTGTTTGTGAAATTACATGATTTCTCCCCTCTGCTTTTCAGATTGGTCTCAAATGCATACCTTATAAAGAACCCTCTTATTATATACCAGAAACCTAAATGCTCTAAACCCAGGGCTCCAACATCAATCTAAAGGGCTGAGTTTTGGTTCAGCCAGCGTCCTTCCCATTTACAAGGACTGCTGTGGTTGAACTACTCTTCCTTATATGTAATTCCCACTTACCTGGAACTCCAGGAGGATTTAACCTGGATGAAACTCCTTGTGACACTACCAGGTTGCTCATGTGCAATGTACAGCCCTGCACTCACCGTTGTGCTGCTGTTCAGCTCGGGGTTCCAGCTTGGTCAAGATGTTTGCCCATGCTTGAAGTGCAGACTGTCCAATACAACAAGTAAGCATTGGTACTGGCATTCCCAGTGTGCCAGGGGATTCGTATCCCACATGCTCTCACATTCCCTTGCCCTGCAGTTCCCCTCTGTGCTGTCCACAGCGTCTCCCCTGCCAAGGCTTGTCCTGGCAGTGCAGGTGGCCGGGCGGTGGCGGCTGACGCTGCCCAGCACCACCCAGACACCTTTGGAAGGAGCTTCCATTTGCCTGTCCCTCTTCTATTCTGCTGTTGATTTTCAGGAGCTGCAGAAGAACCTAATGGCCTTTGGGATTTTGGCTCTTCTTCCAGCGTTGGTTGAAACTGATCAGCAAATTCAGAAGTTATCAGGCACAGATGAGCGGCTTGCACACAAAACTCTCATTTCTCTCCAGACTACACAGTGCCTCAAGCCAGATCTTGCTCTAACAATTTATGCACACCCTTGCTGTTTGGCTGCTGCAGCTCACTTTAACCTGTCTCCTGTGCATGTGCTTCATCAACATGCATTTACCTCAACTCACTGAATACCACCATTCTCCTCTAGTTTGTAGGAAGAGATTATATAGCTCATCTTACTAAAGCAGAGTTCTCTGGCACAAAGGAAATGACACCTCTATTTTCAAGTGAATGCATAGTTTTGGTATCAAAACAATGACAGAAGAAAAATAATTACTTTATATAATCACAGATTTGTATTGCCTTAGCATATATATGTGGAAAATAGTGAGATGTCACAGATCAGTAAATCCCCTGAATAGAGAGAGCCAAATACAACTTAGAGAGCAGCAAATGCCCAATAATGGTATGGAAAATGCAGCTGTTGAAGAGACTTTTTATATTACATTTGAGCATCTTAAGCTGCATAATGTCAAAGAGATAAAAGTGTGTTAATTATTTTTTCACTCAGCCTACCCAAATTCTATATAACATTCTAATAACAATGGCCAGGACCATGGACTAAATTGCACATTTTCTTCATTTAACTGTTACCTGATGAATAGGAGTGTTATAGGGTTTATTCCTCTTAATGACAAAGTTAATCTTCTATGTAACTGTTGATGATGATGAGTACTTGTGCTATTCAAGGTAAAAATGAAATTTTCTGTGTGCTCAACTTCAAAGGATTTTATCTGACTAAAAGAAAGAGAAAACAACATAAAGGAGGAGACAGGAACATGAACTATGGATTGAAAAGGAGGATAAACTCTGATTATTTCAATGTTTTGTACAATCCAAAGTTGTTAGAAAAACATAAAGCGTTTCTTATATTAAATGACTGACTTGAGAGGAAAATGAAAATGCACACGTTTCCTAACGTGCAGATGGACGAGTGCGAAGCTTTCAGTAATGATAGCTCATGGAAATAAAAATATCACTAATCCAGATGTCAAGCCAAGCCTGCTGAATTGCCATTGTTAGGCGCCTATAATACTACAGGATTTATTTTTCATTTGAAGAAATACTGTTTTCTGTCCACAGCCAGATCTGTTCAGAGGGATAGCATATTACACAAAGTGCTATGATTCATACCTCCTCCCACCCCAGCCTCGCTCTTCTCTGTGGGTAATGTCCCTGAAAAATGATTTATCTTTAGCCAGGAACAACAGTGCCACAGAAAGTGTCTGAGGAACTTCCTGCCTGAGGAAAGTGCATGCAAGGCAGTAAAACAACACAAATCTGTACAGGTACCTGTCTGAGGACATCACCACTTAAGGATACAGAAAATGTTAACACAGGGAGAAGAAATACAACAAACAAACAAATAAATAAATAAATGAGGTACCTGTTTTCTTTCTGCCCCCTGACAAAATAAATAATAAACCCTCCTTAGACATCTTTGACCCACAAGCTCTGACACCTTGGAAAAAGGAAGGGGAGCATAGAGAGAGGAAAAAAACCCCAACAAACTGAAACTCAGAAACATGCTTGCTAAGTAGGGTTTTATAAAATATTGCAGCTCTCAGTCTTAAAATGTCTAGAATGAAAAGCTGCTGCAAGGACACAATAAAAATAAAGCTGATAATGTGCTCCCCTAGCAAGAAGGAGAACATGCTGCTCCCCAGTACCCAGAAGGCAGTATTTCATTGAGAATAAAAGCAACTCACACAGTAAGATGCATCCCCAGCTTCCAGATTTGATTTAGAGATCTCAGAAAACTTTCAGACAGACATGGCTTAGCATGAAATTAGCACATGGAAAATGCCTCTCTTGAAACAGTGCCCTGTTACATGATTTACCTTCTCACCCAGGAGGACTCCTGTCTGATCCCCCTGCCCTGCAGTGCCCCGTTCAGCCACGCTATTAACAGAGCACAGCAATCAATCCTGCCTCACTACAGGTGACACTCAGTGAGCATCAGAAACAAGGCACTGTTACATGGATATAAATCCATATTCCAGGTCACTGTCTTTCCTTGCATACAGTACTCTAACAACCTCAAAGAGCCCAATGACCCAGTAAAATTCTCCATCAGACACCAGGATTTTGAAATTTATATGAATGTATTTATATGGAATAAAATCCACAAAACCTGTAATTAAATTCAAGAGTGATGCACATACATAAACCTGCACATTCCAGCATTAAGAAGACAGTATGGGACTCACTTATTAACTGCATATTTCTCATGAAACTTGAAATCGATTAGCAGATACTGTGACCAAGCTTCAGGGTCAACATAATATTGTGATTAATTGGCCAATGATTCTTCAGCATTATGAGGCCCCATTTTGCTTCTCCCATACCCACATTAATTAAAAACCAGTGATCTCCTGTCTAATGTTCCAGTTAACATGCAGGGATCACTACAGAGAAACAACCCCACATGACATTTCAGCCCCTGCCTACTTAGGTAGGGAAGAATATTGGACACAAAAAGAATATGGAAAGCTCCTAGGATCCATCTTTGCTCTCACTTGCACCAAGGACTGGGGCTGTCAGAGGTTTTCTTACAAGAAGGCAAGAATCTGGTGTGGGAAATAAGAGTATTGCTCCCATTTTACCACCTTCCCCCAGAGGTTCTTCCTGAATTATCAGGAGTAATGAGGATTTGAGCTTTGCTGTGCTTACAGATAGTATTTTTATTTTCAAAAAGAAGATGCAACTAAAAGTGTATAAAATGCCAATAAAGTAAAACTAACCAGTAACCCTTTCCAAGGAATTTTAAAACAAGCAGCAAAATTAAAAATTGCAAACATGCTCATCACAGCGTGCTCACACCTCAGTACAAGACAGTATTCCTTGCACAGCACTTTTTGGTGGTTTATGAGAATTTTCTACTATCTGAAGTTCTTTAAAGTTAAATTGCACTTCAAAGTTTCATTTACACACTGTAAAAATGATATAGTTTTCAACAGGGAATGAATTATTCATTAAAGAAGATAATGGTGCTAAACTCGTCCAAGGAGCTATAACATTAGCATAAAGAATGCCTTATGTCACATTAATTTTAAAAACAGAAAACATACAACGCAAAAGATATCGAACCATGGATTTGTTTTTTGGTTACATTAAACAAAAAGCAATTATTCTTACAGCAACCTTTTCATAGCATTTTAATCATACTGGTAGGTATTTTACAAGCCATTTATTCTTAATTATTAATTGCATCAGGGTAGGCTGGGTAGAACATGCCTCTATTCTGATTTTATTATCTTTGCTTTTGCTTTTATGCAAAGATGCAAAACAGAATTGCTTAAAAAGGAAAAAAAAATTTTTGTTGTTTTCATTTTCATCTCAGTGATACAGAAAACGTGGCATAAGAATATACAAAACCTCTTTTTTTAAAAAAATAAGACCTTCTACGGAAAAAAAATGCCCACCTACACATAAAAATTCACCCCTCAAAAAAAGGAAAAAAAATACTTTCTCCAAAAATAGTCATCTATAATAAAACAAACAAACCAGACCCCCCAAGCTCCTCCACATCTATATATATGTATATATTTATCAGTAAGGAATAACTTTGAGGAATTAAATCAGTATCTAAAACAGATCCTCTTAAATTCAATTGCCAGCTGATTTTATTTACTGACAGAACAGTCCAATTCCTTAGCTCCTTCTTGACATAATTTCTGTAAAATAGAATCACTGCTACTTCCTAGTGATATTTTTAGTTTGTTAAAACTAGTTATCTTAAATGCTTCAGGTAAATAAACTCCAGGATTAAAATAACCATTTTCTCCTATACCATCTGTCTTCTCATTCCTGCTGTTGTGCAAAGTAGCTGCTTCATCAGTTTGCTAATAGAGTTTAATGAACAGCTCTTCCCCTATTTTGGAAGTAAGACTGGTTTTACAGGCCTTTTGCCTATTTCTTATAACTTGTTTTAGAATTCATTAGGGTCAAACCAAAGGCAGGTTTTCCAGTCGGGCAAAGAAACTCTTGCACTAGAAAGACAGAAGGCAATGGCTGTGGCAGTCAGAGAATTCTGATGGATTTTCCTTAAATTTTTAAATTTTTTTTTTTCCACTTATTTATTTTATTTGCATTATGTACCACTTAGACTTACTCTGCCTTTACCAATCAATCTACTCAGAACTAGGAAAAACTCAGAGGATTCAGAGTTTGCAAAGCCGATTAGAAAAATTCAAGAGACCCCTGTAAAATACTGGCTTTATACTACAGACTGAGGGATGTGGATGGCATCCTAAAGGCAGGTTTTTGTTATTCCAATGCTTGATTGACTCTTGCAGTCTGACAGGAATGAATGTTTGCTCCCAAAACCTTCTCGAGGGAAGGTCTAGCAGCACTCGCCCCTGTCGCAGTGCGAGGTGACGGGACACGCCGAGCTCCCTTCTAGCCTGAGTTCCTAAAGGCTGCCTCACCCTGTAAATCCTTCACAGAGGGTTGAGAGGTTATTCCTTCATTCCTGGTCTCTGATTGGAATGTTTATATAGTTGCTCCCTTGAGTTATTTTGTAAGTCACAGAGTACAGGACAATAAAAGCCAGTACCTTCCAGCTATGAAGAACAACTGGTGCCATGGAAGAACATCTTTTGTGCTCACCATGGCACAATCCCAGGGCCCATGGAAGTGACACCGTGAATGAAAACAGGATTAAGAGAGTTGTCTTGCTTCCTTCTATTGACTGGAACTTGTGGGCAAAGTTCATTCCTTGCCACAAACCATTCTATAAAACTGCTTATTTATTTTAGGCATATTCCAGATGCTGCAGCTCTAAGAGCAACCTCAAAACCATGGAATGCGTGTAAACTCACTCAGCTTTTTTCTTCATAGTCTGCTTGAAATGATAGCTCTGGGAAGCAGAAAATAGTCTGTTTTTCTAAAATATTTGTTAACAGAAACCCTGAGGTCCCCATCCCTACACTGTTAACTGTTCCAGTGCTGATGGTATTAGGAACACCTGTGGCCTGTGTGCTTGCTCACAGTCTCATGACAATTCAGCATCCCCTCAGATGCCACCACCCCCCCTCACTGATCTCTCCTCAGCAGTTTTTGTAACAGAAAAACTCTTTGCAAATACCCAAAACACATCGGAATCAAAAATGGAGAAGGATAAACCCAATTTTATTCAGCAGCTCACAGAAGAGCCCAGCAGCCACTGCACCAAGTGCAGGAAACTCTTGCCCATTTAATCAAGAACCTCGCGCATTTACAGAAATCTGCTACACACCTGCGAAGAGTGCATCAAAACAACAACATCTGTCTGCTGTGTCTTGGGCAGGAGAGACCCTCCCCACGACAAGTAATGAATGTTCCTGGAGCTCCAGATGAACCCCAGGTGTTTCTGCCCAGCCCTCAGCCACTGCCATTCCTCCTCACAGCCATCTTCAATCGGGCAGTTTATTTTAGCAGCATTAAAGGCCTTATGTGAATCCCAGTCCCATGGAGACTCGTGGGTTTGAACTGGCTTTAGATCAGCTGCTAAATATAAAGATTTGGGACTGTGTTAGGATATAAAATGCTGTTTAATGCAAGATGGAAGTCACAAGTAACATATCATGATGGTAGAATTTAATATTTCTTTTCATGGAAGTTTAATACCGTGAAAGAAAATAATAATAAAAGCATCCAATGTCAGAGTAAGGCATACAGTAATCTGATAGAGCAATATAGATGCTAGTTGAAATAACAAAGAGATAGAAATCACAGATAGATAAAACTTCTGTGTGTCTAGATACCTGCCACAACCAGCTGGTTTTCAGAGGTAGAGGCTCTGATAATTCACTGCTGTAGTGACTGTAGCTCTAGTATACAAAATAATGGCTTTTTAGATACAACTGCTGTATCTGATGTACAGCAATGCCAAGGAAGAAGAGTCCCTCACTCTGTCATGGAATGGCTGTATAGAGTCATGACCTGAAAATTATCTCAGTTTAAAGAACAATCCTACTGAAGGGGATGCAGGATCATAAACAGAGTGATTTGGACTCTGACTCAGGTTTTGGGGCCTCAATTTCTGAGACCAGGGAAACCTTGGGTGTAAATAGCTGTGGGTACAATTTATTACATTTAGATGACCCAAGCATATCCACAAAGCTGTGACCTTTAGGATCCTGAATCCCAAAGGCAAATGAAGCAGGACATAGGCTATGTAGAAGCTCAAAATACAGAGTGTGGGAGGCAATAGGTGAAAGCTGGAGAGATTTATAGGCTGGGGTTAGATAAACATCTTTTAAATACTTTTAGGTCAGATTTACTTTAAGTCACCTAAATCTCTCTAGGCTGAAAATCTGGCTTTGTGAAAATTCTTGACTATAACAGAACCCAGCACACCAGGAGAATAACCTGTCTCATAGTACATGGAACTGTAACAAAGAAGAGGAAAGTAAAGGAAGAAAAAAATCACAAGAAATTATACAAATACATAGGAAAATGGCATCTCTTTACCTCCTCCCACTTCCATATGTGTGGACACATCTTTTCTTTCTATCCCTCACAACATTCACTAGCTTCCAATTTAATTTCCTACTCTCAGAAGCCAATTATCTGTGAACAGGTAGAAGGGAAGTAGAGACAAAGGAGGTGGGCCAGTTTAATTAACAGACAGGCAAGCAGAGTTTTACTTTGGTACTCTGGCCTCTCCCAAAGAGACAATGCTCTGCTTTCAGACCCTATTAAAAATGCATTTATTTCATATTCTCTCATAATACTCTCCATAAGGAAAGGAATGAATCATGGTGCATATTTTGTGAATGATTTATAAAGTGATACTACAGATTTATGATCTGAATCACAGGTTCTTGTGGAAGTGCAGCAGTGCTTCTGTTACAGGGAACTTGAAATGGTTAAAACCCCTTTTACTTCTTAGTATCTGACACTGAGGAACAGCCCTTTTACTTCTCCCAGGTACCTCCACACATCAGCACTGTGAACACTAAAACCTTTCTCCCTCCAGCCCTGGGGAAAAAGGACATTTCCAGTTCTGGAACAACTGTAGAATAAGAATGTCCCAATGCTTCTTGAAAGGTATAAACCAGCATTTAAGCAGCAAGAACCATGTTAAAAAAAAAAAACAAACAACCCAAATCATAAGAACCACGTAAAAAAACCCCCAAGATAGCTAACTTATTTTGATTCTAGGCAAGTCATCCTGATGAAGTAGAAAAAGCAGCAAGAAAGAAAGGAGATACCTTACAATAGGAGAAATGTGCATTTTCCTGAAAAAGCATCAACAGGTTGTTCCTTCAAGGTAAACAGCTTGGAAAGGGTTTTCTAGGGCCAAAGGGTTTTCAGGGGCATTTTGGGCTCACCTTGCAGAAATCTGCTCAGATCCAGTCAAAAAAACCCCCCAAAAGCCTGAAAGCCCACACCCCCTGAAAGAAACCACCCCCACGAAAAAAGCTTCATCCTTGTGAAGCCGATGGTGAAAATCTGCCTTTGTGCACTTACATACATCATTTTCCTATACATACCCATTTTGCGGTCTATATGTAATTTTAAAGCTTTCTGCAATGATGCTTCCATAGTCAAGCATCAGGACAGACTGTAAATCAGATGATACACATAAAATATGTGCAAAAACAAGAAAAAACCCGACCACAAATCTATCAGCAGTATCTGTTTCTCTGTGGTGGGTGAGAAGGTGGCAGACAGACATGCTTAGTGCTCAGCTCTGTTTGAAGCAGGGAAAAGGGATATTGAATAGTTGATCTAAGCTTGCACTTGGATGCATCCCCAGAAGCTACATCCTAAATACAAGCTCATTTCTAGTCTTTGCAAATTGCTTTGTGTTCCCAAGATGCACATGCTAAACTCAGCCAACACGTTTCCACGCTGGCCGTGGATGTGCTAGGAAAAAAACCACTGACTAGCACTTCCTTTGTGTTGTTTTTAAAGGAAAAAAAAAGTGCTACCCCAGAAACTCTTCCCAGATCAATGCAGCAAGGATCAGTTCCACATCACACAAATAACATGGCATTAAAGTTGAGGCAAACTGCAGGTAAGCCTCCAGTGTGCAGAGGAATTTGGTACAGTGAAATGCCCACAGATCAGATCTTCCAAATGGGTTTCAGATGCGTTTCTAAACCGTACAGGAATATGCGGCTTGTGGTCACAAGCTACAAACTCACAGGAGGCAGAGAAAGGCACCTCCCAGAGGTTGCACTTAGACAGTACAGCTGTAACCCCAGACTCCGTGAGGCTGCTGGTTTCATAGGAACTTCGCCTTTCCTTGTGAGTCCAGGGAGCTGCACAAACCTCGTCCCTGGGGGCCACTGAAAACCGAGTCTGAATTTTCTTCTCCTTTATTAAAGATAAGCAAGTTTCCATGCAAAAAAAAAAAAAAAAAATCTTTGTTAAATGAGAGTTATATATCAGAGAGAGAGCAATCACGAAATGCTTTATTGCTACTGGGAATTACTGAGATGATTGAATTCTATCTTCCCTAACTTCTATTTTTCATGTAAGTTTTCATCTTTGAAGGCAAGAGATGCTAGGAAGAAACAGGTGTTGACAGAAAAAAAATGAACAGACATTTCTTGACTGGGGTCTACAGTTCAGCCCCTGTGCATCAGAAGTAATCAAAACCAATATGTGTACATGCACATCTATCTGCTACCAATTAGGAATGAGAGATGCAGGTGATGTACATGATGCATGAATGAAGAACTTTTGTTTTCATTTAGTCATATAACTTATGAAAAACTGAACATAATTCTACCACGATTCATTCTTTCTGCTACATTTCCTCTTCCTCTTATCTAAAATTATTTTTTTATACAGTCACCCTCTCAGAAGTCTCTTTCAAAAACCTAAAGAAAATTGAGTTCATTTGTGCATAATTTCCTTGGCTATTTTTGCTTCTATTCCTAATGTCCCAGGCTCTCTATGCATCTGTCCTTCAGTGCATATTGCCAGGGTGAAAATCTGTGTCCTGGGTTCCTGCAGGAATCAGCCAGCACTAGGAGAGAAACTATTTCATTTTACTCAGGATCAGGACAGTTGACTGTGAGTGTCCCGGACAACAGCGTCTGTTCCTGAATGCCTGAACCTTCCCCACTTCTTCCAAGGTGCACTAGAACACAAACACGACATAAATAACACCTACATCACATGAAGTTTCCCAAAGATGCACTCTCATACATGTGGTCACCGTGTCATACACGCTCCCTATCAGGGCACAACATTGTGCTGACGTGGGCACAGCAGAGCCGTAAGAACCTCGGCTTCGCACTCCTGGAATTATTCTGGCTCTGGCTCTAGAGCTACCTCAGATAAGTCTACACGGGCTTAACCAGACCCTAGCAAATTAGAAAGATAAGGAAATAATAATAATCTCTAAATGCACTGGGGATTAAAGCTGCTAAAGAAGTGGAACTATTTGATCTGAGAAGGAAATGCTGGTAGAACAGTGGGTAGATTTAAATTACTTATAAACATTTAACTTAGAAATTAGAAGACCGTGTCAGAGATGTGACAGCCAAGCAATCCAATAACAGGACTATGCAAAACCTCATTAGTTTTAAGGTAAAGCTTAATACACCCACAGATTTCATGAGCACTGACTAGTAGGCAGAATCTGAAAATGCAGGAGATCTTTCTAGTCCCATGCTTTGTATCTTGCAGATCTGATGACTCAATATGCTCAGACTTCTTATTTTTCATTGATCAGCAGTAATTGTTGTTTATGGACACCATGACTGTACCGTCTGTAGGTCATTAAGTCTTTAAGTACAGCTCCAGCCTTTACACTCACATCCATGTCTCTCAGCAGTTTCATCCAAGAAGAATCTGATCATCCTAGAATGCTCTGATATAGAAACTGGAGCCATTGTCCCATTAAACAATCCTAACCCACATCTGGTTTTTAAATACCTACCAATTGCAGTCCGCAATCTTTTTTGGATATATAGCAAAGACATTAACGGAATTTTCATCTCTCTCTATTTGTTACAAGAGCCCTGTCACAGAAAACTAAGTTTGAATCCCACCTTGCCAATTTAAGGAAGTGTTACTAACAGGAGTTGCATATTAGGAGATGTGTAAATCACATGATTAGAGTACATTTCCAGCAATGAAAACTTTCTAACATTTAATGAATACATTCTAAACCAAACTAAAGTCCCCTGGAAATAAAATATTCTTGGTAATGCCAATGCTTTTATTTATGTTAGCATTATAAACTTAGGGAAACCATGGGACTGGAAGGGTCAAGTACTTCATTACCAGATGCAGTCTTAATTTCCTTGTACTTTATAGATAGAGGTATTATCTTCATGCAGGGCCTTATTCTAACTTAACTTCTCTTCCCAGCTTGGCCAGTGACATGCTGCAAATCTAGTAAGTTTTAATAATAATAAAGGGTCAAGTGTTTTCATGTGGAGTTTAATGGAGACTCTTAGACAATTTAACATACTGCCACAAAAGGCAGCCCAGCCACCACTGCTCTGCTATTTTTATTAACCATGTTTCTAACAGGCAGCATTTTTGTAGCTTCTGGCTGCACAGGAAAATTACACTGATGTCTCCTTGTATGGCATCAGGTGATCATAGACCTTGTGCACTTTTAAATATCCCTGTGTGCAGAAGATTAATGACAATTCCCGATAAATTTAGTGTTTTGGCCTTTCACTAGGCTTGTAAATATTTACATGTAAATTGATAAACATTCCTATTAAAACCCATAGCAATGAGTAGACACTAACTTAGGATATTTATGTATTTGGAGCCATTTACAGCAGATGAGAACTTTGTAATGCTACAGTTCTGGACAATCTGTCAAAATACATGTTCTGAAGTATGACATCATTATTCTCCTGCTGCATGGGATGGATGTAGCAGTTGCCAGTCCCCAACCAGCTGAGGCATTCTGACCTTTTTTAATAACATGCTGCATCAGGAAATCAGGGCACTGCAAGCCATTGCAACATCCCGAGTTCCTAAAAATATGTACTTCTACCTTCAACTGGAATATTACTTCATGCTTTTATCAAAATCCCAGGGTAAACAAGGAAAGGGGAATGCACAGTAACAGGAGGAATGCTAAGAGCCACACTATCAGTGTTTGCAAAGTTACATTGTGACTCCAGCACGAGAGAGAACCATGCAGAAGGGATGGTTGAAGCGAATTCCTGGCCCTCTGCAAATCAGCTTGGCTGATGCCAAGATTTCATCTGTGCTGTGTTTCTTACTCCTTTTTGCTCCTTAAACAAACAAAAGGGATGGAATATGCCTGGACTGCTCAGTTGCTTGCACGTGCCCCTCTAAGCTGTGGCTGTTTGCACATGCCAATATTAGAAACATGGACAGTGGCTTTTTAGAGCAGTGGTATGAAAACTGCAGCCCTACTGCTTCCCCACTGAAGCACCATGGCAGAACACCTGGACTACAGTGTGCATACTCCTGTACAGGAGTGCACCCTTGGAGTAAATGAGAGACAGAGTAAAACATCACTTTATCAGATCCTGGCAGTATGACATCTGCACTGGAATGAAGAGCTAAACAAAAACTCAGTGGATGTGCACAGCGATTTTTGGCTCTGCTACCATTTCTTTTACTGTTGGTTCTGGTACTGCACTGTAATTCTTGCAGCCTCTTCCCCCCCCCCCCCGCAATCGACTATATTATAACTTGGCTCACCTTTTCTCTCAGCCACACAGAAGCAACTGCAAAATCAATAAGATGACCTCAAAATAGAGGAGAAGAAATTATATCTATTTGCTTTAGCCTCCCATCTACTAAGAGCAAACAGGCATTTCCAATATCATCAGCAAATCCTGACGTTTCATAAACACACTTTCTCCAACCCCATTTCTGCTCTGACAGCAGTGAAAAGGTTAAGATGAGATCATGTCAGCTTAGCTGACTATTCAAGGTTTTGCCAGTTTGGATCACAACCTTAACATTATTATTTAAATGCGGCTTTTGTATTTCATTACATACAAAGCAATTATATTTGCATTTACGATGCACCATAATTGTAAGACTATGACATTGTTCTGATGATAATGTTCATTGATCATTCATAATGCAGTTGGCTCATGCCATGAATCACGACACTCTTATCACCTTTCTCATTTTACTTGCTATTAGATGGCTTTATTTGCAGATTGATGCTTTAAACTCATACTTTTAATCTCTAGATGGTGTAAAATGCCTCTTACCATCCTTTAATGTACATCACTCTTTACTTTCCTGAAAGTGAGCTATTGTCAAAGTCCTCATAACAACAATGGCTCTTTCCTGAAACGTGTGTGTTTTGGTGGTGCAAACTAATGCCAAATGTAGCCAGATATCTTGCCCAACAATTTGTATTTCCAACATGCTTGTTGCAGAGCTTGATGAAACTATAAAATTTGGCATTATGGTCGCTTTCAATATTCTAGTACAGTTTTTCTTTTGAATTGGGTAGAATCTACTTTTTTGGGGGGAGGGGAGGGAGCTGGAGGGAGGTAGAAGGTTCTGAGAAGCAAATAGAAAACCCAAAAAGCTATACCAAAATACTGATTGCTCTTGCATAGGCTAGAACTGTATTAATTAGACTTTCAAATTAGACTACAGCTACATTGCAGTTTCTAGCATGCTGCAGTAATGACTGTGATTCAGATAATCCTTAGCACCAGAATACTAAAGAGCTGAGCCAGCATCAGATTTTTTTTTTTTAATTTCAGTTTCTCTCTTCCATGCTTGGGTCCTGGGTCTTTGTGCTCGAGAGTGTTTGTTATGTGAATGTTCAGCACGGCAAACCTCCGACAAGTGCTCAGTGGCACCTGACCTGGCTGCATGGCTGTGTCTCGTGGTCACCCTGGATGTGCAGGGAATTAGATCAACTGCAGACCTTGGCAGATCATGGAAGAACTAAACTAGCAAGGAACCCAGAATGAGCTGCACAAACCACATCTGCCTTCAGGTGCCACATGCAGATGGATTGCAGTGGCAATGTGTCCTAAAGTAAGACAGGAAACAGAAATGTGCTCTTAGTGAAATACCATTTTCAGGAAAAATTATTAATGAAATGATAATTTTTCTAATTATTCTAATTTCTGATTATTCTAATTATTCTACTAATAGTAGCCCCCGCCCTCCCCCAAAAAAGCCCCAACTTGCAAATCTTACATTTTGCGGGAAATGTATCTTCAGTCCAAAAGTAAACTTGATCAGCTCTACATCTAATGATTGCCTGTGCTATGCATTAACAAACATCAGTAGTTTGAAGCCCTCCATTTATCAAGAACTTCAGCTGCTCAAGGGAAGTTTGTTAAAGAGAAAATTGCTGCAATATTTCCCAGCAAACAAAAAACAGCCTAGATTTGATGAAACAGAAGACTAAGTTCTACCAGCATGAATGAAACAACATATATAAGAGTTACCACATGGAGAGGAAAAGATAGTAAATACATTGATGAAATGATCACCTATGAGAGATTCCTCTTTTTACTTCTGCTTATACAAATATCCTCACCAAGTCTGATGAGCATCTGATTTTAAATTAGGAACGAGCTGCGTATTCTTGGACACACTTGGTTTGCCAGCAATAGCTCCCAGGTTAGTAGGGTCAAGCACAGCTAGGCAGATCCAGTTCTCTATTTTTATCTTCATTTCTGAAAATCAGTCTTGGTACACTCCAGAAATTACATGATTTCCTCATACTGTGCAATTTACTTTTAAGATTCATTTTTTAGCAAGGCTGCAATACAAAGCTTTTGAAATATTCAGAAGTACAGTTTGGATTTTTGCCTTTAAGTGAGTGGTGGACAGAGGGGCTATACATACCCTCGAGTGGCTGCAAGCAGGAAGAAAAATGAAAAGAAATTCAGTTCTAAAGCTATACACACAACTTACTGATTTATACAGTGTGGCTTGAATTAGAGGCTATAAAGTCCAAAATTCTTTTTCTTGGGAGTTCAATTTTGTTTGCACATGAGGACAGCAGGGGAAAGGTACTGAGGCAGCAACACAGTGATACAAGGGGAAGGGCAATACAGAGCCTCAGTTGTGGAAATCTATAAATAAGACTTTCAGATGAAATCAGGAAATCAGGATGGGCTGCAAATCTTCTCAAAGCTCTCCATTAGCACTCTGCAGCAGCAATTAGAGGCCTGATCTCACCTACAGAGTATCTGTGGCTCTGGACTCACTGCTGATAAAAGCCAAATACATCTGCAAAAATCACGGTTTATAGCCTGCAAAATCCATCGGTTTTCTTTCTATCTCTATCAATTCCAGATATGCAGGGCCCACTGAGGGAGCTCTTCCAAAGGTAAGGTTGTTTACTTAAATGTCAGAATGATAGGCTAACAGTTAAAGAGCTGCTCCTAGATTTTTGTGTTATTCTTGTAGAATAATACTGCTTCTTTTAGAAGCAGGAATGTTCCTGGGAGCAGCATGGAAGGAAGCCAGTGCTCCAGGACTTGTGTGATATCAAATCCAACAGATGGAATTGGAAGGTATCCTTCTCATCGGAAAAGGATGACACTATGCAGTGCTGGAGACATCCAGGTAGCTGGTCCCTGTCAATAAAGTTTCTCTTTAGTTATGATGACTTTCAATGAAAGGAGTGAGATAAAACAAGTGCCCACACGATTTCTTGTAAGTTCTGTGCAGTTAAAGTTCATGTTAATGTTTTGATGGTCAGCATAGAAGGCGAGTGGGTAGAAAGCTCATTTGAAACCACTCTGTAGAGTAAGTATATACATAATGAAACTACTGGAGTCTACGTCGGCTGTTATGCCATTGAACTACATCCCCCATACTATATTTATATTTTTATTTATTTTTTTATCACACTGAGGCTATGTCTGGAGTTTATAAAACTTCTAGAAGATGACAAGAGTCCTCTTTTTATTCTTCTTCAGTAGCATTATTTACTTCACAAAATTCCCAGAGACTCCAGACTAATCCAAGCCATGGGTATCTGACTATCATAGCAACAGACAGAGGCAATCTCATTATTGAAAAATCTAAAATTTAAAACATTCAGGCTAAGATAAGATGAGACATGATGCAACTGCCAAAGTTCTCATCCTGGGTTCATGTCAGACCACACATTCCCCAGTTTCCAGTGTCACTCCATAACCACTAAACCCTGCTGTCTCCCAGGCTGTGCACATAAACAATGCCAAGCCACGTTTCTCATCCGACTTGGTTCCCTCTGAACTGCCCAATCCTGTGATGGATATGATGCCCCTCCAAGAACCACCCTGAGCCCGTTTGCACTGTGAGATAAATGCTCTTCACCTTTCCTAATCCAAACAGCCTCTGAATCAGCAATCCCAAAAAGCTTCCTTAAATAAACAAAGCCATGAGCCCGAGGTGATATTAATTGCAATCACATTGAAAGACATAATTTGTTAAAGATTTGTGTTTTTCCAGCAGGAATTTTGGGTGCAGAGTGTGGAATCACATTTAGGGCAAGTCTAGAAAGGAAGAAAGAGAGATTTAGTGGCAGTAGGACCAGTTGTTCAGTAGAAAGTGTTGTATCTGTTTACATCTATTTTTCAAAAAATAACAGCGGGAAAAACATTGCAGTTGAGGATTTACGCTTGCATTATAGTGTCTTTTCTCCAACCATAAGACTCGCTGAATTGTCCCACAGAGGCTTAATTTTTCACTGTGATTTTCTTTTTCACGGTTTGCAAATTGTCTATTTATAATTACTTTCAATTAACTCAGCTTTAGCCAATCAACACACCATAAACTGAGCTTAAACAGTTATGAGCCGTGTTTTGTAATGAGAATTTATCTTTACATTAAGTGTTAGTTCATTAGAAAATCTGAGCTCAGGGAATTACAGGAGCTAAATACAAATTTTAAATTCATAGCAAGATAGTTCCATTAAAAACATTTAGTGTTCTCCACAGCAATTATCAGTTTAACTGCAAGGCCACTGATCATAACCGCTCAGAGTGGGTTCCATTTGGATCCCTGGTACATTTTTCACACACACAAAAAGACAACAAAGGATATGGTGAAAAATTAGTGAAAGCAGATAGTGCTCCTACAGAGTTGGCCATAACACAGACATGTGGCTTAGCATCAGCGGCATTCCTTGGTAGGCTTCAGGAAATGGTCATCTTCCAAATATATTTCCCCCAAAAACCTTAAAAACATACTCAAATGCATGCCAAAATATTAAGCTCATCTGTGAGTTTGTATAAAGCTCTGAGATTTTCATCTGATTCCCAGGAAATCAAAAAATTTTCATGCCTTGAGTCAAGCCAATGACCAGAATGGTAAATATTTTAAAATGCTGACCTTCTCTTATCTCAGAGAACAGGGCAGATAAAGGAACCACCTTACAAATATGATAAATTGAGTACAACAGGATGCTGGCTTCCCTGAGAGGAGGCAGATATTAAAATAAAACAGTTTCAGGATTTTAGGAAGGAACACTACTTTAAGATACTGGATTATGAGTATTTAACTTGAAAAATGTAAAACACTCATAAATATCCAACAGCCTACACTGCTGGGGCTGTGGAGTAGGAGAGTTATTCACATCAGATAGGAGTGTCTGGAACCCAGCACAACCAGCACAGCAGCATCGACCAGAACTGGTCAGCTCTTGAGGGGGTGGGCTTCAAGTCACTTTTCTATCCATTTTGGATTCACCATGAATGAGGTTGCCTTTGGGGAACCGAGATCCTTCACATCTCATTGACTATTTGCAGCATCATTCTTCATTCTCACTTGCTCAGAAATTAAAGTAGAAAATACTCCCCCTTGGTACAACAGAGCTACACAGACAGTGATAATGAAAAATTAACATGCTCAATGAAAAGCACACCAGGGCACAAAAACCTCTTCCAACAAATTAAAAATACATCCCTTTTATCAATAATACACGATTTATCTGCTCTAGAGCCTGAAGAACAGACCTCTTCTGCATTAACAGCACTCTAGGAAATTTACAATAACTTTGTTAAGTTTTTTCCTTTTATGTCTTGTTTCTGCACAAATCAGTGATAATTCTCTAGTTCTCCCCTCCTGGATGCCCTTCTCTTTTCCTGGGAACCTTGCATTCACCACAGGAGCCACTTTCTACACAGACAGAAGCTAGTGGTGGGTGTGGGCATATTTGCTCCATTCTTGATATTGTTACCTTACCTAGCACTTCTCCAAAGAGTTTTTCATTTAGTACCCAAAACTTAAAATATTCTACTTCTGGGAAGATAGACAGGCCGTTTAGCTAAGAATTTTAATTTCAAAACTTGGATAGTTGTCTTAATTAGTTTCTGGATAACTACTACGAGCCAAGCTTTACCAAAAGTCCATTAAATATTGTGGTAAAAACAGGCAATTATTTTATGGAACCTGCCCTCTCTAAAATGCATGCTTGTATATTTGATAGAATGATCAAACGTATCCATGAGCGTAACAAAGGTAAATTCTTGTTAAATATTCTAGTGTTAAATACACTTGCAAAAACAATGTACCCCTCAAGTGAGCCGTGATTGGTAAAAATGCAATACAAGTATCTCAAGACCTGGAGAAAATTGTCATTTGCTGTTTTCTGTAGTGTATGAAATTATGCCCCATTTGAAGGCCATAACAATAATTAGAGCTCATTACATGATATAAGGACAATGTAGGACAAAAGGATGGGACTACACCGCACTTTCTGAAGAGAAGCAGAATCTTCTGCAATGGTTATATCTATTATTTCAAAACGTACTTTCACCATAAAGATTTTCATATTCTCCAGCAGCCACAGGCAGATTAGATAATCTTCCTTTCTTTCTTTTTGGTTTGTTTTCATTTGTAAAACCAAAAGGGACACTCTTTGGTGGTTCCAGTGAGAATGAAATTCAGTTAAAATAATGGTAAAACTTCCACAAATTTACTAAGCCAGGAGTCACTCTTCAGTTCCTAGGGAATAAGAAGTTACTGGAGCCTGCCATTCACCACTGTATGTGGTGTGACAGAGAAACTTTAAAAGCAAATGGAAGCCCCAGATCAAAAGCAGCAGGAGGTCCTAAACCAGCAATGGCTTCACGAGTGAAAGCCACAGCACTGAGAGATGCTGGAGCTCCATTGACAACATGCCATACCCGAGTATCTCCCTTTGGAAACGGAGTCTTTTCTACAGACCAGAATTACCAGATCTTATTGCATCAAACAATTCATCAGAGAAATCAGGTCTTCAGATATCAGTATTGAAAAATGTATAAACTTGCACCTAATTGTGTAAAGCTCTGCCATATGGTTACCACAGAATGTAATGGAAACTGGCTGTCGAGCTTCTTGTGCAATGGGATTTGTGAATGTAAAGTCCAGGCAAAGCTTGCAAATTGCAGAAAAATCTAATATGTTATAGACTAAGCATCAGCAAAGTAATTCAGCCCCTCTACCAACTTCTACTCAAAATCAGGAAGATGTGGACCTGGAATGCTTTTGCTATTGAGGCTGAATCGTAATTTCATTGTTTCAAAGATTTTGAACTATCTTGGTTATCCTAAATAAACGCATATCCCCAAAAATCCCCCGAGAAACCTCCAAAACAAAACATCAACCCAAATCCCCTTCAAACTACCTCCTCATCGTTTTTCCCCACCACATTCTCCTAAAACCAACAAGGAAGAATATACTTCTGGTCACTCCAGCATGTATTTAATTTCACTGAATAGAAAGCATCGTCTGCATGTACATAAACTGCTTTGATGAAATTGATTGGCTACTTGGGAAAATCTTTTCAGTATCGATCTAGTGACAAAAATTCATAAGTTTCCTTTAAAGGCCAGGGATTACTAATACGTCTTCAAGTTACCTCACTCCGTAAGTAGATAGTGATACAAAAATTACCTCTCATTACTTGAGATAAAATGAACATTTTTACTTCAGGTCCTAATGTTTAAATGCTCTAACTGGGATCCAGCTGCAGAAACAAAAGGGCTGCCACAAACCTATCATCAGATCTCTTGCATCTTCCTGGCAAAGCTTTGTGCTTGAAACAAAAACTCTGTCGAGAGCATTGTCACAAGATAATGCAAAAAAATTACTTGTTCTGTAGCATGTTCCCTCTTGTTAACACCTGCCCTTTCCCTTTGTTGTAGCTTTGACCTAAAGCCATTGAAAAATGAATGTCAACTTTGCATTTTCAAAGGAAAAAATCAAGGTTTTGTGTGAATTTCAGTGAGTTCAGTGGAGCATCTCTTAAGACTGTGAGGATACACTGCCAATAAAATAATAACTGACTCAGATACTGAGAGATGCTGTGGATAAATGCGTATCTGTACCTCTATACGTATACATGTGTGCACACAAGTGTAAAAGTACTGGGGGGTGTGTGTCTGTGTATATATATATATTTATTTTTTTTTTTTTAATATATGGAGAGGATGAAAGAAGATGCTCTTAGAAACATCAAGCCACTTCTTTTGGCTAAGAATGTCCAAAAATCCATCCACCAGTGCAACACTCTGGATCTGGGAGCCTAATCTGACAAATACTCAGTACATGTGTTTATAGTTTACAACTGCAGTCAGTGCTTTTCAGATGAGGCTTTTGAGTGCAACAAGACAATCTTGTATTCAGAAGCAGTCTTAAAAGTTATTAGAATATATTAAAAATTATTAATTTACAGATATGATCAACTCTGAGACTTAAACACACATTTTTGTCCCTGACTTCGTATTCTCTTTGCATTAACTTAATTTTACATAATCTGTACATAAAGAGAATCAAGGAAAAAAAAAAAAACCAACGCTTCTTTTCTAATAGAGAGAATGTGCCACCGTGGGGAACCTTTGGGAAGTTTCTGTAGATGAACCTGCTTCCATTTCCTGGTGCTCATCTGCTGTGAATGTGAGGATAGAAGATATCCCCCTATATTCATTCAGGAACTGTTTTATGAATGACTCCACAGTATTGGTGGTGACAGCTGGAGGTGCAAAATGCTTGCCAGGAGAATTCTTCCTTTGAATACAATTTACAAAGGGAGCCATATGCAACCCTGTAAGAGAGGGCAGGACAAACCCCAGTTTTCTCAAGAAAGCAGACATTTCTTCATCTGCACAACCCCCCCCCCCACACCCCTCCCCCCCCAAACCGAAACAGAAGAACCACAACAACAAAACAAACACAAAAAAGGAAAGCATCTTAGGCATGGGATTTAAATTTTTTTTCCTTCTCAAAGAGATTTTCCAGAAAACATTCCAAGAAAATCAAAATTAATTTATGCTGACTGCTCAGTGAATGTAATTATTGGTGAAGTCTTTCTCTGTATTTAGCTAATTATTTCATCACCTTTAAGCAAGCTGGGTTACACAGTGCTCAGGAAAACTCTTGAAATTTTACATGTTTTTCTCCGCAGCACGTCATGGAGAAAAAAAAGACAGTCTTCCCCTTCTGCAAGGAGACAAGATGCATGCTGCATGTGGCACCAGCTAATTTTTACCATAGAGAGCCCCATAAACATTCATAGTTACATGCTGAGTCCTAAACATGAATTCATTCACTTTGTAGGAGGCCCCAGCCTGCACACTGCCAGCACACACTCAGTCATCCCAAAAAAATTCCATTTGTACTTTCCTACATTGGCCATTTTGTTAAAAGAGCAATGACTAAAAAACCTTTATATTTTGTTGGTAAAACTATTTACCAAAGCTTCTTGTAGAACCATGGGATCCTTTGGGCTGGAAGGGACCTTAAAGACCGTGGGCAGGGACACCTTCCACCAGACCAGGTTGCTCAGAGCCCTGTTCAACCTGGCCTCGAACACTCCCAGGGATGGGGCAGCCACAGTTTCTCTGGGCAACCTGTGCCAGTGTCTCACCACCTTCAGGTAAAAATATGGAAGCTTATTAACAAAGGTTTAGGGAAAACAGAAAGTTTCTATCTTTCTGTTTCAGTTACACAATCATCAATACTTGCATTTTCATTGTTACTTTCCAATTTATTCAGCTGAATTCACATGTTGTTCTTAGGGGTCTTTTCCTAAATAACAGAGGTCATAATGAAAAAGTGGAGTTTCTTTTCATTCATGGAAAATATAAAGAGACACATTTCCTAGGTGGTTAAAAGCTCAAGGTCTTCCTTGTGACTCTCCAGCACTTTCACATGGCATCTCTCAGTGGTTGCTGTTCCTGATTAAAACAGGCCAGGTATTTTTGCCTGGAACACTCCAAATGGTCTGTACTTCCTGACCCATTTATGGCTTTATTACATCCTGATCCATTTATGAAAAACAATGAACCAAACAGTTCATCTCAAGAGATGAAGCTTTCAAGAATGGTGCCCATGGAAAACTTTGCACCGTGTCAATTTAGAAAAGAAAGATGCATTAGATCAACACATGAAGGATGATTTGTCCATAAGTTACTAATTCCTGACTGACTTAAAACAACCCTGGCCTGGGAATAACACAGTAGTTGCAAGAGGCCAGTGAGGTCAACAGGAAAAAGATGCAAATGCAGGTCTAAAGACCAGAATACCCAGGTATTACACGGACTGAAGGGGTCCAAGTTGAACTCCTCTGCAAACAAGGGTCATCTTAACACATTAGGTGCAATAGGACAAGCAGACTCCATTTGAAATGTACAGATTTATTCTCCAGCAGGAGCTTTTGAAAGTTAAAATATAGCAAAATGAGAGCAGACAGATAAGGCTCTGCTAAACCAGAACCCTCCCCAGCCCAGAGCAGTGTTCAGCTGCTGTCATCTGTCATTGTTTGGTACGGCAGAAATCAGTTGAAAAAGCAATTATTTGTGTCAACAGCTATGCTTGGGTGAAAGGAAAAAGTCCATGACAGACAAGGATTTTAAATAGCCTGCTGCATCATAATAATGGGAACGTATTCACATGCAGGTACGCACATAGATTTTAAGTGATCCACTGGAAGAACAAGAAGTGGTTATGTCACCCCCTGTAGCAACCTGTGTTACACACAATGGAGTACTACCAGCTCGGTTAAAGTGTAATTGAGCTGACTTGAGAAAGTCTTTCAATCCACAGCTGTCTGTTTACAGGAACCTGAACCCCAGACCCCAGCAGTGCTTGCTGGAGGGTTTGCCTCTGTATCTCACGGGAGCCACTGTGCAGTACTGGATATGCAGTGACACTGCAGGTGACTGAAGCTGGAGCTAAGAAATGGGAACTTTAAGCTGAGTTACAGAAACGAAAGCAGCTTTGTTACTTTAAATTAATGCAGTACTGTGTGTGTGCTTTTACTGGTGGTGTTAATGAAGTCAGCTTGAGCTCAACAGGCAAGCTGGTAGTTTATCATGCATATGAAGCCATCCTATACACACGTCAAACAAATGAGTCACATAAGTATAATGCAGCACTTCGTAATGAGAGAAATTTATTTTTGTTTTTTCTTCATTTAGTCATTTATAGAAGCACAGGATTTCTTAATATTTGTCTTCTATTTTGATAAGCTCGCTAATCTCTGTGAACAGCAATGTCATCCAGTCACACATCACATCTTTCACACCACAGTCGAACATGCAGTGAACGTTACCAAAGGCTTTGTTTTCCTGGTATTCTACTTAGTAGTACAGTGGACTTCTATTTTCCTCATAAATTTCTTTCCCCCATTTGAATGTACCACTTGCATAAATACAGCCTTCCTCAACTTGAGAATCCTTGAAAAAGACCCCGTATCAGTCCAAACTCTTTTGCATCACTTGAAGGCAAAGCCAAATAAGAGGCCAATTCTATAAGCGACCTCAAATTGTCACAGTACCCTCTCATATTTCTGGTATGTCTTTCCAGTTTCAGCCAACATCCCCCACTCCACAGGGCTTGCAAGAAACTGTGAGAAAACTGCATGTGTACTGACCCAATCTGACTTCTGCCACGGGAGAACTCTTTTATTTCCTGCATACACCACAGTGGACTCGCCTAAGTGAGGACATGAGACAGATCCACAGAAATTTACATCAGAGCTCACGCAGGCATTAGCTGAATCGAGCCCCCTCATTATGGCTTTACCTTTATCCTAAAGCTGGTCTTAGTCCTTTTCTCTGAACAGGAAATTATTATTTCAAGGAGACCTCTGTGCAAAACTCTGACTGACCTTGGCCTATCAGTTTTGGCAGTAACATGTCTACAGCTGAAATGGGAGCTTATCTCTGGGCATTTAAACAGAGAACAAATGATTTTTTTTTCTCTTAATTATTTATAGATCATTGTCCTTTTTCCCTTTCTAGTGTCAGTGTGGATGTTAGGATTATTATAGTCGATATAACAGTTCTAGTAACATTGTCTCAGGGCGATGCAAGAACCTGGGGGTATCAGTTTATTGCGTGCTTGTTTGATCTCTGCATACAGTGCAGCTTCTCCCACCATTACAAAGGAAAATAAAAAAGGGGGTGGGGGTCAGGGGAGAAGGTTTACTTGTACAGGAAAACACGGCCTCTTTTTTGGACAAAAACACAGGGTAATGACCCCAGACCAAAAGAAATGGAAGAAAATGGCAAAAGCCATTTGTGTTACTGTAGTTTATGATACAGTAAAGGAAGAGGGTTACAATATTAGAAACCTAAATCACATGAGAAATACATTACAACTGTGCCATTCTCTACTTCCATTACAGTCACGGAGCTCTATAATAACTTCATATTGTCCTGTATTTACAGAGACATCATGATTCAGTCTGTGTTGGAGAGTCAAGAAATCACTACAAAGGAGCAAGCATCAGAAATTAATGAAGAACATGCATAAACCTGACAGACTAAATAGATGCTTAACTACGATTTGGTGAGAGCTTGGGGACATATTAAGGAAGACCTGGGGAGCAACTCATCAGCAGGAAAGGATTCAAGCATATGGTGACTTCGCACTGAAACAAGCACCAAAATGCTTAATGGTGTCAAGAGCAGGAGGATTAGTTTAGGATTAGTGCAGGAGTCAGTTTAACTGACTATGCACTATCTCCTCAGAAAGAACCAGCACAAGAACAGCTTTAGGGACAAACCAGAGCAGCACAGATGAGCACAAGGATGGAAAACGGGATGTGGGAAATCTGAATAGTCAGACCTGTGGCAGTCCCATAGCTCTCCAGGTGGGTGGACAGAGGTGACAGAGGGAAAGGGATCTGGAGTGCAGTGGGGGTAGTAGATGGGGTAGGAAATCTCCATTCTCAGGTATGCTATTCTGTTTCTTGCCACACTCTCCTCCCTCTCCTACCCCTGGTGTCTTACCATAAGCAGGGATGGAGCAGGCAAGAGGGGCGCGGTCAATTGGGTTGGGCCACTTTTTGACCCAAACTATATTCCTAGGCAGTTGGGACACAGTGGGCAGCCTGACCCCTTGTCCACACACAGCTATCACATCTCCCCCCTCAGCCATGTGATCCATCTTTCCAGAACAATAACGTGCTTACACAACCCCAACCAGCCTGACCTAGTCCAATCACTTCCCTTCAAGGTCCAGCTTGTCTCTTTTGTCCTCTGTCTTGTTTAAGCACAAAGGAGATTAAAACAACCCCAAATCATGTGCATCAGTAGGGGTAGAGGCAGGTAGAGGACTGACGTTTTTGGGAGCCTGTTCTACACTCACACTTCCCTCAGGCAGCTGGGTGAGGGTTGCACTGGCTTCCAGCTGCCCTTCCAGCACCTCCGTGGCTCTCCTGCTCCAGTCGGAGGAGAGGCAGGAGCTGCCCTGCAGCTGCAGCCCACTTTCAGATGAGAGCACTTCAGAAACTTCTGCAAGTATCAATGAGCATTTTGGGAAAGGCTAACAAGTGCTCAATGAAGCTGACAGTGGATCTTCCTCCGTTTCACGAGTGAAAGAAATAAAGTCCATCTAACATTGCTTAAAGTTATACAAAATCTCATCTTTGCTATCCAATACTTGCTCTGCACCCTCGCATCCACAAAAAGGTTATTTCTTAAATGAAAATATCATATTTGTCCACCAAAAAGGAAAAATGCAACAAGAATGGTACTTTTTAGAAGAGCCTGCATCCTAAAATCTTACTATGTCCTCAAAGAAAAAGAAAAAAGAAATTAAGTAACAGGAGTTAATGAGCAGCTGTTTTTTTCTTTCAGCAAAGGTCAGCAATCCCACAGCAGGAAATTAATCCCAATTAGTAATGATATTTTGTCTTGATATATCATGACACTTTTGATTTACTGTGTTTCCAGGATGCAGGCAGCAAATGTTAATGATTCAGTTTGCTGGGAATTTATACTCCTGCTCATTTCCCATTTGCTGATCTGTTGCAGCTCGTCAAGACTTGGCTGCTTCAACTAACGAACTGACGGCCTCGCAGGAATAATGGTGTGTTCTGCAAGCTTCATTTTTTTTTCATGCCATCTGCAAAAATGCAGGTTCCTCTCTGAAAAAAATATTCCTGGCAGCCAGAAAGGAGTCATTATGATCATATAAATGTCACTTGTAATTTGTGTTTCACTTGTTTAATAGTGTTACTACTAAATGACGGTTTCTGTAGAGAACAAAACTAATTATAGTAAATTCAGCATTTTTAGGGGAAATTCATGAAGGGAAGCATACCTAGTTTTGTTCGTTTCTACGAAATATTCTAATAGAAATGATGTATTTTTACATCATGATTTATCTGCCCAGCTGGTGTAGTTTGAATTAGAGCTATACAGAATGTTTCTCTGGAGGCTTGTGCAGGCAGTAAACATCGCTTTTCTTACAAACAGTAAATGCAAACCCCATTCAGACCTATTACAAATGTTGTACCAAATGTGTGGGGAAATCTTCAAAACTTACAGCAATAAGAGTTTTATGACATATTATTCTGTGAAATGGTTTGTTACCTAATTGCTGTTTACTGACAAAGTTTGATAAACACCTTGCTGAACCTATTAAAAGAAAGGTCATTGCAATTTTCACGTACACTCCATACCACATTATGCTTGCATTTAAGCATTGTTTAAATCAGCAAAAGCAATGAAATTTAGGCACCTACCATCCCTGAAAAACTATTTTAAGTGAAACAGAAAACCTCCAAGTACGTGATGTTACAAAAAGACCAGATTTTTTACTACTACAGAAGAACTCAGTTCTTAGAGGTTACGCCAGAACAAAATCTGCTCTGAGCTCCAGAAGTAGCTTTCAGTCTTTCTTGAAATCTAAATGGTTTATTTGGGTATTATACAGATTTCACCTCAAAGCATAGTAAGGAGGCAGTTTCCCAAATGTATTCATGACATTTCTATTTCATAAATTAAGAAGCCTTTAAACAGCTAAAACTAATTTTTTCATGTGCTGACAAATATGATGGAAACCTTGTATGGAGAGTAAGTTTAAAGTAGTATCTTTTCAAAGCTTATCTAAAGGGAGGAAGGTAAAAAACAGCTGAAGAGCCTTTTTTTCTCCCTTCTCAAAAAAGAAAACTGTTTCCCTGAATTCAGCCAAAACAGCCAATACAGTGTTGCTGTAAACAATTAATTACAGAGCACTGATCTGCAGAGTCCGTGTCCTGAAGCTGATCAGAGCCCAAACACCAGTTTGGTCTGCATTAGGCAAAGCAACTGCTGGTTAATGGAGCCCAGAGCTCCTGTGGCCCTGCTCTCAGGTTCAAGCAGAGGCAGGGAGAGGAGAGGTTCCTTACCTCCCTACCTTACCTTGCTAGCGAAGGCAGGAACTGTCAGAAACACAGCACCTGCTCCAAAGCCAACTTTAAACCTCTGTAGCACGTGTGGCACTGACACCAAGACAGTAGCAAAGGTACAAACAATAACTACAAGTAATTCAAGCCATGAAGCAGCTTGAACTGCTGGGATCCCCCAAGCAGATGGGCCGACATGTTCAAAACGAGCATCATCCAGAGAAGAGGAAAAGCTTCAGAAAAAGGGTACCTGCAATTATAATTTTGCTGTGTAATGACTGCTTTGACCACTTGACTGAAGACTCATGTGCTGTGCAGAACAAGTCTGAAACAGATGCACGTGGTATGCCTCGGGATGATGTTTTCCAGCCTCCATACAATGGCACACCTGACAAAGCCCTGCATAGCATGCGAGCCCTCCAACCAGCTGTACTCACATTAACCCGTGGAGAAGGCCGGGCTGCTGCAAATCCTGAACCAAGGTCTGCATGGAGCGAGCTTCCTCCCTTCCCACATCAGAATTTCAGGCAATGGCAGACTCCTGCAACCAGTACAGCTTCTGCTAAGGCAGCCCCTATGGATTGTTCCAAACAATGCGTTCAGCTTCAGCACAGGGCTGCAAAAAGTACTGCTGGGTGCACGTGTGTGACAAGAGTTTTAAACCATGCAGGAGAGAATGGGGGCTGATTTCTCAGTCCCACACAGAACGAGGGCAGAGGTTTGCCATTAAAAGAGAAGGAACCCAAGACACTAAGCAACATGCACACACCATTCAGGAAATAGCTCCCTTGAAATTATTACTGCAAGGCCAGTCCTTCCATCAGTACAAACAGGAAGCTCAGGAAAGAGTGTACTATGGATCAAGACACACTGTATGGAATATGCTATATTGCTTATGCAGGCACTGTTAATATCTCTGCAAAGGGACCATGGGATGGCAGTAGTTAACACATTTTGAAAATATCCCCTCCTTTTTTTCCACATGCTGAAAACCAGTCTGGAGCAAGTCAAAACCAAGACCAATCACAGAACATGGTTCCCTTTCAGGACACTGCTCCCTCTACCTCTTCCCCCTTTAAAAAAAAAAAAAAAAAAGAAAAAAAAAAAGAAAAGGGAAGCAAAGAACTATTTCTGTATGCAAGTATTCCAGGTTTCCATGTTTAGAAGCTAAACAACAACAAAAATATGTAACTTTAGAAACTCCAGTTCTAAATATAAAAAACTACAAATAAAGGGACTATATAGACTTAGGTAGATACTGGATCTAAAGAGGTCATTCATGAGAGGACAAAAAAGCCAACACCACCCCACCACCAAAAAAAACCAAACAGGTCTTTGATGAATTTTTTTTCTTTGGAATACTAATTCAAGGAAAGAAAAAATGTCAGAACATAGAATATATTCCTTTAAACCATGTACATTATTTACCATTTAGACATCCCACAAATGTTTTTTTTAACTTGCAAAGAACTGTAAAATAAAGTGTGGGTTGTGTAATTTCTATATTGGGAAATAACAAGCTACTAATATTCCTTTTACTCTGCCTTTGAAGAGAAAATTCAATTCAATTTTCAGTTTAAAATGTTTAAAATAACCTAATGGAAATAACAACTTAGGAGTGTGAAATACCCTTTAAAACTATTTAAATTAAATATCACTGTCTTTCCTTCAAGGCATTACCTTTAATTGATTTAATCTTAAGTTGTTTCTTCCTAGCCCAGTAATTGCCATTGATTCCAATTAATATTCAGCTGGCCTTTCTCTATAAATAATTTTTGGCCAATTTATTTCTTCCAGATCAGACCTTCTAGCTGTGACCACCATTTGTGGGCTCTGTAAGTGCAGGAACAGCTGCATCCCAAAGCTGGGTAAGACTTTGGCCAAGGCAACACCTCCGAGCTTTATGGGCCCACACCGTGGTGGGACAGGAAGGTCTGAGCTGGGTGATGAGGGCAGCCCCTCTGTGCAGAGAATCCAGAGCAGAATTCCAGAGGCCCCACCCGAGCCGAGCACAGCTTCAGAGCAGACAGTGAGTTCTGAAGGGAGGAGTTGGTCTAAATCCTTCCCTCTCCGCACAAAGAGCTACAGGCCTTGGCGAGGTACTGGTGTCAAACTGGCATTCCAAGCCCTGAATCCTCTTGCCAGTCCAGCACATAAACCAGCCTGCTGAAACAGACTGAGCAGGAGTCAGGGGAGGATTTCCCTCTCCATTCAGTGGCACTGTGGTTACAGCCCTTGCCAGGACATGGTTTCTACCTGAAGGGACTCCAGACCATGTCTATCCAAGTGGATAGGCCACGCTCTAGCTTTTGCATCTCAGTAGTCTCAGGGACCCTTCTCAGCTCTTCACACTCCATCCTGGCCAAATGTCATAAAATCTGAATAATCAGTGGATTGTGTTCTCCTTGTGTGTAAAATTACTTCCTGTGTACACCAGTCCTTTTGCCAGTCATGTACAGGAAGACACTCCAAAACCCTTCCTGCAGCATTACAAGATGCCAAGCTCATCTGGCCTGTTGCTCAGGGGAAATGGTGCTCTGCTTGCTTGGATCTTCACTGTGAATATGTGTGCAAGGTTGATAAAGTATACAGAATTACAGAAATTATTACACATTTGGAACTTGAGCAGTTGGAACACGCAGGATTGAGCTGCTTCCAACACACTCTGCATTTCTACTCCGGCCCATAAAAGCTGTTTTATTGCTAATATTTCAGTGTTTTTCTCCCTTACTCTCTTCTTACTCATCCTCTGACCCCAAATTTCTTATGTATCCTGGCAGGCAGCTCTCATGTTCTAGCTATTAATTCAGTACTTTTGCCATTACCATAAAGTTTTCAGCATTTTATCCAGTTCCTGCATTTCAGTAAAATTGAGTCAACTCTCTTGGTTTAGGTCATTCTGTTGTTTTTGAAACCCTCAATACAACACATTAAAAAAAACCACAAAAAACCCAAACAAAAACAACACACTTGTTTGCCCTATGAAACATTATTTTTGGACACAATATTATTTAAAAAAAAAATCTTAAAATGTGCTGCACTGATTAGTTGTGCTGTAATGTGAATACACTGGCTTTCAAGTAAGGTTACCCAGCAAAGCTCTTCTGAGTGTCTGTTCAAATTGAAGGCATAAGCATTCCCTTGTTAGTGCAAGTTATTTGCTGTGCTTACTGATGTTTATTTCATTTTTCCTAAGAAGGACTAGATCAGCATCTTTTAAAAGAGGTTATGAGTTAAAAAACCAAACCAAACCAAACCAAACCAACCTGGATAAAGTGACTTCAGCCCTACTGCTAGCAACCAGTGGAATACTTGGAGCTGTTTTCTGAAATCCTGGTGCTACCAAATGATCTGAGCTTTGTCATAAAGAGCAGCAGGATTCCTTTTCCCTTGTTCCATGCAATCAAATAGACTCTGAATACACAAAGATTTAATATAATAAATGAAAAATGCCTCTTTTTCTTGTGCTCTTGCTGACTCCAGAATATTAAAATACCTCATATATCTTCTGGCAATATGTATAATAAACAGAACAGTTATAATGGCTGTAGATAACTTCCTTGGTTTGAATACTGCAAGACAAAGTTCTGCTGTTGGCTGGGTTTTCATAGTGCCTGGAATGTAATGTGCCATAGTCCAGGTGCAAGGATGGTACACAGTCAGACTCTGATGTGCTGGGTGGGGTCTACATTCATAAACAGTCACGTTTCTTTACCTGAACTCAGTTCAGCTGAAGTCCTCATTAATTTTCACTCTAGGCAATCATTCTCATTCCCTCCTCAGACCAACACAGGATTCTCTTTTCTGCTTCTGGTCTGCTGTGTGGCCTTTATCACTCTTTGCCAAGCCCGTCGACATGCATGTTCTGATCCCCTTAACTGCCAGGGCCCCGCTTTCTGTCAGGTTTGCAAAGGGCAAGTGCTTTACATGGAATTTTATGGGATATGGCATCATGGAATTGTGAGTTCCACAAATGAAGGAGGGAATACTACTTTTGAGCCCTCTAGAATTTCTGCAACAAGAAACACTTAAATGCAAGCTATCAGCAGCACTTACATCTACAGAAACTGAGCAGTCCCAACCATATTTCATAACTACAACATATCTATTATTTCAGCTCAGAATTCAGGTTGAAAGGCCATATCCAACACAAGAAATTCTAGTCTGATGACAGGTCCATCTAGCTAGAAAATGCACCTTCAAATTGACAGGTCACTTGTCACCCAAAGAAAGATAATCAGGTCAGAAAAAAAGATTCACTGCCTATAGTGATGAACTGGAGAACACATGCCCAAGGATATATCAATTTTTAGTCATAAGGGAGAAGAGAGAAAGTCCTTTCCCAATCATGCTTTCTCATGTTATTTTCCATCTGATGTATGTAAACTCATTAAATTTTCGCAGGATAATGTTTGTGGCACTAAGGAAGGGGAGAACAGAGATCACTGTCTGAGGCAGAAGGAACAACCAGCTTCTATTTCAGTCTCGTAGCCCCTAAAACACTGATGTTGGGTTTTCTTTCAGTGTACCTTAATGAAACTAACCTACTTTTGAGATTACAGCCATAGAATGGGACAGAACCACAACTCGGAAAATAACTGGAATCAAGAGAGAGAGCAGAAGTTGAACATAGTAGAGTTGGCCCTGTGAAGAAAAAGTATCACACATGCTTTTACATGTGCTTCAGCTTTCCCTCTGGAAGCTGTGACTTAGGAAGAGACAGCTGTGACATGAACTGGACACTTCTGTGCCCATGCCCACTGCAGATTATGAAGTGTTTTTCATGGTTCTGTACACTGCTTTTCCCTGAAAAATAGGAAGAATGTACATCAAATTACTAATGATTTGGGAAATTCTAAGTCTTTCATAGAGTACAACCAGCTGGGCTCAGCAAAATCCTTTTACTATATTTCTTTTCTGAACAAGATTCTAATGAAAACAAGCAACCAAAGTATCTGCAGATTGTGTACCAGAAATCCTCCATTTCCCAGCCAATTGCTC
Source organism: Corvus kubaryi (assembly GCF_017639235.1). Classification (NCBI taxonomy): domain Eukaryota; kingdom Metazoa; phylum Chordata; class Aves; order Passeriformes; family Corvidae; genus Corvus; species Corvus kubaryi. Next base: position 1,734,894 of record NW_024581133.1, on the reverse strand, counting down.
CAGCACCTGCTGAGCCTGTGGGTGGACAACCTGTTGTAATACCTGCAATTATTTGTCTGAACATTCACATCTTCATAATTTTTGATTCTCAGGAGTGCTAATTCTTAACAAAAGGCGTAAAGTGAGCTATAATGATACTTCTTGATAGCAAAAAAAATAAAACAGATGGAATTCTGGGAAACCTGAGATATCCAAGCACAATGAAAACCGATTTCAATATAGAAGGGTAGAAAGGCAACAGTGCCAGGGTCAGAACATTGCTTGCTATGAAATACATTCAAATTATTTTTATAAAACAATTTCATCCCCTCTTCTCCTACCCCCAAAATAACTGATGCAAGCAAACATGAATATGAAATAAAATGATGTGATTCTTTGGAGTCATTTCAGGAAATTGCAAATGTTTCTGAAATGAAAAATCCTTGCAAAGTCAATCAGCCGTTGCTGGGAGGTCAGCAGGGAGCTGTGCTGTGTCAGCCTATTTGCTCACTAGTGCCAGGAGATGCAGTAATGCACTGATAGACGAGGTTTAATCACAAGGATCTTTATTACAAAAAAAAGGCAAAAAAAATTAAACTCACAAAACCCAAAACAACAATGAAAAACCAAAACATAAAAATTCCCTAAACAACAACAAAAATCATAATTATTTCAGACTTATGGCAGCTTTTTTGAGATATTTTCTCATTAGAAAATTAGGCTAAGCAATGAATTCATATCAGTCCTGTCCTCTGTTTTGTATTCCATCTTATTGCATTAAAATTCTTGCTCGTGCTCCTCTAGATCAATGGTAAATCTACCCCTGAATTCAAGGCAGCAAGAGGAGGCACCAAATCTGCCTTTTTTTCATTGTATAGAGTATAGAGTGTATTCAAACTAAACTTATTGGTTTCTAAACTTCAGAAGTTTTCAAACATTGTACACATTCATATAAATTGTGTTTGGATCTGAGTAAGAAGAGATTCATAATCTGTTTTCTTTCAGGTACACAAAAAGCTAAATAATAATTCTGGGGGGAAAAAACCCAAAAAAACTTTTCAGAAAGCAAAAGAGAACAGCAATTAAAACAACATGGATGTAGAGACAAGTATAGAAAAACAAGAGAGAAGGAAAAAAAGAAAAAAACATTACTGAAAAACAAATATATCTGAAAACAGTTAAGATCTGTTGGAAAAGTATGTCTGACTCACCACAAAAGGTAACGTGTGGAAATCTGACCACAGACTGCCTTGAGTTTAGATACAGAGTCCTTTGAAGCAACAGAGAAGCAAAGAACAGAGGGAACCTTGTCATCCAGCTTAGTCACACTTCTACAAATTCCCATTAAAAGCACTTCTGCTAGTACCTTAGACAGTGATTGAGTGACCTAAATCACTCACTCATGACAATCAGCAAACACGACTTGGACCTCATTCCATCATGGTCTGGGATGGAATAACGTGGGAACTGGGGAGAGGAAAATCAAGAAAAATATAATTTTTTTTTAGAAGACATAAGCAAAAAGGGCATAAGAACAACTGAAAACTTGATGAAAATCTAATGGAAGAAGAAAGCTCTTCCCTCCAGTATTTGCACAGCTCTAAGTGAAACCGCAGCGTTGGAACATCCAGCTAGCACACCAAGTTCTTTCAGATATCTCCTGACAGCATTACTAAAGAGGAAAGAGTTAATTCCAAGAAAATGATCATCTAATCATTGCTTTTGGAGAAGTTACCCTAATTTCAGAGGAATGTAGTTTCATGGATCTTGTAATTTATTTCCATACAACCAGGAATAATCTCTCATATGAAAAATTATTAAACAGATAAATTGACTGACTGTTCTTTTCTTTACTTGAGTTGAATAACTTTGCTTGCTTAAAAAATTTACCATAACAGGCACTTTAGGAACAGAGGTCCTTGGAAGCAAATTGAATTTTCAATCATGTTGGAAATTTGAAGAGCCAAAGTCATTCAATTCAGGCAAAAGAACACACAAATGACTAAAGCAGTTATCAAATGCACATCATTTAAGAAAATAGGTAAAAATGTGAAAATAAAAATAAAATGCAGATTAGTTTGGAAAAATAAAACCAATCAAAACTTAGAATGATATATGTATTAAAAAACCAGGATAAAAATAATAGAGCTCTCTAACTCCTTTTACTGACTCCTTACTGTAAAAGCTAGGAAACAGGCATTTCTCACCACAGTTTAAGGGCTCCTTTATCAACTAAAATGAGATCAAGAATGGCCTCAACTGACTGATACAAATGTTTTACCTCTTCGGAAAAAATTTTTCTCAGATAGTTTCTACATGTAGATTCCTTTCGCTACAGCATATACAAAGCTCACAAATAAATAATTTATTTTCTTGCAGCAACGGGCAAGTTCAACAAGTACCAAGAGAGCAGACAGGTGAGAATAAACAAAACCCCGGCATTTTCCAAGTACACAAGACTAGAGCACATATTTAAGATTCAATCATAATGCTGCTGAAAGGCCTGTGAGTACCACCCATGTGTGAAAGGAAGGGAACCAGGAACTCAGCCCTGAGAGCAGTAACAGGGGTTTCTTGCCCTGTGTGACACATTTCAATCCATGGACCACCCCTCAATTAGCAAGGTCCCTTCATGCATTTGAGATAAGACTGACTTACTCTCCATGTCCTGCTCCAATTCTGAGATCTTTTCTTAATATCCTACAAAGAAATGTCATCTGTGCTCTGATTTGGAGCTTGTAAATAAAGATGACTGTCACCTGTTCAAAGTTGAACTCTTTAGTTGCTTCACATGATTGCAGAGGCAGCTCTGATAGGTCCGAAACAGAAGGCAGCAGGAAAGACAGAACACACAATGCCAAGCTTGACAGAGGGCAGGAAGAGATTCCCAAGCTGTCCAAATCCTGGAAGAATTAATTCTACCTTCTTGTTCTCTGCTGAACTTTGGAAATACCACTGAGTACTAAAAATCTAGCAAAGACAAGAGACCTCACACTATTTTTCTACAGTCTAAACAGAAGAACAATATGTCATTTATTGAAAAATTACTTGAAATGTTACACCTGTGGTGGTGGGAAGAGCATGTGGGAAACAGAAAGAAAAAGGTTAGAGCCTACAATTGGACTTTCTCCTTTGCTAGAATCTTCAAAGCCCATATTCACACACCTAAGCAGCTCAATCCTCTGTTCATGTAGGTGAGGACCTGCTGCAAAATTCACCTCTGATAAGGAGATGGTGTTGTTCCCTCACTTTTACAGACAATGGTGACAAAATTAGAGCCTGAGCAAACTCCTACCCAGGAGGAGCTAAGGGGAAGGATGCCAGTGCTGCCTCCTTGCCAGAGTACCAGACCTTTCTGACAGGAGTGGCTGGGTCGCGGGGCGCACTCGAAGGGAGAGCCAAGCTACAGTGAGTCCGTACACCCGGTGATTCCAAAGTCACAGGGAAGCAGCACAGGATCCCAGCATTTCACCTGGGCAAATCCAGCACTGGGTACTGGAGGGGGCTGCCTGATGCTGCCTCTTAGTCTGAGTGCTCACACTACATCTATTGAAGGCATGATTTAATCTAACTTTATTATTATTACTAAAATGATGACTTTTCAGCTTTTTACCTTTGAAGAGAATTTTCTCCTAATTTAACTCAAAAGAAGATTAAAAAAAGAAAAAGTTAGCAGTCCTGTAGAGTGCTTAGTACAGTAGTGAGGTTTCCTTGGCTTTTTTAATATCACACCCTGAGAAATCCACATGCAATTTGAAACTATAGACCCAGAGGACACTTTTGGACACGCAGGAAAAAAAAAAAGGAGAAAAAAATACCCTGAAATTTCTCGTGATAAAAGTCTTCCATTCCTAACAATATTAATCCATTTTAAACCTGCTGATGTAATAGGCTGCAAAGCTAATTCCTAGCAGGGCTGTTGTCAGGGTTAGGAGACTTAGGGTGCGTGGAAGGGACCTGGAAAAAACCAGATGTAAAGTGTGAAAACAGATTAGCAATGAGCATTTAGGATGAAAATTGCTGATAGATAGCACAGAAAGATGGTAAGGAAGAGTGAAGGGAACTTTCAAATTAAGAAAAAGATTTTACAGCTTGAATCTTCTCCTGCAAATATCTCCCATCCTCTCCCTTGAGAGGGCATCATTTTTAATTTCTTCAGCCAAATCCCATTACTCAGCAGTTACCATGTTTGGAGCTCTCCCCAGGAGATGGGGGAACAGGCATTTCACACTGTTGGTGCAATCCGTTTCTGGGCAGACCTGCCAGCCACTGTAGTTTCTGGGATTTGTGCCAGCAGGGATAAGTCTGCTTGTCAGTATAAATCCCATGTATACATAGGCCATAAACTCATGCCAGCTTCTTTTTTTTTTTGGTTTTGCCTTCCATCCCTAAGTTCAACAAAACTCCCACATTAGCTAGTTTTTTTTTCCTTTTATATTGAATTGTCCTTGGAAACCATAAGGGTTTATAAGTTCAGGGAAAGAGGGAGAAAAATACAGCATAGATTGGAACTGGTTTTGCAGACCCTGTGAGATTTGCTAATGGTTCAGGAGGTTTGAAAACCCCCAGAGTCAGTCCTGCTCAGGAGGCAAAACTGACAGAGCTGCATTTTATTGGGTGCTACCCTCACCTGGTGCAATTTTTCTTCCTCAGCGTTTTCCAGAGGACTAAGGCAGTGGTTTTTGCTGCCAGAAGCTGGGTTTTGTACTTGCTGCCCACACAGAAGAATGTGTTTGCGTATGGTATTTATGCCGTGTTGTGTGACATATGTTTGGATGTCTCACTCCCAGAATGGGAAGTCTCAGGCAGTGGGTAGGAGGAGGAACAGCAGGCCAGAGCCTTCTGCTTTTGAGGGGAAGAGTTATGAAGCTCCAAATGGTTTCATTTTTGTGTTTCTGAAGAAAAAGATAAACAAGGGCAAAGTATAGAGGGAACAGGCAGCGGTGAGTAGGAGGACTTTACGTATGTGTGCGTGTGCATACATATGCATATATATATATATATATATATGGATACACACTCCCATCTATGAACAAGAGGCCAGTCTCAGGAACACAAGATTTCCCCACCTCCTAAATGCTACAGAGGTATGAATAAAGGAAAGATAGAAAACCCAAAAAAGCAAAAGCAATTGCACTGGAGATGGTTCAAAGCCAGAATCACTGCTGATTGCAGTAAACTCACAGAAGCAGCCCTCTGCTTTCTCAGAGCCATTTTAGTTGCACCAACTTTTATTGTTTGTATTGCAATCCAGTGGATTGTAGGGGGAAAAGAAAAAGTCTCCATAGAAAAACAAACAGCAATTTTTTTCCATGAAAACAGTTAAACAACTATTTTTGAGTTGTTTCAAATAAATGCATCTTTGGTTCTTTCATTACAGTTGTTAAAGGAAAATTTAAGTGTTATTGAAGGTGGTTTACACAATGCACAGCCCTCCTGGACCACTTCTGGCACCGGGCCCAGTGGCATAAACACATACATACACATTTAATGGTATTACTCTGAATCACTCTTCCAGCACAACTATTTATATCTGTAAGGGTTCACAGGGTGACTGGAAGATCACTTTATTCCCCACACCAACAAAGTCTAAAGCAAACTCACCTGATTTACAGACCTCTCCCTTGATCTTTTTGTGCCTTACATTGCCACTTATGCTATAAATACTATGGAGTTTTGAAGATATATCAAAGATTCAAGTTTCACCAAACCTGCAGTAACAACAGTGTTTAAAGCCCTTTCATAATTGGAATTGCCCTCTGTAGGAGTTCTCCTCATATGCTAATCAAATTTTGTACAAAAAGATTTTCTCAAAATATCCATTAAGACAACAGATTATTATATTTTTAGTAAATTACATATTTTGATGTTCTTTTCACAGAAATGGAGGGGTTCATTTAAATTCACCCAAAATCACCATCAAAAGACTGAAGAATGTGAAATTGCAGCACAGGCTTTGTGGTAATATTCTTCCCACTCTTGCTATTTAACTACCAAGCAGTTGCAAAGACATGCAGGAAAGAAGAGGTGGGCAAATTACAGGTTTGAGAAGGATTACCAGAGAGAACCTAGGACTCTGTGAAACTCCTAGTAAATGGCAATTACACTCCTGTAAGGAAGGCAGGGGAAAGGGGCATTGTCATGGGTACAAGGCACAAGAACAAGCAGGGAGCAAGAGCGTATAATGGAAGTTTTCAGTGGCAGGGAACACCACTGCTGAAGCTGGGAAAAACAGCTGCATTCGGTCTCTTGAGGTCAGCACTGAGACACCTGTAAGAGCAGAAAGGCTTGTGCTGCAAATCAGGCACTGGAAAAGCTTCCTGCCATTCCGTCGCACACGATGAGCAAGGCAGGAGGGCAGCAGAGGAGGAGGAGAAATGATTGAGTTCTTGGTCACGATAGCTTTATTCACTGAAGTTCTACCTACCATTGTCCCCACAGCTCTTTCACATAATGACCTTCTCCGTGTGAGGGGGAAAGTGGGGACTTTCAGAGCAAGGTCAGAGCACACATCTATGCATGCCTGGCATTCACAGAACTCAGAAAGATGAGGACAGCAATACCGAAGGAAAAAAGGAAGAAAAAAAAGAATGATGTTGGGAGCCACGAGACTAAACTTCAAAAGGGAGGAAGATGGAAGAGCTACACCTGGTTCCTGACACAGATGGCAAACTATGGCATCGTGGTGGAAAACCTGTTTACTAAATAAGCTTGCTCCATCACTTCTTCCTCTACCCACCACTCTGCCTCTTAATCTCTGCAAATCCCTCTATCCTGGGATTCTCCCTCTTCCGTTTAATCTCTACAATATGTTTAAAATCCTCTCTCTGTATTTCTTATCCTCTTCCTCACCTTAACCTGGACCACTTTCTACTATAGCTTCTTCACTGCAATCACAGAAAAGCAGGGGAAGATGTTATTGTTTCAAGTGTTTTGTTCATCAAAGCATCTTCCAGCCAACTGCGGTTCCCTGGACTGGCTAGTGAAGTCTGTGCACCTTGATGCAATATTAAAATATTGCATTAAATATTCTATTACTAATTATTTTTGCAAAATATTGCAAAAAATATTCTACTACTCTACATAGAGTAGAAGAACATCTCAGATGCTTTTTCACCATGTTTTGCATCAATATATTTTCTGCTTGAAAATCTACTCAATGATTTTTACTTTTTTTCCCCTTCTATCCAGCTGTAGCAAGACTGGGATTGTGCCATTATCATTCTCAGATCTGCATGCTCTCCATTTGCAAATGAGCATTTCAAATGAGTGGGAGGTATGTTAGGTAGGGTGAGGACAATATCTTCCCTTCTATTCAAGAGCTTGCCAACAGAAGCATATGTGGGCTGGGCTGATTCCAAAAGCCTCTCGAGCATATGGAACACCCGTTTACACTGCACTCAGACCTCCCGCTCGATTTGGTGTGCTGGCAGAGCTCCCACCACAGGTACCTCATTTCACAGTGAAAATCCATTCTGCCATTATGGCTATTAGTCAAAGCAGCCATAACTCACATGTGATACCAGGAGCATATTTTTGTTCTATGATGAGTGCTGCAGGGAGTTATAGATATCAACGTTTAAATTACAAACTATAAGGAAGGAGTGTTGTCATTACTTTTCATTTTCTGATGATGCTGGCAACATTAAATTCAACTTTGCTGACATAAATGAAGCCAAGAGGCAAGTATGGACATGAAGATCACTCCAGGCAGGTGCTGAAAGTGAAATGCAAAGCGACCTATTTCAAAGCCTTTAATAAATGAAACTAAACTCTTCTCCTTGATACCAACCTTGGAAAAGGACAAGGCACAGTTGGCAGATTGGAGAATGTACCAATCTGCTTGAAACTGTCATCCAGCATTTTTTTCTGGAGTCTTTATGCGCTGAAGCAGCCTCGAAGTCAGTATTTTCCTTAGAGTAATGGACAGGAGTGAGCCAATGCCAGTGTGTGAGGTGAGGACATTCATACCTGAAAACCACTTTTTTAATTGCCTTTTCACTCCATGATTGTTCACTCTCTTTTGATGGCTCCCAAAATGTGAAGTGTTGAAAAATATTACTCCAGGGCTGAATTTGATCCCACAACTTAATCTCAGCACAGTGAAGTTCCTATCTGCAGTTATTGCAAATGAGCATTCCAGCATGAAATCAGACTGTACTGATGTACTCCAAATGAGAATCTGCAGCAGCCTGCTTCACATGGTTCCATACACTGAAGAGTAGCCCATTAGGTTTAAAGAAATAATGTCTCTAAAAAAAATCAAGGTACCACCAATTGCACTTACGATTTTTTCCTGAAAAATTCTTAATCTTGTAGCCTGCCATGGCTCAGGAAGGGCATCAGCTCACTATACCCTGGCCTGCTGGAGTTTCTTTTTGTGTTACAGAAAGCATCCTGAAGTTTGGGGGTTTTTAACAGACAGAAACTGTTTTCAAAGTGCAAGTTATAGCAAAGTATGTACAAGTAGGAAATGCTGATGAGGAACATTTCCCAAGACTTAGGACTATGTCCTCTCCATCTTCCAAAGATGTTGGATATGTTTACTATTGGTTCCTGTTTTCCTATAACCTCTGGTTTTGCAGGCTTTTCCCATGATCTTTATTTTGCCCTCTTCTGGTCCTCTAAAATCAGCAGTCCTGAGTTCCAATACATTTTCCTTTCAATAATTCCAGTGCAGAAGGTGCTAATGGCAAAGGTTATGTTTTCAGGATTGAAGGAAACTACCTGACTGCTTTGGCCTTCGCTCTCATAGCCCTAAAATCTGGTAAGGGAAAAAGATTTAAGATGAAAATCCTTCAGATAGAAATAACCTGGATTTGTGTAAGGGCAGTACTGTGGCATGCTTACCATTTTTGCTCAGCCTGGTTTCACTGTTACCCTGTAACATGAATGACTCCATGTTCCCAATCTCTCTTTTCCTTCCCTAATTACATTGAAATCTTGAGATTGCAAATGTCCAACTTTGTCTTCTATTACCTTCTCTGTCTCGTTTGTGTTTTCTTTTTTTAATAAATTCAAAGTACAAAAGGTTTTAGAAGTTCATGAATAAAATAGCATTTTGTACTCTCAAAGCTCTGCTCCTAAGAGGTTTATAAGATCTTTCAGAAACACTAATGAATTAAGACTTATTATAATACTGTGAGTGGTAAAGTGTGATCCAGTCCTTCAGTTAGGAGATAAGAGCTTGGAGAACTAGCTCGCTGTATTTTCCAGTGTCTCTTTGGCAAATCATTTAGTAGCAGGCCCATAAAGATACAGAAGCAATTAATTTCCCATTGGAACATATGGTAAGTTAGACACCAAAACAGGAGCTCAGTGTGAAGTGAGGCTGCGGATCTCAGACCACTCATGCGTAAAAGGCAAAAGTCCAAAAGCTGTGGGTAATGGCAACAAATACATTAATAAGTAAGAGACACTAGGGCACACATAGGTTCCCACCACATAAAGCAAAGAAAGAAATCACCCATTCATAGAGGGCAGAAGCAATGCCAAGAGAATCAAGTGACTTGTCATTACAGTAAAGGTTTGGAGAGACTTGTTTTGGAAAAACACAGTAGTCTCCTGCTTCTTTATCAGGTGCTGATGTGTGTGATGTCTCCATAAGTAATGATCTCTTCTCTAACATTTCTTGTATAACAACCAACTGCATATATTTGCCATTTAGAAGTGACAAGAAAAAGAAGTTGAACTAGTCCTGGCAAATGGAGTACCACTACTCAAACGCATTCCAGCCGTTCCCTATGGAATGCTAACTGTTCCTCCAGCAGGAAGTCTTCGTAGGTGAGTAAACCACAAGATAAGCATTATGTAGCCATATATGCCACCAACTCCATAATGTTTGAGTGGCTGCAGAAAGAAAGGGGAGGGGTAGAGGACCAGTAAAAGGAGAAACAATTCTAACTCAGGTGTGATTGAATAATTTGCAGAAGCTGGGGCAACTGGATAATTTTTACTACTTTTCCCTTTTTCGATATAAATGCCATTTCTGAAAATGGGCTGTACTTGCTGCTCTCCAAGCTCCTATCACAGTGAGACATCTATGAACTACGCAAAACAGGCAACACATCTGATACAAACAAAAGAAAATGAACAGAAAATTGAAATGCCAAAGCTGTGTGGGCTGCCTGTTTTGGTTGATGGTAAGACGGTTTCTTTGAAATGCTTTCTTTTGCTATGTTACAACAAGATTTGTTCCATATGTGTCCAATTGCAACTTTAACACCCCCCACCCACCATCTGCAGAAGAAAATTGGGTTATTTCTCTCGTTTTATCTCTGCTTTATTTTATGTTAAGGATGTTGAATGTGAGCACAATCGATACAGCTTGTGCCGAGGCAGTAAAAGGCATATTTAAAAGCTGTGCTTATTATTGGATTGTGTGCAGTACAGACAAGGAGAACACAGGTGACACGAGAGTGCTGCACCAGTTTGGTGCTTGTGCCAGGTTTCTCTAGACATCTTACAGGTAAAGCACAAGGCCCCTCTGAGTCTGCAGTTGTCTTGTTTTATATCAGTCTTGCATTTTGCTCTATTAGCGACCTAGACTTTTTACTTAACACCATACAGTATGTTTTCAGAACACTGAAGTTAAAGCTTGAAGTTGTGTGAAACTCCCTAGCTCCTGTTCCTGTTCACACCTACCAGCACACAGAGCCCTGGTTGCTAGAGCAGGCGTGTTTCACCACAAGGAGAACGTGGGAATTGCCTTTTCTGTCGCCTCTACGTCCAGCTCCTGGGACACTGCAGAAATGTACAGAAATGTTAACTCCTCTGGCCTGCTGCCCCAACCAAGAGCAGCTCCTCTGTCTGAAAACATGGTTTCTTTGAGGTCACAGTGAAGCAAAATCTGGTTTTGTATTGCCAAGGTAGTATTAAAAAAACCCCTTTAGAATAAACACTGTTGTTTAAACTCCTCTGTTCTCTAGAACTAAGAAATATGAACACAAACCCACTTCATAACAGTGTGTGATAATAAGCTACAGCAATATTTGTACAGTGATTTCCAAGGTATTAAGACAAACACTTTGATTTTCCAAGTGCTAGTTACTGTGCTGCAGCTTCACGGTCTAAAGGCTTTCTGGGCCTTTTCTTGTCCCATGGCCTATGGTTTTGTTTCCATATTTCTATAGTTCTTAGCACAATGGGATCTAGTTGAGTAACAGGAGCTTGCAGGTGCTATCGCAGTACAAATAACAAGTAATGATGAAGTGTGCACACAGATTAGATTCCTTGAACCTGTAAATATAACCTGTTCTGTACCAGAGCTAACTTGGGAGTCAATATCCAAAGAACAGTCCCACTGGAGCTTCTGTATTTTATCTATTAGAGCATTTTATCCTTCAGCTGTGATCAGACCTTCATGGGAGTCAACTCCTAAATAAGTTCAAACTTCTTTTGATTTTTTTTTAAGCTCTCACATTATAATTGCCATAATGTTCCCTAGTGCCTGCCATTTTGTGCTCTAATGATACTTCTCAAGTGATCAAAGGCACAAAGCTAAGTACACCCTCTGGGGAAAGAATGTGTTTCCCAGCTTCCTGCACTGCACCTTTTAGTCCCCTGTTGTCTTTATTATTGAAATCAGCCATCAGAACTCCGTGCTGCTCTGAACATCATGTCACATGGTGGAATGGGAATTTTTTTATTAAGCTGTTCAAAAAAGTGAGAAAGTAATAATTTACTTATGAAAAGGCTGCAACTCCCACCTGCCTGGCAGATGTTTGTGCGGATGCATGGATTTCCACCTACCTTTAAACCACAACTGAGCCATTTTCCTACAGCTTCACGAAGCAGGCGCACGCCGCACGTGCACACGAGTGCGTGGGGGTGCGCCACGTGCGGGCGTCCATAGAAAAACAAGGAACGCAAAGCAAAACCACGCAGATGCAAAGTGTTACACTTCCCACGGTCAGTGCTGTAGGAATGGCCACTGAACCAAGGACTGCCGTCACCCCAGGACTCGGCCAAGCAACGGCTCACGGTGCCCAGATGAACCCTTGCTCTCTGCAGCTGATTCACACAGAGAAGGCAGCTCGACTCATGGAGGCTCCCAAGCCAAAGCACAGGCCCAGCTCTCAGTCTGCACAGATTTCATTCATTTTAAGTGAGACGCAGAAGTTCACTCCAGAGAAATACAAGCTGGACACTTCTCTCCTAGAATTTAACCAATAAGCCCCAGCTGAATTGGCTTATGCACTAATTTTACAGTTTAGCCTCAGCTTGATATTTCATTCTGGGAGAAACTCACACAAGAATCTCATGGAAATCCCCTACGCAGCTGCAAACATACTGGGACAGAGGTAACAGGGGAACTGTATCAAAGGGGGAGAAAAACCCACCTACACCCAAACCAAGAAAGTGCTAAAAACCACATCTGCACTTGAAAAAACAAAGAGCCTCACATCAGCATCATTCTTCACAGGTTATAAAGTACTCACTGTAGATGCTATTTTGTTCTGACTAATCCTTTGAAATATCTCAGCTGTGAAAGTAAGGCAAATATACTTTTCATAGTCCATTAAAAAAGAGCCTAAAGAGGTTAGTCTTAAAACACTAATTATCTTCTGCTGTGGAAACTGGGGAATAGCTGCATAACAGGCTATTATACAACACCCTACACTAGCAAAGGTTCACGATGAGCCTGAAAAAATTATTATTTCTTGTATGGTTTCAGTATGTCTTCATTTGTCAAACTGATCACAAAAGTCAATAAATCAGAAAAGCTGTAGAATCCCTGTAAATATAAACTAAAAGCCATAGCTCCTTTGACCCCAGGCACTTTGCATTACCAGAATTCCTGACAATAAATACAGGGCATGACAGCATCAGTGAGCTTTGTAGCTTCCCTATGGACACCAGCAGAGCAATATGCAGCATGAAGACATTATTCAGCACCTGTGAGGAGAATTATTAGCTCAAAGGAAGGAATAGAAAAAATTAGACCAAAAATGCACTTAAAGAGGATTAGGTAGGAGAGAGAACCCAGGGCACTTTGCAATCATAGGCTGGTAACCTTCATTAATCACAAGGGCAGAAATGCACAGCAGAAGATAAATTGTTCATGAAACCAAAACTTGGCCAAAATGTTAAATAATATATAACTATAGCACACTCAATACCAAACCAGCACAAGATGCATATGATTCTATAGGCCATTTGTGAGGAGATAAAAGAAAATGATGTCCCACTGGAGACTTCTGAAAATTAACGAGACTGTTGAGTATTCCCGTAGCTGAGAGGGGTTTTTTCTTTTTTTTTTTTTTTTTATTTTACAAGATGGATTGCAAATGTGCCTGAGCAAAATGCACAGTCATTTTTATACTCTGCAATTCATTGGTGTGAGATGCTAGGAGATAAGCCAGGTTATAGCCATGAACCTCCAATCAAAATGGGACAAGGTATTTGAGCACTTGTGCATTTCTACAGCATTATAAATCTCCACAGTATTTCACTGCAGGTCTTTGCTGTTGTTTTCTCTCTTGTATTTCTGTGTAATTCATTATAAAACCAATAAACCAGCCAAACAAAAAAGAAAAAATAAAAGCAATTTTCTTTAGCCTGTATTGCTCTGCAGCTGCTTACAACTACCATTATTTTTTTTTACCCATTTTGTCCTTTTCCTCTCAGTAACTATGCTGCATCCCCATTTTTTAGTAATACTTCCAATTAAACTGAAATCAGCTGGGCTTCTTGTTCTTCTGGTTGCTTCCTTATTTACATATCACCATTGATAACACTTCTAAAACAACTCCGGAAGGAGAGTTCCTTCGGTTTGTAAATACCTTATGTTAATGTAGTTTTTTTGAGTGATGCTTTGAGGGACTTTAGGCATAGAAACAACACATAAAATATAAGCAACAACAATGCAGCTCCCCTCTCCACCCCCATTTGCCAATATTCCTCACACCTGACCCAGGAGGGTGATTCTCCATGGTACATTGAACACTTCACTAGCAGGGCCAACAGGGGTGCCAAGTGCTACATGGAAAGCAGCCCACAGGAAGATTGATCCTCCAAAACCTCATTTCACTTAAACCACCCAGTAACAATCAACTGATAACAACGTTTAGTCATTACTATTCTTGTCCCAGAGTTGAATAAGCAGCTGCTTCAAATCAGACACTAAATCCACTTTCTAGTCTACAGATCAATTTGAGGTTCCCTACTGAAAGTGCACAGGATTAAAACACAGCAGACATAGTTAGCATTTGTTAGACGATATGCAAGATAATTCTGGAGAACACTGCTTTACAAGATGAAACTTTAAAACCACAATGACAAAATATTGCTATTTATGACCTGTAAAAAGTAGTTTCTACCTGGTATACCAGATCTTTATAGGAATTCTGCATAAGAAGGAATCAACTCGGCCTGAACATAGAACATTTCACAGCAACAGGCAAAATTCTTACCAAAAAGGAGCGATGGCACCAAAACCAGCATTGTTCAGAGCCTTGGGGCACTCCAGCTGCCTGACTGCCCCATTCAAAGGCACAGCCCACACAGGGCCACTCTGGGTAAATTGTAGCCATGCTGTTAATGATTCCAATTACATCAAGGATGGGCCCTATAGCAAGGAATTCTCCTTTCATACCGTTTTTTAAAGCAAGCATTCATTTTTAAAATTTTTTTTTTAACTAGGGTTTTAAACAAATTGCTTTATTATTAGGAACTTTTAAAATTCTGTTCCCATCCCAAGAGTGAAGCTACAAATTAGCCACTGCTAAAACTCCAGACTTGCCTCTGGCTACCTCCTGATGAATGTAAATTTATTACAAGACCCAGTAAATCACAGCCTCTTTGGGTATCAGTAAACAAGATCTTATTTAGTGGCCTAATTGCTCAATAAGGAGTGGAGGAAAGGGATTAACCTGTTTGCTCCTCCTCTGTGCTGGGCAGATGGAGATTGCCAAGCATCCTGCCCTGTGTGTAGACTGTGCCCCTGTACAGAATGCAAAGTGAAAATGCAGTGGGATGGCTGCAGAGCACGTGGGCTTTGAAGTCAGGGGCACAAATGATTGTAAGCACCTGTGAAAATCACAGGACTCTTACAGACAGTTGAGGGGATATTGCACCAAAACCTGCAGAACCATAAGACTTAATATTCAAGGACAAGAAACCCCTCCAACCAATAGCGTTACTTAAATGTCCTAGGGTATTCAAAACATCTGGATGTAGCTAGCAGATATGGCACAAGACCCAAAGGAAATCCACACATTGCTGGGATTAAGCTGGAGGCCAAGCACCTCCCCCTGGGCTCAGAAAACACCACTGCAAACCTATTTTTAGGCAACTGAATCTCATACAAGGAGCCTTGGAGAGACACTGTGGCTCTCCATGTAGAGACATGAGGTTTGTTTTTGTCTGCAAGCTTTGTTGTGATCTGAAGGAAGCTCTTTGTTGGACTGCACATGGAGCACAGGTGTCTGAACTAGGAAGTCAAAGGCAGCAGCATTCCTTGTTTGCTATGGGCAGCGAAACCAGAAGCTCCTCTGTTTGCCATGGGCACATGTGTGTTTTACATGTACTGGTGGTGACCTTTTTTTCCCCTTCAGTGGTCATAGAGTCAAATCTAAAGAGAAAAAGTTTGGAAGTTGGAACTGAATGATTGAATTAGAGTGGATGGGGAGGAACTGAGGAGTAAAAGTGACCTTCTTACTGACAATCCAAGAAATTGCCATATTTACTCAGCTCAGCAGAGCAAATGATGGCAAAAAGCAGAGCAGGTCCTCTGCCAGAGCATAGCAGCATCACTCCACTGACTTCAATATACTTTAACATAATGCTTGTGTAGCTGGGCTCTAATGAGTTGCAGCCACATTACACCTCTAAGGATCTTTACCTGGAGAAAAAGACTAAAACACCAACCAATTTAACAGTCTTAGTTTCATTTTATCCTGATTTCGCTCCAGTGTAAAGGTCTTCAAACATCCAAAACCACTGACGAGAAGTGCAGTATCTTTCGCAGCACAGTATTAATAAACTTACACAATCTATCAGACATTGAGGGGTGAGTCTCCCCCAGCCACACCCCTGGCAAACAGGAATGACAAGCACTGCGGACTCTTCTGGATTGCTGGGAGGTATGGCACCTTCCCCCCACAGAATGGTGTCCAGTCCAGCTGATCCCATATTTTGGGGACGGGGGTGGGTGGAAGAATTGTTTGCAGTCCTTATGAAGTGTTCCATTAACCCTAATATTTTGCAGTGATTAAAGGCTTTGTTTAAACTTTGAGTTGCACTCATTTTTCAACTAAACCCCAACTTTTAAATGCCCAAATACTTCTTTTAAAACATTTCGGCTTTTCCATATGCTAATCCGTTTCTGACTTAAACCGTTCTCTGAATTCAATCCAAAACTGGTTAAGAGTTTGATCTCCTCAATATTCAACTATCTGTAAATTTACTATTCATCAAGAAAAATGATTCCTTGGATTTTATTACCAAGAAACCTGCAGGGGAGGCATGACAGTCACAGGAATTGCATGGTGTAGGATTAAAAAGAGATTTATAAAGAAATTACTAACAAACATGGCACACGCTAGTCCCCATGGCATCAAGAAATAAAAGAGGAGAGACAAAATCCAGTATAGAGTAGGTACAAGGTCTTATTCATTGCAGATTACAGCAAGAAAAAATACTTCACACTAAATACCAGAAGGACTTGCTAGGAAAATCAAAAGGTATGTAACACAAAGAAGAGATTCTAGATAATAGCACCGTTCTGAGAATTACTTGGTCATTTAATTTGCATGAAATCCTGAAAGATCCCAGCCTGGACTCACTGGGAGAGATGGGTCAGCAATTGCCAAGGGTATAGATGCAAAAAAATGAAATAATTGTAATTCACACTTCTTCATTCTGAGAAACATAACCAGTAGATTAATAACTTGAATTTTACCTTTGCAGACTCTGGGTTTTCCTGTTCTGCTTCAATAGACAGTGCCAATAGTAGCAGAAGCTCATTTCTAGAAGTCAAATACTTTGTGTAAGCACCATAATATTTAGAGGTATTTGGAGCTTATGAAATGCTGAGGATGCTCAGCATGCAGGTAGAAAGGCTGTAAACGCATCCTATTCCAAAGTATTTTGTCAATGATGGCAAGCAAAATGATGACCAGAAGCAACAAAGAATTGTTTTGCTGAAGGTTTGGGTGGTTCTTGTTTCACCAAAACTCCACACCCGAAATCAAGGGCTTTAACACTGTGTCCTTGGCCCAAATCCTCCTTCCCAGTGACCCACTGCTATGGCAGGCAGGTTTAATGCATCCCTTCCCACCTGATCGGGGGGTCACCACTTTCCTGACACTGTGAGGGTCACCACATTACCCTGGTGGAGCCAAGGGCCTCTGAGAGCCTTCCAAAAGAGCGGGAGAAAAGGCTGCTGCCAGGAGCCAACTGGGGCTGTGGGCAGTGCCCTTCCCGCCTCCAGTGCAGTGTGGTGGGCAAAGCCTGTCCTTCACACCGGGCAAAGCCTGTCCTTCACACCGGGCAAAGCCTGTCCTTCAAACCGGGCAAAGCCTGTCCTTCACACAGGGCAAAGCCTGTCCTTCATACTGGGCAAAGCCTGTCCTTCACACCGGGCAAAGCCTGTCCTTCAAACTGG